>NC_091998.1:10706245-11006245 GCF_044704955.1 Pristiophorus japonicus | reverse complement strand
TGATGATTAGCGCTATCAGTGTCAAAGATTAAGGTGCTCCTGATTGAGGTGTTGAGGATGATTAAAGCATTTGACAGGGTAGATAGAGAGACACGATTTCCTCTGGTGGGATAGTCCAGAACAAAGGGGCATACGTTAAAATTAGAGCCAGGCCGTTCAGGAGTGGGGTCAAGAAGCATTTCTTCATACAAAGGATACTGGAAATCTGGAACCCCCCCACCCCCCCCCCCCCCCCCACCCCCAAAAGCTGCTGTTGTGGCTCAGGATCAATTGAAAATTTCAACGCAGATTTTGGTTAGGTAAGGGTATTGATGGTTACAGAACCAAGGTGGGTCGATGTCCGAATGCCCTCCTTCTGTGTTGCAATTTTCTACGAATCTATGGAGTTGAGATACAGATCAGCCATGATCTAATTTCCCATATAACAACAGTGACTACACTCCAAAAGTACTTCATTGTCTGTAAAGCGCTTTGAGACGTCTGATGGTCGTGAAAGGCGTTATATAAATGCAAGTTTTTCAAGTCTTTTAACAGTGGGACAGCCTTGTGGGGCTGAATGGCCTCCTCCTGTTCCTATGTTCACTCGGACCTCTGTAAAGTGTAATTGCAAGTTTGTGAAATTCTAATACATAATATAAAATAAAAACAGAGAATTCCTGAAAATACCCATGGTGGTCTTTACCCAGAGTGCTGCCCAACCAAACCGTCTATCAAAATCAGATCCACTTGAAACTGAATTTTAAAATGGCTATATTTCTCTCTCAAGTAAAACCAAAGTTCATTGACATGATTTAGATTGATTCAAGGATTTAGGCATTTATCCTTTTCTGTCTGGTTCAACTTCGAGTAGCTAGCAAACAGAACATTAGCTGGAAAGCCGATGGGGTTGCTGACACAAAGTATTGTGCTTGTATTTTTTTTTAAAGTCTGTTTTAAAATGGAAGTTTAAAAAAAAAAATCTGTTGCAATAGCGCTGTGCTCGAAATGGAAAGCCAGCCGTTTGCACGGTGAGTGGCAGAAATGCTCATCTGCTTGTTTTTTCAGTCAGCTGTGCTGTGCCTTCATAGATTTGTCAGAATGGAACCCATTCAGGGAGAAGGAGCGAGCTCGCTGGGAAGTGGTGGGACAAAGATGGACTGTAGAAAGATGGAGAGCAGAGAATGCAAGATGCAGTGGGGAAGTCAATTGGAAAAACTCAGCAGATTAAGACTGTGGATCAGAGGGGGGTGGGAATACGCACCATCAGACTGAAAAATGGAGAGTGTTCCTGAATGAAGCAGAGAACAGAGTGCAAGGCTGTAGAAGTAAGGCTTCATCCTAAAAAAACAGACTGGAGAAGCTGGGATTGATCTAAGAGCAGAGAAGGCTAAGAGGGGAATTGATCAAGGTGTTCAAAAGGGTTGCGATAGAGTAAATAAAGAGAAACTGTTTCTGTGACGTATGCACCGCTGAGCATGCTCACAGGTTTGTAGAGCTGTTGAGTTGGGAATGGCTGAGCGAGTCACATGATGGTCACAAGACTCAATAAAACCCCAGCCAGTTGGGTTTGGGGGATCCACGATGAGGCAGGTGGTTGTGAGCCTGGTGGATGAACTGGTAATATGTAGTGTGATTGTTAAACCTTTTGTTAATTAACCAACTCATTCTTAACAGCAATGTGTTGCTGTGAATTCTTAAGCAAAGAACCCGTGAAGCAAATACATTACAGTTTCCAATGGCTGAAGGGTCGATTACCAGAGGGCACAGATTGAAGATGATTGGCAAAAAAAACAGAGGGGACATGAGTTTTTTTTTACTCGACGAGTGGTTAGGATCTGGAATATGTTGCCTGATGGGGTGGTGGAGGCAGATTCAATCGTAGCCTTCAAAAGGGAGTTGGATAAATTCGATGGGCCGAATGGCGGCCTCCTGTGCTGTGTCGTTCTACGATTCTAAGATAAAAGATCAACTGACACATACAGAAGCAGTGCTGAGCATGAACTGGCACAGACCCAGCTTGTTAAACCCCTTTATCATGTCTGTGTACATTAGTAGCAACCTCTGATTTTCTGTACAATTAGTCACCGAAGTATTTGAGCAGTGACACAGCCAGGCAAGCGCCTCTGAAAACAAAAGGTCGAAATCAATTTCAGGTTGGCATTCTCTGCACAAAATGTAAATCTGAACCTGGCCTTGCTTTGCACGTCCCTATAAATGGTTTTGCAAGAAACTTCCTGCGCGAGGCACCATTAGCAAAACTACTTGGGGAGTGTAGATTCACCTCCAGACGCTTCAAAGTGTGAGCTTATTAACCTTTCAGGTTTAATAACCCTCTGAGCACCAAGGGAGGAGTGCAATGGTTCAGACGTGGCCAGGCTACTGAACCAAGTACTTCCGTGTCTGGGTGTGATTCTTGCAACAAGGGTTGACCCGGTTGTATTGATGTCAATCTACTGAATCTCTGCTTTTAATTGCCTGGCTTTTAAAGCTGACTTTCAGCCGATGAAGTCATTCTTTTAAAGACTTGCTCTCAGCCTCCAAAGCTGGTGGCACAGAGAGTCTGAGGAGGAATTGCAAGCTAAACATTTTAAAGTTGAACCAGCGGGGGTTAAATAGCTAGGGGGGAAATGTTGGATAATGTTTAAAAAGATTAACCATTCGGGTTAAAAGATTCACGCAACTCGTCGTGTCAGACCGTAACTTTCCAAACGGTTTTATATGCAGCCAGTCAAGGTGCAGAGACTGCTGTTATCCAGGCCAGTCATTGTGTGCGCAGCAAGACTTACAAAGGCCTTTGACACTGTCAACCGCGAGGGTCTATGGAGCGTCGTCCTCCGTTTCGGATGCCCCCAAAAGTACGGCACCATCCTCCGCCTGCTCCACGACGACATGCAGGCCGTGATCCTTACCAACGGATCCATCACAGACCCCATCCACGTCCGGACCGGGGTCAAGCAGGGCTGCGTCATCGCCCCAACCCTCTTCTCAATCTTCCTTGCCGCCATACTCCACCTCACAGTCAACAAGCTCCCCACTGGAGCGGAACTAAACAACAGGACCAGTGGGAACCTGTTCAACCTTCGTCGTCTCCAGGCCAGGTCCAAGACCACCCCAACCTCTGTCATCGAGCTCCAGTATGCGCACACACACAGGCTGAACTCCAGGACATAGTCGACGTATTTACTGAGGCGTACGAAAGCATAGGCCTTACACTAAACATCAGTAAGACAAAAAGTCCTGCACCAGCCTGTCCTCGCCGCACAGCACTGCCCCCCAGTCATCAAGATCCACAGCACGGCCCTGGACAACGTGGACCACTTCCCATATCTCGGAAGCCTCCCATCAACAAGAGCAGGCATTGACGACGCGATCCAACTCCGCCTCCAGTGTGCCAGTGTAGCCTTCGGTCCTCAACACTGTCACCAAGTTCATGGTCTGCAGGGCTGTAGTAATACCGGCCCGCCTGGATGGCTAAGACATTTCCCATGTACTGCAGACACCTCAAGTCGCTGGAGAAATATCTCCACAAGCTCCTATAAATCCCCTGGGAGGACAGACATACCAACGTTAGCGCCCTCGTCCAGGCCAACATCCCCAGCATTGAAGCACTGACCACACTCGATCAGCTCCGCTGGGCAGGCCACATCGCATGCCAGACACGAGACTCCCAAAGCAAGCGCTCTACTCGGAACTCCTTCACGGCAAACGAGCCAAAGGTGGGCAGCGGAAATATTACAAGGACACCCTCAAAGCCTCCCTGATAAAGTGCGACATCCCCACCGACACCTGGGAGTCCCCTGGCCATAGCCCGCCCTAAGTGGAGGAAGTGTATCCAGGAGGGCGCTGAGCACCTCGAGTCTCGTCACCAAGAACATGCAGAAACCAAGCGCAGGCAGCGGAAGGAGCGTGCGGCAAACCAGACTTCCCACCCACCCTTTCCCTCAACGATTATCTGTCCCACCTGTGACGGGGACTGTGGTTCTCGTATTGGACTGTACAGCCACCTGAGGACTCTTGTTAAGAGTGGAAGCAAGTCTTCCTCGATTGCAAGGGACTTCCTATGATGATGATGATGGCAATGCACAGCAAGATCCCACCGGCGGCAACGTGATGAAGGACCGGTTCATTTGTTTCCTAACTGTTGGGTTGTTGCTCAGGGCCACGGGAGCAATCCTTGCCAGTCTTCAAATAGCGCCATGGGATCTTCGGTGCCCAGAGATTCGAGGACAAAAATCTAGGCTGACACTCCCAGTGCAGTGCTGAGGGGGCGCTGCACTGTTGGAGGTGCCGTCTTTTGGATGAGACGTTAAACCGAGACCCCATCTGCCCCCTCAGCTGGATCTAAAAGATCCCACGGCGCTATTCCGAAGAGGAGCAGGGGAGTTCTCCCCGGTGTCCTGGCCAATATTTATCGCTCAATCAACATCACAAAAACATTATCACATTGCTGTTTGTGAGAGCTTGCTGTGCGCAAAGTGTCTGCGACAGTGACTACACTTCAAAAAGTAATTAATTGGCTGTAAAGCACTTTGGGACGTCCGATGGTCATGAAAGGCGCTAAATAAATGCAAATCTTTCCATGCATAGGATTTGGGGGGTGGCAGGGGAGTGAAGAGGGGGTGATTTGTGACTGACTGTGTGTGTCTCAAATCTGACAATGCAGCGTATCCTCCATGTTAGACGAGATTATTTGATTTAAGTCCGAGAGCCGGGCTTGAACCCACAACCAAGAGTGCTTCCAAATTGAGTTTAGTTTTATTATTATAATAATAAGCTTGATATTTGAGTACCACAGTAACGTTTGATTTCGGTATGACAGCATGCGAGTTTAATGCACACTGGACTATTGGTCCAGTCAGACGGGCATGTCGCTGACCACTGCTGGCAGTCGATGGATTAATAGACTTCTCTGTCGAGTGCCAGCGAATGCCTGTCTGCAATACACGCGCTGACTATGAATCTGGCCTCTGTTAAATTGAGAGTTCCACTTGACTGGCTGTGTGATTGCGGCTGTGCTGCTCAGCGGGGAATGTCTGAGTGTGCGGCACTGTCCCGATATAATGCAGTGGCCTTCAACTCGCCTGGTCCAGCAGCAGAGGCAGCATGGCCACCAGCACGTTCACGAGCTGGCCCAGTTGACTTGGAAAACCTTCTCCGAACCACTCCAATCAGTTGGTCGCAAAGAGGAAGCTTCTGTTGCAAGTCAGGGTTGCGCGGCTGTTGAAAGGAAGTTACACTGCGTGGTGGCCCTGACCGAGAGACCATCAGCGGCAGGTCGGGGCCATAAAAGGAGCGGCGAGCGGCGGCCATGGGCAGCGTGGCGGTGTACCACGGCGAGGGGCAACGTGGCGGTGTACCACGGCGAGGTACAGCGCGAGCTGGTGCAGGAGGGTGACGGCAGCTAAGAGGGACGTCATCAAGGTCCAGGTCGGTGATTGGAGCGTGGGCAGGTACAGCAGGAGCGGTGAGGTCGGGGCGAAGGAGAGGCGAGAGTTTGTAGAGGGACGTGATCGAGACCCGGGAGAGGCGAGGGCCCAGGGGCAGCACGGGCCCAGCCCACACTGCGATATGTGTGCGCATTAGGTCTCCAGTCATCTTGGTTAACCCTTGCCGCTGGACCAAAACCTCGCTCTGTCAAGCCCGTGTGGTGGCTGGTGTGCAACGGCCACCCCACGTTAAAAATCCACGCACAGGCATCTTCCACCCTTCAGGATGTAGTTCAGGACCTGGAATATTGGCTCCTTCATTGAAACACCTGTGAACTCATCCTTTTTGGCGTGGAAGCAAGTCATCCTCGTTTCGAGGGACTGGTTATGATTGGGTGTTATGTAATGAGAGAGGATTAATTAGCAATCTCGTTGTGCGAGGCCCCTTGGTGAAGAGTGACCATAATATGGTGGAATTCTGCATTGGGATGGAGAATGAAACAGTTAATTCAGAGACCATGGTCCAGAACTTAAAGAAGGCTAACTTTGAAGGTATGAGGCGTGAATTGGCTGGGATGGATTGGCGAATGATACTTAAGGGGTTGACTGTGGATGGGCAATGGCAGACATTTAGAGACCGCATGGATGAACTACAACAATTGTACATTCCTGTCTGGCATAAAAATAAAAAAGGGAAGGTGGCTCAACCGTGGCTATCAAGGGAAATCAGGGATAGTATTAAAGCCAAGGAAGTGGCATACAAATTGGCCAGAAATAGCAGCGAACCTGGGGACTGGGAGAAATTTAGAACTCAGCAGAGGAGGACAAAGGGTTTGATTAGGGCAGGGAAAATGGAGTATGAGAAGAAGCTTGCAGGGAACATTAAGACGGATTGCAAAAGTTTCTATAGATATGTAAAGAGAAAAAGGTTAGTAAAGACAAACGTAGGTCCTCTGCAGTCAGAATCAGGGGAAGTCATAATGGGGAACAAAGAAATGGCGGACCAATTGAACAAGTACTTTGGTTCGGTATTCACGAAGGAGGACACGAACAACCTTCCGGTTATAAAAGGGGTCGGGGGGTCTAGTAAGGAGGAGGAACTGAGGGAAATCCTTATTAGCCGGGAAATTGTGTTGGGGAAATTGATGGGATTGAAGGCCGATAAATCCCCAGGGCCTGATGGACTGCATCCCAGAGTACTTAAGGAGGTGGCCTTGGAAATAGTGGATGCGTTGACAGTCATTTTCCAACATTCCATTGACTCTGGATCAGTTCCTATGGAGTGGAGGGTAGCCAATGTAACCCCACTTTTTAAAAAAGGAGGGAGAGAGAAAACAGGGAATTATAGACCGGTCAGCCTGACATCGGTAGTGGGTAAAATGATGGAATCAATTATTAAGGATGTCATAGCAGTGCATTTGGAAAGAGGTGACATGATAGGTCCAAGTCAGCATGGATTTGTGAAAGGGAAATCATGCTTGACAAATCTTCTGGAATTTTTTGAGGATGTTTCCAGTAGAGTGGACAAGGGAGAACCAGTTGATGTGGTATATTTGGACTTTCAGAAGGCGTTCGACAAGGTCCCACACAAGAGATTGATGTGCAAAGTTAGAGCACATGGGATTGGGGGTAGTGTACTGACATGGATTGAGAACTGGTTGTCAGACAGGAAGCAAAGAGTAGGAGTAAATGGGTACTTTTCAGAATGGCAGGCAGTGACTAGTGGGGTACCGCAAGGTTCAGTGCTGGGGCCCCAGCTGTTTACACTGTACATTAATGATTTAGATGAGGGGATTAAATGTAGTATCTCCAAATTTGCGGATGACACTAAGTTGGGTGGCAGTGTGAGCTGCGAGGAGGATGCTGTGAGGCTGCAGAGCGACTTGGATAGGTTAGGTGAGTGGGCAAATGCATGGCAGATGAAGTATAATGTGGATAAATGTGAGGTTATCCACTTTGGTGGTAAAAACAGAGAGACAGACTATTATCTGAATGGTGACAGATTAGGAAAAGGGGAGGTGCAAAGAGACCTGGGTGTCATGGTACATCAGTCATTGAAGGTTGGCATGCAGGTGCAGCAGGCGGTTAAGAAAGCAAATGGCATGTTGGCCTTCATAGCAAGGGGATTTGAGTACAGGGGCAGGGAGGTGTTGCTACAGTTGTACAGGGCATTGGTGAGGCCACACCTGGAGTATTGTGTACAGTTTTGGTCTCCTAACCTGAGGAAGGACATTCTTGCTATTGAGGGAGTGCAGCGAAGGTTCACCAGACTGATTCCCGGGATGGCGGGACTGACCTATCAAGAAAGACTGGATCAACTGGGCTTGTATTCACTGGAGTTCAGAAGAATGAGAGGGGATCTCATAGAAACATATAAAATTCTGACGGGGTTAGACAGGTTAGATGCAGGAAGAATGTTCCCAATGTTGGGGAAGTCCAGAACCAGAGGTCACAGTCTAAGGATAAAGGGTAAGCCATTTAGGACCGAGATGCGGAGGAACTTCTTCACCCAGAGAGTGGTGAACCTGTGGAATTCTCTACCACAGAAAGTTGTTGAGGCCAATTCACTAAATATATTCAAAAAGGAGTTAGATGAGGTCTTACTACTAGGGGGATCAAGGGGTATGGCGAGAAAGCAGGAATGGGGTACTGAAGTTGAATGTTCAGCCATGAACTCATTGAATGGCGGTGCAGGCTAGAAGGGCCGAATGGCCTACTCCTGCACCTATTTTCTATGTTTCTATGTTTCTATGATGACATCGCTGACCATTGTGCCCAGAACACGACTGAAGCTGTGCTTCAACTTTTTTTCTGCTCAGATGTCTTTATGCTCAATGCCAGAAACTGGTTGGAAAGATGCATTTGTGAAGCAGCATGCAAAGTCGCTGAAGAAATCATTTGGATGAATCGACAAAGAATGTGCTGGTCGTTTGAAGACTATCCGATCATTCATCAGCAGCCGACCATAAAGTTGGGGGAAGATGGAAGAGAAATCTTTGTCTTCCGAAGCTTCACGTTGGCTTCATCTGTTTGGGATCCTATTTAGTTCCTGTTTTTTAGAACATCGCCTCACACTTGCAAACTGGGCTGTTGAGAGGAGGCTGCACGTTTCAGCAAGGTAACCGTCCAGTGCATTCAATCGCTGTGAACATGCAAGTGTAGCAGGCCAGAGTTCTAGAATAATGAAAGAGAGATTTTCATTTATATAGTACCTTTCACAACCTCAGGACGTCCCAAAGCGCTTTACAGCCAATGAGGTCCCTTTGAAGTGTAGCCACTGTTGGAATGTTGGAACCGCGGCAGATAATTAGCGCACAGCAAGCTCCCACAAACAATGTGATAATGACCATCCTCCGCCTGCTCCATGACGACATGCAGGGCAATGATCCTTACCAACAGATCCATTACAGACCCAATCCACGTCCGGACCGGGGTCAAACAGGGCTGCGTCATCGCCCCAACTCTCTCCTCAATCTTCCTCGCTGCCATGCTCCACCTCATGGTTGACAAGCTTCCCGCTAGAGTGGAACTAAACTACAGGACCAGTGGGAACCTGTTCAACCGTCATCATCTCCAGGCCAGGTCCAAGACCACCCCAACCTCCGTCGTCGAGCTACACTATGCGGACGACGCCTGCGTCTGCGCACATACAGAGGCTGAATTCCAGGACATAGTCAACGTATTTACTGAGGCGTACGAAAGCATGGGCCTTGCACTAAGCATCTAAGAAAAAGGTCTTCCACCTGTCCTCGCTGCACAGCACTACCCCCCCAGTCATCAAGATCCATAGCGCGGCCCTGGACAACGCGGACCATTTCCCATATCTCGGGAGCCTCTTATCAACAAGAGCAGACCTTGACAACGAGATTCAACACCGCCTCCGGCCGGCTGAGGAAAAGAGTGCTTGAAGAGCAGGCCATCAAAACTGCCACCAAGCTCCTGGTGTACAGGGCTGTAATACCCACCCTCCTGTATGGCTCCGAGGCATGAACCATGTACAATAGACACCAAGTCGCTGGAGAAACACCACCAAAGACGCCTCCGCAAGATCCTACAAATCCCCTGGGAGGACAGACGCACCAACATTAACGTTCTCGACCAGGCCAACATCCCCAGCATTGAAGCACTGACCACACTTGATCAGCTCCGCTGGGCAGGCCACATCGTTCGCATGCCAGACACGAGACTCACAAAGCAAGCGCCCTACTCTGAACTCCTTCACGGCAAACTAGCCAAAGGTGGTCAGAGGAAACGTTACAGGGACACCCTCAAAGCCTCCCTGGGAGTCACTGGCCAAAGACCGCCCTAAGTGGAGGAAGTACATTCGGGTGGGCGCTGGGCACCTCGAGTCTCATCGCCGAGAGCATGCAGAAATCAAGCGCAGGCAGCGGAAGGAGCGTGCGGCAAACCAGTCCCACCCACCCCTTTCCCTCAACGGCGATCCGTCCCGCCTGTGACAGGGGACTAAGTGATTCTCGTGTTGGACTGTTCAGCCACCTGAGAACTCATTTTAAGAGGGACTGCCTATGAAGGTGATGATTGAGGGATAAATATTGGCCCAGGGCACCGGGGAGAATTCCCCTGCTCTTTGAGAGAGTGCCATGGGATATTTTACGTCCATCTAAGAGAGCAGACGGGGCCTCGGTTTAACGTCTCAACCGAAAGACGGCACCTCCAACAGTGCAGCACTCCCTCAGCACTGCACTGGGAGTGTCAGCCTAGATTTACGTGCTCTAGTCCCTGGAGTGGGACTTGAACCCACAACCTTCTGACAGAGGCGAGGGTGCTGCTCACTGAGCCACAGCTGGCACTGTAAAAGGTGGAAACTACAGACATTACCTGCTGAAATCTTTATCGTTTGGCCAAGGGCATCCTGTGTTGTTAACTTGGAGAAAGACTTAGAAAAATAAAATGAAATCCATAAAAAAACAAATTCATTGGAAGAAAAATGAAGTTAGATATTATATCGGTGGGACTGTGGTTTACAATAGATTGAACCACCATTCAGATACTGTGATGGACGGCACTTCACTGCTTTTCAAACAACAAGCTAATTATTCCCCTGTAATCCACCGCAGTATATCTGCGAGTACTACATCAAGCACCAAGTAGAAGATATTAAATACAACTCCCATTTCTCACGCCTCAATGGGGGAGGGGAAACTAATAATCAGGATGTAATTCCGGCTTTTTAATGTATTTTTGCCAGGCAATGTAGCTCACTTACAAAACTGCTCAGCACTTCAGTTGCGTTAAGGGGCCATTCGATCTCTCAAAGTTAATACTCTTCACAGTTCCCAGAAAAAATTGATTTTCTTTGGTGTGATTTATTCAGCTTTCCCGAAAAATTGTTTTCATCTGAAATAAGCTGGTGAAGTGGATTATTTTTTTTGTTTTGTTCTGCTGTATTCCCCTGTGCTTGACATGGGGCCCACTGGATGTTCTGTGCAGTTAAAAACCCTTTCGAACAGTTGTGCTTTTAATGAACTTGCATGGACACTCTGCATATATATATTGTGTGTGTTTTCCTGGGGATGGAATTGGAAAGTAAAACACCGTGCGGAAATGGGTTCATCTATGAGACGTCCGCCATCATAAGATCTCTTGCCATTCGTGTTGACCTGTAGATGCATCTGTGCGGTGGACTTGTACTGAGAAGGAACATAAGAATTAGGAGCAGGAATAGGCCATTTGGCCCCTCGATCCTACTCTGCCTTTCAGTAAGATCATGGCTGATCTTCTACCTCAACTCCACTTTGCTGCACTATCTCCATATCCCTTGATTCCCTTAATATCCAAAAATCTATCACTCTCTGTCTTGAATACACTCAATGACTGAGCCTCCACAGTCCTCTGGGGCAGAGAATTCCAAAGATTCACCTCTGAGTGAAGACTTTTTTCCTTACCTCCGTCCTAAATGACCGTTCCCTTATCCTGAGACTGTGACCCCTGGTTCTAGACTCCCCAGCCAGGGGGAAACATCCTCCCTGCCTCTACCATGAACTGAGTTGAGACTGTCCAAAGTGAACACTATCGATTCCCCTCTTCCACCCCTCCTCCACATATTTCCTGGCTTAACGCACTAGAGACGAGTTACAATGAGATGTGTACCCCAAGATGCAGGGTGGAATAGTTGGGCAGTCACCGTTGCCTTGTGAGCTCCCAAAATCGGCCCCCTCAACTTGTACAACAGAAAATATTTCCAGTTCCTGAAAGTACAGGTTGTATGTGAAAACATGTAAAGGGTACTCTACTTCAATCGGGCCATTCATCATCATCATAGACACTCCCTCAGGATAGAAACATAGAAACATAGAAAATAGGTGCAGGAGTAGGCCATTCAGCCGTTCCAGCTTGCACCACCATTCAATGAGTTCATGGCTGAACATGCAACTTTAGTACCCCCTTCCTGCTTTCTCGCCATACCCCTTGATCACCCGAGTAGGAAGGACTTCATCTAACTCCCTTTTGAATATATTTAGTGAATTGGCCTCAACTACTTTCTGTGGTAGAGAATTCCACAGGTTCACCACTCTCTGGATCGAGGATGACTTGCTTCCACACTAAAAATGAGTTCTCAGGTGGCTGATGACCTTATTTTAAACGGTGGAAGATGCCGGTGCGTGAATTCTTTTAACGTGGGGTGGCCGTTGCACACCAGCCGCCGCGCGGACTTGACGGAGCAAGGTCTGGGTCCAATGGCAACTGGAGACCAGGCTCCACCGCATGTGCCAATACACACACACACACACACACACACACAAACTCAAACATACTCCTACTGTGCTCCTTCCTCCCTCCTTCCCACAGGACCCCTCTCTACGTGGAATTCATTGTACGCAATGTGAGCCTCACGACCACACAGCCTCGCTATTGGCCCATGCTGCGCCTTCCCTCGGTCTTGTCTGGCTCTGGGCTCCGACACCTCCGCCCCTTCGTGTCTCGTCCGTCCTCTCCTCTCTCCGCTTCCGACCTCTCCTCTCTCCGCTTCCGACCTCCACCCCTCGCCCCGTCCTGACCGCCGTGGTGTTGATTCTGCTGCTGCTGCGGTGGCCAGCATTTTTTGATTTACCCTCCGCTCCGGCCTCTCGCTCCAAACTCCAAACTGGCCCCCTCTGACTGTCCCATGATCACGTTGCTGTCTGCGGGAGCTTGCTGTGCGTAAATTGGCACCGGGTGGTTGGCTACACCGGGACCACAAGCGGCTCATTGCGCCGAGGTGTTCACCCCTCGTGGCAGCTCGCCCCCCCCCCGGGGAGGGGACCCCTGTCCAGATGCGTTTCTGCAGCTTGAGCCTGGGCAGACTGGTGTCTCTTCCTGTGCTCGGTCAGACTGCTGCTGAAGAGCTGTAATTGGGTGGCGGGTCAGAGCCTGCGTTCCGCTGTGAACAGATGGAACAGCTCAAGCACGTCGCGGTTGCGTTGGATGCAGAGATGAATAGATTGGAATACCTGCGATGAACATTGTTCCCCCAAGCCTCAGTAACTAGCACGTTCTCAGAAGGCGAATGCTTTATGTGGGGGGCCTTCTGACAACCACACAGCACCGATCTTCTCGGCAGGTCAGGTACTTTCCTACTTAACCTGCAGCTGCAACCTTCGGCCAGACTTGGCTTCTTGAAGACTGCACTCTAATTTCCAGCGCATCTTACCTTTGTTCCGCAGGACTTGCACTGGCAAACTTCCAGTGGTTACGCGAATAAGCTGAGGCACCAAATAACTGGCAGATTCAGCTGTGCAGAGCATCCGCAAGTCAACCACAGACTCACTGGTGCAAATCCACTGCAATTTGCCGTGTGGAATTTCAAGGCCCTGACTTTAGATGTGAGAGAAGAATGTGCAAGAGTTTTATATACAGGAAGGAGAGGCACCATCGGAGTATGTTGGGGAATTAATCAAAGGTACCGTTAAAAGAAAGAACTTGCATTTATATAGCGCCTTTCACGTGCTCTGGACTTACCAAAGCGCTTTACAGCCAACGAAGTACTTTTGGAGTGTAGTCACTGTTGTCATGTAGGAAACAGGCAGCCAGTTTGCGCACAGCAAGCTCCCACACCAGATAATCTCTCTCTATTTTAGTGATGCTGATTGAGGGATAAATATTGGCCAGGACACTGGGGAATAACCCCGTGTCCGAGATGGCAGACATTCAGATACATCGTGTATGAATGGATCAAAGGCTATATATATATATATATATATATCCTTTGATCCATATAAATCCATATATATATTTATATACTGCTTAGTATTCACAGCTTGAGTTGGTCTGCTAAATTACTTACTGTGGGGAATTACTCCAACTGTCCCACTAGTCCAGTACCTCAGTGCTCTGAAATTGTAATGGTTTTTTTTTCTGTGAAATTTATTTGCGTGTTGTATGCCATAACAAAAATCTCATTATGCCATGCGTCTTAAGAAAAATTGTTTGAAGTGAAGAACATGAAACATTCATGAGGAGAAATTGTACGACTATTGGCGTAGTTTCCTCTGCTCGGTGGCTCTCTAGTGGTGCCTGTCCAGAGACTCGAGAGTCGAGCATGAAATCAGAGTCAAAGCTTGTTCATTGCAGATAGTCCATCATCATCATCGGCAGTCCCTCGAAATCGAGGAAGACTTGCTTCCTCTCCAAAAGTGAGTTCTCGGATGGCTGTGCAGTCCAATACAGGAATTGCAGTCTCTGTCACAGGTGGGACAGACAGTGGTTGAAGGAAAGGGTGGGTGGGGAGTTTGGTTTGCCACACGCTCCTTCCGCTGCCTGCGCTTGGTTTCTTCTTGCTCTCGGCGACGAGACTCGAAGTGCTCAGCGCCCTCCCGGATGCACTTCCTCTACTTAGGGCGGTCTTTGGCCAGGGACTCCTCGGTGCCAGTGGAGATGTTGCACTTAATCAAGGAGGCTTTGAGGTTGGAAGAGGCCATTGGTGTCCCAACGATTCAATGCCTTCCAGCTTGTTGGTGTTGCTGGGTTCAATTTGTATTTCCATTGCATTAGCTAAAATATACGGCCCCGATTTTAACTCCAGGCGGATTCCCCACTTGGGCTCGAGTTAAAATTACAGTCGGGTCTCAGTGAAGTAATCGGGCCGCAACATGTGCATGTAAAGAAGGACCCTGTTGGCTCCGGGCGGGTGTCCTTACTGCCCGCTCAGGAGAGCAGGTTAAAATCGCAGATGTTGCGATCATGGAGGCTTTTGGACAGTTACGAGCCCGGGGCGATTATAACTGGCCACCCGCCAGGTTTCTGCTGAGCGAGTCGGGTTAAAATCGCCCCCGAGAAGATGCAAATATTGTACAGTTGAGGGGATGAAGTATTGAAGCAGTTAACTCTTAAAATAATTTTCCTTTGTTCCTCCATTTTTCTCCCTTGCTCTCATGATGGCACCGGCTTTATGTTCCATGTGTGCCCGCCTTCACCCGAGTCGCCATTTTTCACATGAGTCTAGACAGTAAGTGTTGGCGGGCTATTCGGCTGCAGTAGGTCTCACTAGCCAAGCCTGAGGCAGGCTACATTATCTGGCAGGATTCATTGACTAACGATCGAGATTTCATCCCCCCCACCCCAGGGCTAGGAGTGGTGAGATTAATCGAAGGGCTCCTACTCTTAGCCTAGTTGAGAACAGCTAACTCGTCAGACTGGAAATCGTCCCCGGGATCTTCCTGTTCCGTATTGCTGAGCGCCACATTTGGATGGTGTTTATTCTCAACGAACGTGCTCGAAAGTAAATGCTGCCGTACTCTCAAAGTCGCCTTTAACGTTGGTAATGTACAGGTTACGATGGGTGACCATCATGCGTCCGGTCTCAAGATGGCCGAGTTGTATCTCTACTCACTGTAGAAGTGTTGGAGTCTCCCAGTGGGCAACTTATCCGTTTTATTTGTGGTTTTATGCGAGTACTTCGAATCGTGGATGCCTCTCGTCATCGACGTGCTGGGATTGGGACTGCACCAACACCGCATTTCTATAACTCCATTAACGCAGTAAAATGTCCCACGGAGCTTTATAGGGATGTTAGCAGACAAAACATGCCGTGTGAGATATTAGGACATGTGTGGTCATGTTGATTCCTGGATTCTTTTACCTCAATCTGGTTCAGCAAAATTACTGAAACGAATACCGTTTGTGCTTTAAACAAAGCAAGCTTTTATTTAAAAAGCAAATCCCGATCGGGGACTTTATCAGACAGAAGGAATGCAAGTCTGTTCGAACGCACTCACTTCCTACGGACAAAGTGACGTTACATTGTTAAGGCACGATGGTTATACATTTTCGGCAAAAGATAACAAGATAGGGCCAGAGTGACATCCCAGCTCAGTCCATCTCTTTTGATCCCTCCTTCCCTTTGTCCACTCATAAGCCTACCCAAGCATGGTCCGATTTTAAACAAAGACCTTCTGTCAATGTTTCAGGTTAATAACATGATTTAATAAGACCTTGAGGTTTTTCTGCAAGCTGTGGGTTTTGTTTCAATACATGTTAGTGTTGTAACATTTCGCAGTCTCGAGTCTGAGATGTCATGGCTATTCCTCCATGAATTGTTTGTTAGCTTATACTGTCCCTATACAATTCCCACGTTCTCAACTTCAATGTCTCTATACATTTTTAAACATTCACAGTCAAAGAGGTAAGAGAGAACGAAAGACTTGCATTTATATAGCGCCTTTCACGACCACTGGACGTCTCAAAGCGCTTTACAGCCAATGAGTTCATTTTAAAAGTGTAGTCACTGTTGCAATGTAGGAAGGTTTTAAGGAGCGTCTTAAAGAGAGGTAGAGATTTAAGGGAATTCCAGCAATTGGGGCCTCAGCAGCTGAAGGCAAGGCCGCCAGTGCTGGAGCGACGGAAATCTGGGAGAAAGAGTTGAGAATTGGATGAGTGCAGAGGTCCTGGTTCACGCGTTTCTGGAACGACTGCAGGACCACTGCTAATCTGGACCCCATTTTATTCATTGCAGGTTTTGGGATCACTCAGTTGGCAAATTGAATCTTAACAAGGTCTCAAATTAAGGAAATGATACAATTAAATATTCACATCGCTGGCTGTACCCTGTCTGTGGGTCAGTTATACACACCACTGTGCTCAATGATGCAGCAAGGGTGATATGCATCTGTAAGTCTGTTCAATTGAAAAACATTTCACAACGTGTATCCATGTGAAGATATAGTGCTGAGGGTTGTGGATTGCTTTGTAAATGGAATTTATTATTGTCTAATGGAACTGAAATGAGCTGTTGTACAATTTGGAGTGATGTTTACCTTCCTTCGTGGTTGAGGCATGTTTGCTCCTGCAGGCAATTTGAAGATGGAGTGCTTGTAGCTTGTTGCAGTGTTGGGATCTGTAGTTCGACTCCTAGCAACACACAGCACAGGAGGCCGCCATTCGGCCCGTCGTGCCTGTGCCGGTTCTTTGAAAATGCAGTCGTGCTTTGTCCCACGCCCCCTGCCTTGTCCGTAACCCTGTAAGTTGCCCATCCCCGGGTACCCGCACAACTCCTGCATAAAATTATTGATGGAATCAGCATCTGCCATCTTCTCAGGTGCAGCGTCCCAGATCCCGACAATCCTGAGTCAAAAAAAATCTCCTCATCTCCCCTCTAGGTCTTTTGCCATTGATTTAAAATCGACATTACAACAGTGACTCCACTTCAAAAAGTACTTCATCGGCTGTAAAGCGCTTTGAGACGTCCGGTGGTCGTGAAAGATGCTATATAAATGCAACTCTGTCTTTCTTTTCTTTCTTTCTTTCTTTCCTCCTTTTCTTTTTCTCTCTTTCGCTCTTTTTCTCTTTCTCTTTTTCTCTTTCTCTTTTTCTCTCTTTTTCTCTTTTTAAAAAAATTTTTTTTCTCTCTTTTTTTTTTTCTCTTTTTTTCCTCTTTCTCTTTTTCTTTCTCCCTCCATCCCTCTTGCCCTCTCCTCCCCTCTCGCCTTCTGCTTTCCTCTTTCTTCCCCCCCCCCTTTCTTTCCAGAAGTTGTGTTTCAAATCTATAAATGTAAGTCTTTCTTTTCATGACCTCCCGTTATTGGCCCACTCACCCGATGTTTCTCTCTATATTAAAACCTCTCATCGTCTTGAAAACCTCTATTAGGCCACCTCTTAACCTTCTCTGGTCCAAGGAGAACAGTCCTAACTCCTCTTTTTGCTTGGTTTTCTTCTATTGAGAAGAATTCATGGGGTATTGGTGCTGGTCTCGGGTTAGGATCTTGTGCAGTTGGTGATTACCTTGTGTAAATTTGCTGGATTTGCAAAGGCAAGCCACTGGTAAGACATATTTTGTGCTGTCACTTTCTGATGGCTTCCCTCCAGTGAATCAGCCAAGTTTACTGGGATTGCTGTTGGCTGCAGGGGACCCAGGAGTCAGGAGTTGTAAACACAACCTCAAAGCAGTTCAAAACCAAACGCTGCTTCAATTCTGGACGAAATAGAAAAGTAATGTGGTTAAACTCGCCTCGCCACCACCTCAATGTGACAAACTGGTCACAGAAGAGCTTTTGTTTCACAATCCTGCGTACATCTCGTTTATTGAGTCATGGTTCTCAGTGCAGTGGGCGAGTTGCTTGGATTTAACGATCACAGTTCACTGCCCTTGACCTTGAATGCAGAAGTTCGTGTGCAATAATTTTTCTGCCCTCTTATGAGCTTAAGGTCCAGAAATTCGTCTCAGGTGGCGACGCAAAGCAGGCAGTGCAGACACAGAAACTGATCATCAGGCACTGCATGTAACGGGCAGCTGAACCAATCGAGACCCGTTCTACGCCTCCGCCCGGGACGAATTTCTCGCCCCGGGTGTCGCTGATCTTGCAGTGTTGGTGAAAGAGGGAGTTTGTCCATTGGTACTTTTTGTTGAAAAAAAAAAATTACAAAAAATGATTAAATGACAATTTAACTTTTGTTTTTTGACCAGAGCTTTGTGCAAAGGACAGTCGGTGGCCTCGCTGGGGGCCGGGGCGGGGAGGTGGGGGTGGGCGAGTGACTTTCGCTTGCTGAGGGTCTCGCAGTGTGAGCAAGCGAGGTTACCAGAGGTGGAAGTGGCCAGTAACCCAGGGCCCGCCCGAGTTTGTGTTAGCTCGACTGTGCCTGTTTAGTCACCTCCCGCACGCAGTTCCGAATGAGCTCAGGTATGTAACAATTCAGCGTAAACATTGGAAGACAGACCTATTTATAATTGAGTTTTTCCGTGCCAGCACAGCGCTTCATGTACAAACACGTACACATAGTTCCCGAGTATTGGGAATGCTTTTCAGGTGATTTTGTTACAAATTATTGGAAGCGAACTCGTTGGTAAACCTCAGATCTTTTTAAACAGCGCGGTATTTATTATTTTCTCGTTAATTTATCTATTACAAGATAATCTGACGGTGGCACTTGAAGAAAAGGAAATGTTGCATCAATACCTGTGCCAACAACGTTCTTGAAACCCATAAGTTTGATCTTGTAATGAGGTGGAAGGAAAGGGTTTTCCAGACTGGAATGCGAGAGGCAGAGAAATCTATACACCCGAGATCATTTCTTAATGTTTCTATTCACCTTCAAAATAGGCTTTATTTGCAGGTGCCTCTGGCAAGTCCAGACATATTGTGCCGCTCCTCTCCATTACCATCTAAGGTACTGTTTCAATTCTAATGGACTTCAAGCAATTCCTTTTTTTGGCAAGATGGTTTGCACCTATCGCCCTCTCCGTCTCAACTGTGTCTTGTGGAAGTGGTAATGCTGAGGCACAAGGGTCATGGGTCAAGTTGTACTGAGTAACTTGTATATTTATTATCAGCTGTCAAGAGCATACGTGGGGAAGGGGTGTGTGGAAACCATGTGGCTCAGTGGGCAGCACTCTCACCTCTGAGTCAGAAGGTTGTGGGTTCAAGTCCCACTCCAGGGACTTGAGCACAAAAATCTAGGCTGACCCTCCCAGTGCAGTGCTGAGGGAGTGCTGCACTGTCGGAGGTGCCGTCTTTTGGATGAGACGTTAAACCGAGGCCCCGTCTGACCCCTCAGGTAGATGTAAATGATCCCACGGCACTATTTCAAAGAGCAGGGGAGTTATCCCCGGGGTCCTGGCCAATATTTATCCCTCAATCAACATCACTTTAATAAAAAAACAGATTATCTAGTCATTATCACGTTGCTGTTTGTGGGAGCTTGCTGTGCGCAAATTGGCTGCTGCGTTTCCCACATTACAACAGTGACTACACTCCAAAAGCTACTTCATTGGCTGTAAATCGCTTTGGGATGTCCAGTGGTCGTGAAAGGCGCTATATAAATGCAAGTCTTTCTTTGGCGAAGTTGTGTTTCAAATCTATTGATGCTCCAGTTAGATTTCTGTCTCAAAGCACTTTACATTGATGGAAGTCTATAGACACTGTTCAATGGATGAGGGGGAAGATGGGCACGGGAGTGTGTGTGTGTGTGTGTGTGTGTGTGTGTGTGTGTGTGAGAGAGAGAGAAGGGAAGGTTGGAGAATATTAAGGACCGTTTTAAAAACAGGGAGGGAAGCAGTAACATGGCAGGATGAAGGGAAGAGGCCATCGAATCAGACAGCACAGTCGTTCAGACAATCGTGCCTATACCGGCTCTTTGAAAAAGCTAACCATTTTGGCTTGCTCTTTCACTATTGCCCTCTCTCTCCTTTTCAAGTATTTATCCAACTCCCTTTTGAAAGTTACTCTTGAATCTGCTCCCACCGCCCTTTCAGGCAGCGCATTACAGATCACAACAACTCGCTGCGTTAAAAAAAATCTCATCACTCCTCTGGTTCTATTGCCAGTCACCTTAAATCTGTGTCCTCTGGTTATCAACGCTTCTGCCAATGGGAACAGTTTCTTCCTATTTATGCGATCGGAACCTTTCGTTCCAGCTAAAACTTAAAAAAAATACTTTCCCAAGTTAAAGAATTCTGTTCTCAAATAAGGTGATAAACTTTGAATAAGATTAGTCACAGAAACCCCCTAATTCTCGGGAGTTCATTTGTCTTAACTCAGTAGCTAATTTAATGAGGAGACTGATTTGAATCTTTGATACCGTTGATTTAAAAAAATATCTAGTTCATGGGCAGGGTGACATTTGCGCATTGTTGACAGGAGGGGCCTTTTGTAAGTCATGCTGAGGTTCCTCCATTATTCTGGTGGTGTGAGAAATCATGCGGAATAAATCCTCCCCAATGTCTCTTAGTCCTGACAATGCCGCTGCCTTACTGCTCTTCTGGTAATCAGAGGAACAGTCCTTGTGTGCCTCTGTTGATTTACTTATTAAGATGCTATAGGGAAACTTTAGGGCCTCTGCAGTGTGTGTGTGTGTCTCGCTCTCGCTCTCGCGCTCGCTCGCTCACTCGTTCGGTGGGCACGGTAGGTAGGGAAGCCCATTACATCAGAGGGGGAAAAAAAAGACTTGCAAGCAAACGCGGCCTCGGTTTAACGTCTCATCCGAAAGACGGCATCTCCGACAGCACTCCCTCAGCACTGCACTGGGAGTGTCAGCCTGGATTTAAGTGCTCAAGTCCCTGGAGTGGGTCTTGAACCTTCTGACTCGGAGACGAGAGCGCTGCCCACTGAGCCAAGGGCTGACACTCCCAAGATATGGCAGGGTTAGGTTACCTTGTGAGTGATGTTTGCCAACCATAGATTTCTGAAAGCACTTCATTTTGGAAAGTAAAGTACAAGCTGTGCAACTGAGTCACAATATTCCAGGTTTAAAGCTTCATCATAAACCCTCTCGTGTGCCTTCATGCTGTGAGGTTTCACAACAGAAAGCACCAGTTCACAGAAATGGGAACTAACTTTTGCAATCCTGTTGGCCAATGATGCTGATAATATTTGTTTTAATTGGATTAAAATTTCCGTTCCTCTGTCAGTGGCAGTAGGTATGAACTGGTGAGTGTGTGGAGTCCGTTGAGGAACCCTGTCCATTCCAGAGAATAATGAGGAGCAGAATGTAAAAGGGAACAAGCGACTTCCTGCTGGGATGGGTTTGAGAGTCGAGTTGGTGATTTGCAACAGTTGTCCAACTTTTATCAATTATTGCATCTTGGACCTCATTCACCCCAGGGACATTGGAATGAGATTTATTTTCTTCCGCTCCCCCCACTCCTTGTTTCCAGGCAGCCATTTTTAAATTTTCATCCTCGTGTTCAAATCCCGCCCTGGACTTGCCTCTTCCTATGTGTGTGACCACCTCCAAGATCCTCCAACACTGGCCTCTTGCGCATCCCCCACTTCCTTCGTCCCACCATCGGCGGCCGTGCCTTCAGCTGCTGAGGCTCCAAGCTCTGGAATTCCTTCTCCAAGCCCCTTTAAGGTGCACCTTAAAACCTACCTCTTTGACCAAGCATTTGGTCACCTATCCTTCTTTGACTCTGTGTCAATTTTTGTCTGAACGCTCTTCTGAAGTGCCTCGAGATCATTTACTGCACTAATGGTGTTTTTTGAGAGCTATATAACCATGTCAGCCGTGGCTCAGTGGGCAGCACCCTCGACTCTGAGTCAGAAGGTTGTAGGTTCAAGCCCCACTCCAGGGACTTGAGCATGAAAAATCTAAGCTGACACTCCCAGTGCAGTGCTGAGGGAGCGCTGCACTGTCTGAGGTGCCGTCTTTCGGATGAGACGCTAAACCGAGGCCCCGTCTGCTCTCTCAGGTGGACGTAAAAGATCCCACGGCACTATTTCGAAGAAGAGAAGTGGAGTTATCCCCGGTGTCCTGGGGCCAATATTTATCCCTCAATCAACATCACTAAAACAGATTATCGGGTCATTGTCACATTGCTGTTTGTGGGAGCTTGCTGTGCGCAAATTGGCTGCTGCTTTTCCCACATTACAGCAGTGACTACACTCCAAAAATACTTCATTGGCTGTAAAGCACTTTGAGACGTCCGGTGGTCGTGAAAGCCGCTATAGAAATGCAAGTTGTTCTTTCTATCAATGTAAGTTGTGAGTGTTTGAATGTTAAAGGAGTCGAGGGTTATGGGGAGTGGGTAGGGAAGTGGATTTGAGGCCAGGATCAGATCAGCCATGATCTTATTGAATGGCGGAGCAGGCTCGAGGGGCAAAATGACTGACTCCTGCTCCTATTTCTTATGTTCTTATGCTTCTAGCAACAGTGTGCTCTTAAACTCAGGCGCCGATGTTATTTTATCAACTCCTGCACCGAGCTGTAGCTGGGAACCCATCGAACCGGGACACTGATGCAGCCGTCTCTCACCGGAACATTGGAACAGGAGTCGGCCATTCAGCTCCTCGAGCCTGTTCACCATTCAGTAAGATCATGGCTGATCTGCGACCTTCGCCCCTTATCCATTAATACCACTGGTTAACAAAAATCTATCAATCTCGGATTTAAAATTAACAATTGACCCAGCATCAACTGCCGTTTGTGGAAAGGAGCTCCAAACATCTGCTGCCCTCCTGTTTTTATCCAAACGAACTTGCAGCTTTTCCTGAGTTTGGGAATAGTACGGCAGTAGTCATTTGCAGTTTGGATGGGAGGAATCCTAAACTGCATAATTTGAGCGGCTTGTTTTTGATTTTAATATAGGATTGTATCCCGTTTCTGCCAGCGAGTCTCCTGAAATGAATGTTGCAACTGCATCTAGAAGCCAAGGCCATGGGATTTTTGTTATGATTTATAGCTTATCCTAAACTCGGCTGCCCGTGTCCTAACTCGCACCAAGTCTCGCTCACCCATCACCCCTGTGCTCGCTGACCTACATTGGCTCCTGGTTAAGCAGCGCCTCGATTTAAAAATTCTCCTCCTTGTTTTAAAATCCCTCCATGGCCCCTCTGTAATCTCCTCCAGCCCCTCAACCCTCCAGAGATATCTGCGCTCCTCTAATTCTGCTCCCTCGAGCATCCCTGATTATAATCGCTCCACCATTGGTGACCATGCTTTCTGTTGCCCGGGCCCCAAGCTCAGAAATTCCCTGCCTAAACCTCTCTGCCTCTCTTTTCTCCTTTAAGACGCCCCTTAAAACCTAAGTCTTTGGTCACCTGTCCTAATTCCTCCACAAACTTCTGACTCAGAGGCGAGAGTGCTGCTGACTGAGCCACGGCTGACCCGATGAATGTTGATGGGACAACATTCAAATTAATGAACAAAGGCTCAACGTAGGCCTTATCTGCAACATTCAGCCTTGGGACAAAGGCAAGGTTACATCACGGGCATGACCAATTTCTCAACGTAATGTACAGTGGGCACAGTGTGTTTATATAAAGCACCGTTTGCAGCTTGAGCAGTTTCAAAATAGCCACTCTGTTCCCCATAAAAGCAGAAGTGTCCTGGACCCGAGCAGATTGGCCTCTGTCTTCCTTCAGCGAGTAACCTCTTGGGGAGGAATATTTATACATCTGCGGGTGACCTAGATGCAGCAGCTCTGTATGGCGTGACTCAAGGGCATGCATTCACAGGACTCTCGTACAGTGAACTTGCAACACTTCTGAATAATGATTAAAAATATTAGCCGCCTCCAAAATGAGTGTTGGCCATTTTTCTGTTGTCACACTGCACATTCAGTTGTCATTTTGCTTTGGAGCTACCTGTACTATACACGCTTGTTAATTCTATTCATAACTCATCGCACTGGTTGCCATTAGATTTATCCTGAATAGGTCACTACTACCCTACATTCTTGGACTTGCACACATCATTATATTATGTGAGTGTCTATATATTTATATTTATATATTTTTTATATACTTATATCTATATAGTTACATCATATAATATATCTATAATTATATCTATCTACTTTTATTTATATATCTATATGTATATAGATTATCTATTTTTATATGTATATACATTATCTATTTTTATATATATGTGTGTGTGTATATATATATATATCTTTTTTTTTGTTTAAGAACATAAGAAATAGGAGCAGGAGTAGGCCACTTCGCCCCTCGAGCCTGCGCCACCATTCAATAAGATCATGGCTGATCTGATCATGGACTTAGCTCCATTTCCCTGCCCGCTCCCCATAACCCCTTATCCCCCTATCGTTTAAGAAACTGTCCCTATTTCTGCCTTAAATTTATTCAATGTCCCAGCTTCCACAGCTCTCTGAGGCAGCGAATTCCACAGATTCACAACCCTCAGAAGAAATTTCTCCTCATCTCAGTTCTAAATGGGCGGCCCCTTATTCTAAGGTCGTGCCCTCTAGTTCTAGTCTCCCCCATCAGTGGAAACATCCACCCTGTCAAGTCCCCTCTAATCTTATACATTTCAATATGATCACCTTTCATTCTTCTGAATTCCAATGAGTAAAGGCCCAACCTACTCAACCTTTCCTCATAAGTCAACCCCCTCATCCCCGGAATCAACCTAATGAACCTTCTCTGAACTGCCTCCAAAGCAAGTATATCCTTTCATAAATATGGAAACCAAAACTGCACGCAGTATTCCAGGTGTGGTCTCACCAATACCCTGTATAGCTGTAGCAAGACTTCCCTGCTTTTATACTCCATCCACTTTGCAATAAAGGCCAAGATTCCATTGGCCTTCCTGATCACTTGCTGTATCTGCATACTATCCTTCTGTGTTTCATGGATTAAAACATATAGATATATAGATAAAATATATTTGTGTATAAATATATATATATTTTGAGCCTTTAATTTAGCTCTTGGGATTGAACAACAACAACTTGTATTTATATAGCGCCTTTAACACAGTAAAACATCCCAAGGCGCTTCACAGGAGTGTTGCAAGACAAAACATTAGCAGAAGGGCTGGTAACCAGCGGACGCAGATTTAAGGTGATCCAGAGGCGAGATGAGAAACTTCTTTACGCAGCGAGTTGTTGCGATGTGGAGCGCGCTGCCTGAAAGGTCGGTGGAAGCAGATTCAACAGTAACTTTTCAAAAGGGAATTGGATAAATAATTGGAAGGGTTGAAAAAATTGCAGGGCTGTGGGGAAAGGGCAGGGGGAGTGGGGATTAATGGGATCGCTCTTTCAAAGAGCCGGCACAAGCATGATGGGCTGAACGGCCACTTCCTGAGCTTATATGATTCTGATCAGTGCAGTGTTTATAATCCTAGAATGTACAACGCTGAAGGATCCATCCTCTGATAAAGGGTTTGATAGGTACTGCTTGAAAATAATATCAAATGGAATTAAAAATGCACGAGAGGCAAGAGTGAAGAACTGGAAAAGGTTGGATTTTGGCAGCTTGTAAATACATTCTAAATAATAATTACTGTTGGGCAGATGGAGGATTTTTAATTTCCCACTCTGCATATTCCCTGGGCCTCCCATCTGAATAAACCACTTAATTTAGCTGCTTCAGGAACATTTGTTGCTGTACACTTTAGAGAAGGAACATCAGAGAAAGTCTTGGAGAAGATGGAAAAAAAGCCATCGTGATGAAAAAAACTTGTGAAGTGTCAGCCGTGGCTCAGTGGGCAACACTCTCGCCTCTGAGTCAGAAGATTGTGGGTTTAAGTCCCATTTCAGGGACTTGAGCACAAAATCCAGGCTGACACTCCCAGTGCAGTGCTGGGGAGTGCTACACTGTCGGAGGTGCCGTCTTTCGGATGAGATGTTAAACCGAGGCCCCGTCTGCCCCCTCGGGTGGACGTAAAAGATCCCATGGCCACTATCAACATCCCTCAATCAATATCACAAAAAAACCCAGATGATCTGACCGTTATCACATTGCTGTTTGTGGGAGCTTGCTGTGCGCAAGTTGGCTTACAGCAGTGACTACATTCCAAAAAGTACTTCATTGGCTGTATAGCGCGCTGGGACGTCTGATGGTCATGAATGGCGCTATATAAATGCAAGTTTTTAATAGAATAACATCTGTAGATCTGGGACTGTGGACTCTTAATTGATTTTCCAAGGAGCAGGTCAGAATTGGCATGTGCATGCATTTACCTCTGGCTGTACAGAAACACCGCTCTCTCTGATGCAGTAAACAGAACTGAAATGTATTTTAGGCTTTGAGCTGCCAGTTAGGTTATTTTCTCTCTCGTGTTTTGCAAAAACAGGTTGTATTGATTTGACAAGACAGTAACATTCTTAATGACAAAGTTGCCCTGTTTCTCTAACGTACCCAAATGCTTAAACTTTGACTGCCTAGCACAGCGTTATATTAACTTTTAAATTAGATCAGATATTTCTAAGGTAGAGCCAGTCTTCTCCCTCCAAATGTGCGTCCAGCATGTTCCCTGTGTCCACCTGCACTTTGACCATGTTTGCCAGAGTGTAACCGCAAGACATTCGGCAATTTAAAAAAATTCATTCACGGGAGTTGGGTGTCGCTGGCAAGGCCGGCATTTATTGCCCATCCCTAATTGCCCTCGAGAAGGTGGTGGTGAGCCGCCGCCTTGAACCGCTGCAGTCCGTGTGGCGAAGGTGCTCCCACAGTGCTGTTGGGGAGGGAGTTCCAGGATTTTGCCCCAGCGACGGTGAAGGAACGGCCGATATATTTCCAAGTCAGGATGGTGTGTGGCTGGGAGGGGAACGTGGAGGTGGTGGTGTTCCCATGCGCCTGCTGCCCTTGTCCTTCTAGGCGGTAGAGGTCGCGGGTTTGGGTGGTGCTGCCGAAGAAGCCTTCGGGAGTTGCTGCAGTGCATCTTGTAGATGGTGCACACTGCAGCCACGGTGCGCCGGTGGTGGAGGGAGTGAATGTTGAAGGTGGTGGATGGGGGGCCAATCAAAATTGCAAGGAAGCCACCGCAGTTAGTTGATTTTTTTAGATCATGGGTGTGACCGCCCCGCCCGCCAGGATCAGGATTCCAGGGTGAGAGAGTGCAGGATGTCCCTGAGGTTTTAAAATAAATTCATTCTTGGGGTTGTGGGCATCGCTGGCAAACCCGGCATTTATTGCCCATCCCTAATTGCCCCTCGAAAAGGTGGTGGTGAGCCGCCGCCTTGAACCGCTGCAGTCCGTGTGGTGAAGGTGCTCCCACAGTGCTGTTGGGGAGGGAGTTCCAGGATTTTGACTCCGCGACGACGAAGGAACGGCCGATATATTTCCAAGTGGGGATGGTGTGTGACTTGAGGTTTGATGCCCCCCGAGGCCATCACGTTTCGAAATGAGTTGACGGGTCCTTTCTCTTGCTGTACATTGATTAATTTTCCCGGGCAACTGCTGCTATCTTTTGGAATTTAGGACTGGGACTCCTCAGGAGCGTGCCAATATTTGCCAGAGACAGAGTGGATTCTGTACGCAGAAAATGTGGAAAACTGCCATGCAAGATTATTTACCTTGAGTAATGGCCTAAAAATGAGAGCTTTTGGGTGTGTATTCTTGCTGTTTTCTTTTACTGCATTAGCAGTTTTCAACTTTCAAATCCTTTTCCATGTTGGTATTCGGCTCCATTTAAGGACACGTTCACTGTGGCAGTTATGGTCCTGGTCTGTCGAGCCACAGGTCCCAGAGTTCCAATCCCAGCCTGGCAAGTTGTGACGTTGAATTCAGTATATCTGGTGATCTGCGGATTGGCACCAGACGTGACCAAAACTGCCCGATTGTCACAAAATCCCAACTGGTACACATGTTCTTCAGGGTAAGGGGACCCGCCACCCCTACCTGGGTCTGGCCAACTTGTGGCTGCAGCCCCGCACCACAGGGTTGCGTCTAAACGCTCTCTCTGAAGTGACCCAGCAAGCCACATCATCGTCATCGGCAGTCCCTCGGAATCGAGGAAGACTTGCTTCCACTTAAAGTGAGTCCTTGGGTGGCTGAACAGTCCAATACGAGAGCCACAGTCCCTGTCACAGGTGGGACAGATAGTTGTTGGGGGAAAGGGGTGGGTGGGACAGGTTTGTCGCACGTTCTCCGCTGCCTGCGCTTGGTTTCTGCATGCTCTCGGCGTGGAGACTCGAAGTGCTCAGCGACCTCCCGGATGCACGTCCTCCACTTAGGGTGGACTTTGGCCAGGGACTCCCAGGTGTCGGTGGGGATGTTGCACGTTATCAGGGAGGCTTTGAAGGTGTCCTTGTAACGTTTCCTCTGCCCACCTTTGGCTCGTTTGCCGTGAAGGAGTTCAGAGTGGAGCGCTTGCTTTGGAAGTCTCGTGTCTGGCATGCAAACAATGTGACCTGCCCAGCGGTGCTGATCAAGTGTGGTCAGTGCTTCAATGCTGGGGATGTTGGCCTGGTCAAGGACGCTAATGTTGGTGCGTCTGTCCTCCCAGCAAGCCACACAGTTGTATCAACAACCGCTCCATTAGAATGACCACCATCTCGAGGCAATAAAGGCGACCTTGCCAACGTCGCCCGTATCCTGAGAGCAAAGATATTAAATGATGTGTCCAATGTGTATTGGGAGCTGCTATGATCTGGAATGCACTGCAGATTCAATAGTCAATTTGAAACAACAATTGGAGACATACTGGAAAAGAAAAGAATATGGGAGAAGAGAAGGGGGAGTGGGACTAATGGGATCGCTCTTTCAAAGAGCCAGCACAGGCACGATTGGCTGAATGGCCTCCTTCTGTGCTGTAGGATTCTATCAATGGCTGCCATTAATCAAGTTGGCCATACTGCAGATGAAGTCTCATTGTTTCTTGGATCTCGGTGTTGCGATCTCGTACATTAATTGTCTAGAATTGGTTAGTTAACGGAGAATTCAGTTACATAGCGCTATACCATAAAACTGCTGTGTGTGTGTACTAGTTGTGTTGATCTCTTAAGTGCCATTTCTGGGATTAAACAGGGCTGTTTCTGAGATGAGGCATCCAGAGAGCTAGCAATGCACCGACTGTGGATGGGTTGGGAATAAAAACTCCTGGAACTAATTCAGATTTATTATGTGTCTTGGGGACGAATACTCCTCGTTACATTAGACTCGCTTCATTAAACCTCAGGAAAGCTAATTAAGATTTTCATAGTTTGCAGCTGCAGTTTGGATACATGCCTCACATCGGTTCAGAATCATTTTCCATGCTGCGCCAACCCGTGAAATCTCCACGTCCTCGCCCCTCCCGATCTCTCTAACCTCGACTCCAGCCCCACAGCCCTCAAGTCTCTGCGCTCTTCCAATTCTGGCCTCGTGAGCATCCCTGATTTTCATCGCTGCTCCATCGGTGGCCGTGCCTTCAGCTGCCTGGGCCCCAAGCTCTGGACTTCCCTCCCTGAACCTCTCCACCTCTCGGGTTTCCTCCTTTAAGAACATCAGAATTAGGAGCAGGAGTAGGCCATTCGGCCCCTCGAGCTGCTCCACCATTCAATAAGATCATGGCTGATCTTCGACCTCAACTCCACTTTCCTGCACTATCCCCATATCCCTTGATTCCCTTAAAGTGCTCCTTAAAACCAACCTCTTTCACCAAGCTTACTCATCTTCCCCACTATCTCCTAATGAGGCTCAGTGTCAAATTTTGTTTTATGATGCTCCTGTGAAGCACCTTGGGATGTTTTACACCATGAAAGGCGCTATATAAATACTTGTTAAGTCTGCCGCGTGATGTTTCACCTTGTCTGGCAAAGCAAGACCCTTTGGAAGAAGCATTTTCATATGATGGATCCGTTCGAGTTACAACCTACAGCGATCAATCCACCAGTTTACAGTGTTTTCAGTCTGAAGGCGGGAGCTGAGGTAATTTTCATCAATAGTTTTGCAGAAATTGGAATGTTCCTTCTATTTATGCGCGGAGTGAGTTCAGTCACCGGAATGGCACTCCACTTTAAGCGTGAGCAACATTGCCAATGCTCGCATGGAACAGCGAAAAGATTTAACGGGAGCAAAAATGGAAGTTTTTAAACCAGGTAAAATTGGCAGCAGTTGGATCATTTGAGAAAGCTGTCTGATGGAGTGCGTGGTGAGGACAGAGGGGTGAATGGAAGAAACACCAGACACTATAGAGCGCCAGGAGTCGGCCATTTTGACTGCATTAACTGATGAAAATGACAGTCCGGAAAAGACCCACTGGTCCATCGAGCCTGTACCACACAGTTGTGATGTCTTGTGCATGTCTTCCCCATCTGGAAGCCCTGTGATCTACTGGGAGAGGTGAAAAATCAGGCCGACTGGGGGAGAATCTGGAAAATCGCTGTCCGACGCCCTTAGGCGTTTGAAACTAGTCCAGGAGACCATATTATAGATGGCGAACTAGCAGAAACTGAACAAACTGCTTCAAAAAACAAGCTAGCAACTCGAGACCTGCCCTGTTGCCTGAATGCAAGTGGTTATTCGGGTTTTCCAACGTAAGTGGCAGGTGGGAATTGCTGTTATCATAGGATTCAATTACACAGGATATACGGCACAGAAACAGGCCATTGGGCCCAACCAGTCCGTGCTGGCATTTATGCTCCACTCGAGCCTCCTCCCATCTTTCCTCATCTAAATCTATCAGCATAACCCTCTATTCCCTTCTCCCTCATATGCTGGTCTAGCCTCCCCTTAAATGCATCGATACTATTCACCTCAACCACTCCCTGTGGTAGCGAGTTCCACATTCTCACCACTCTCTGGGTAAAGAAGTTTCTTCTGAATTCCCTTTTGGATTTCTTGGTGACTATCTTATATTGATGGCCCCTCGTGGTGCTCTTCGCCACAAGTGGAAACATTCTCTCTGTATCCACTCCATCAAAACCTTTCATCATGTTAACAACCTCTAGGAGGTCACCCCTCAGCCTTCTCCTTTCAAGAGAAAAGAGACCCACACTGTTCATCCTTTCCTGATAGGTATACCCTTGTATTTCTGGTATCATCCTTGTAAATCTTCTCTGCACCCTCTCCAATGACTCTATATACTTTTTCTAATATAGCGACCAGAACTATACGCAGCACTCTAGGTTTGCTACAGGCTCAGCATAGCTTCCCTACTTTTCAATTCTATACCTCTAGAAATAAACCCTAGTGCTTGGCGTAATGTAATTGCTTCGTGGATTCTTGGCTTTCGAATCCATAGCAACACATTGTTGTTAAGAGCTAGTTGGTTAATTAACAAAGGTTTAACAATCACACGACACATTACCAGTTCATCCGCCAGGCTCACAACAGCATGCCTCATCGTGAATCCCCCGAACCCAACTGGCTGGGGTTTTATTGAGTCTTGTGAACATCACGTGACTGGCTAAGTCACTCCCAATGGAACAGCTCTACCAACCTGAGCGTATGCTCACAGGTGCATACATTACATCTCGGTTTGCTTTTTTTTCATGGCCTTGCTAAACTGTGTCACAACTTTGTGGTTTATGTGTCTGTACTCCCAATTACGATACACAGCAGCTACCATCACTGCTGTCCGAACCTGTTGGTGAGAGGAGAAAGTGACCCAGGACAGAGTAATACTCTGACTCAGATAGGAGAGGGGCCTAGCCCATGCTGGCTGTCAAAAAAAAAATGCACTAAACCGTCGACTGTTGAAATGAAGTGAGGGTGATCAGTGGGTGTGTTGATTATTCTGCTGCTGGTGTTTCTGTTGTAGTTTGAGATATGGATACATTTCAGAACAGGGTGCATGCATGAAGGATGTGCTGTGTTTTTTTTGTAAAAATGCGGTTTCAGTGGATCATATCGTGACGCTGGTATCTGATCTCGTTCCAGTGCTCTCCCTGACGGGCGAGTGATTGATACAAGAGCCGGCAGATCTTTTCATTTGCCCTTCATACCCCACCTTCATTTTCATGTGTCCGCTCAGCTCAGTGGGCAGCACCCTCGCCTCTGTGTTAGAAGGTCGTGGGTTCAAGTCCCACTCCAGAGACTTGAGCACAAAAATTTAGGCTGACACTCGCAGTGCAGTGCTGAGGGAGTGCCGCACTGTCGGAGGTGCCATCTTTCGGATGAGACGTTAAACCGTCTGCCCTCTCGGGTGGATGTAAAAGCTCCCATGACACTATTTCAAAGATGAGCAGGGCAATTCATCCCTGTGTTCTGGCCAATATTTATCCCTCAATCAATAGAACAGAAAAGCAGATTATCACATTGCTGTTTGTGGCAGCTTGCTGTGCGCAAGTTGTCTGCCGCGTTTCCCACGACTACACTTCACAAAATACTTCATTGGATGTAAAGTGCTTTGAGACGCCCGGTGTTCTTGGGAGGCGCTATATAAATGCAAGTACTTCATTGACTGTAAATTGTGTTGAAACGCTCTGAAATCGTGAAATGTCCTATAGATTCCAGTCTTTCTTCCTTTCCCCTTTTTACCTCACCTTCATGTGCTCAACAAAAAATAAACTTGGAGCGAGAGCCTGAAACTCGAAAAACTTGTGCTAAATTAATTATTAGACACTTAAAAACTCACTTCACGGACCATTAACATCAGGCAGAGAGAAGAAGCTTTAATCCCATCGGACTAGGCTGGATTCCAATGCAGATCCCAGAACAGTGTGTAACTCGCTGAGCCACGAAGTCTGCCAAGAAATACTTTCTGGTGCATTTGGGGCGTGCTGCAAGGTGGAAATGTCTGGTCAGTCAAACGGTAAAGGAAGGTCGGACGATTTAAAATGTTCAAGGTCACTTTACCTCTGCTGTTTCCTTTAGAAAAGAGAAAGCCGAGGGGGGGGTCACCTAATAGAGGTCTTTAAAATGATGAAGGCATTTGATAGGGATATGGATATTGCGGAGCAGAGTTCCAAACTTCCAGCACCCTTTTTTGCGGAGAAGTGTTTCCTAATTTCACTCCTGAAAGGTCTGGCTTTAATTTTTAGACTGCGCCCCTTCATCCTAGAATCCCCAATCAACGGAAATAGTTTCTCTCTGTCTACCCTTTCTGTTCCTCTTAATATCCTGATAACTTTTGTCGAAATCTCGACCTCCGAAAAGAATGACTCCGACACTTACAGCTCCGGCAGAAGTTTCTTTCATTTACTTACTAGCAAGGAGCAGGTCACACTCAGTCAAGGGCTAAGTGAACACCTCCGAAATGGTACAGTTTCACAAGATATTTATACAGTAAAACCCAAGTTATGGCTTCTCCCTGTGTACTGGCTCTGTCTCGTAGTCAGTGAATACAGATAAAGAGTTAATTACGACATCCTTGTCCTGACATGGTTTCCAGATATTTCCTTTTGTCAGGGTTATTAGTTGGCCAGCCGGCCATTACTCCATGAGAGTGTGGTAATGAGCTATTACCTGTCTTGCATTGTGTCAGGATTGTTCAGTTTCCTAGTCAGTTTATCTGTTTGCATCAAATGGATGAGGTCTCTACAAGAGATAGTGGCTGGTGGTTTGAGTCTAGAAGAAAAGGGTGGGGTGACATGGAACTCTTGTCGTGTAGACAATAGGAGAGCACCATGGGGGGTACTTGTCTCAGCATGACTTATCTCCTAGCTGTCTGATGGCCATCAGCCATCTCAAACCAGGTTTAGCTGTTTATGCAAGCTGACTGCTAAAATTCAGAAAGTTCTGGAAGGGCCAGGACTCCATTTTGTTATATATATATATTGCAAAGGGCACACAAATACCGAATGGTATCAGCTTAGATAAAAATACATTTCCACACTTTGATCAGATCACCCTTTAACTTTCTAAATTCTAGGGAGTAAAACCCGAATTTGTGTCATCTCTCCTCGTTACTTAACTCTTGAAGTCCGGGTATCATTGTGGTAACTCCCTCCAAGGCCAATATGTCCTTCTTAAGATGTGGTGCCCAGAACTGCTCACAGTGCTCCAGGTGTGGTCTAACCAGGACTTTGTACAGTTGCAGCATAACTTCTACCCCCGTGTACTCTAGTCTGTTCGATATAAAAGCCAGCATCCCATAAGCCATTTTGATTCTTTTCTGTACCTGTTCATGCACCTGTCCAGCGCTCCCAGAGTTGAGGAGTCCTTATAAATGAATCTATTAATCTTTGGTTGTTCCAGATGACAGCGTGAATGAGCAAGTGGTAGGTTTGCCCAGTGCTCCTTTGTGTAATCCATCCATAGGAGTGCCCTTTCGTCCTCTGGACTCCTCCTTGCTGTCAAAAGCAGACTCAGTTGTGTTATTAGAATGAATGCTGAATTGTCAGAGTTTTTGTGTTCCTCAGATGAGACTTTTGAACCGAGGTGACTTCTGGTTGTTTTGGTGGTTCCGTTGGTCATTGAGAATCCCAGCGTTCTCGCCTCTGTGCCGACATTCCTCCCCTATCTGCTCCCATCAAAAACAGGCTAACCGATCTTATTGCTGTTTGTGAGATCGTGCAGTGTGAAAGCTCGGTGTTGCGTTAAATCGAAGTCATTCGCTCTACGGTGGTAGGTTTGCGATGGTCTGAGAGATGTGCTTAAGTGCTTTGTAAATGCAGCACCTTATTCACTGAGGTAAACTGTTTACATAGAATTACATAATATGGGGTACGGTACCATAGAGGTTATGTTAGTGGACCAATTATCCAGAGGTCTGAACTAATGATCTGGAGACACGGGTCTACTACGGCAGCTGGGGAATTTAAATTCAATTAAATAAATCTGGTATTAAAAAGCTCGTATCAGTAATGGTGACCATGAAACTACCGGATTGTCGTCAAAACCCATCTGGTTCACGAGTGTCCATTAGGGAAGGAAATCTGTCGCCCTTACCCGGTCTGGCCTGAATGTGACTCCAGACCCAGAGCAATGTGATTGACTCTTAACTGCCCCCTGAAATGGCCCAGCGAGACACTCCGTTGTACCAAACCGCTACAAAGAATGACAGCCCAAGAAGGTGGTTCAGCACCACCTTCTCGCGGGCAATTAGAAATGGGCCATAAATGCCGGCCTTGCCAGCGACGTCCACATCCAATGAATAAAAAAATATATATATAATTTACAGCATGGTAATGCACCTTTTGACCCAACTGGTCTGTGCCGGTGTTTATGCTGCACTGGAGCATCCTCCCACCCGACTTGATCTCACCCTATCAGCATAACCTTCCATTCCTTTCTCCCTTGTGTACTTAGCCAGTTTCTCCTTAAATGCATCTGTGCTATTCACCTCAACCACTCCCTGGCAGCGAGTTCCACATTCTCGCCACTCTCTGGGTAAAGAAGTTTCTACTGAATTCCCCATTGGATTTATTTGTGACTATCTTATCTTTATGGCCCCAATTTTGGACTCCCCACAAGCGGAAGCATCTTCCATTCAGCCACCCTATCTAATATGTCCTTACTATACAGTATAAATGCACACGAGGCCCATACTTGAGAAAAGATCACTCTGTGACCAGTTACCTTTATTACCAAGACCTCGAGGCAGACGGTGGGTGGAGCTTCCCCTTTTATACCTGAAAGTCCAGATTAGGAGTGTCTCCCACAAGTTCGCCCCCTGTGGTCAGTGTTCTCAAGGTATACAACTTCGGTCAGTTTATACATGGGTTACAATGACAGTTGAAAACATGACATCACCTCACCCCCCCCCCCCCCCCCCAAAAGTCTTATTGGGATCTCAGGTTAAGTCTCTCTGGTGGTTTACGCTCCCTTGTAGAGCGCCTGAGTTGGGGCTCTGGTTGTTGGGCGCTGGCCTGAGTGTCTGCTGTTTGCGGTGCCTCAGGCCTGTCTGGACTGCCCACAGTGACTGGGCTCTTCTCCACTTGGTTCTGGTGTTCGGTCACCTGTGGTGCAGTAAACTCTACATCGTGTTCTTCCTCTGCTGCTTCTCTGGGGTTGCTGAATCTCCTTTTAGTTTGATCCACGTGTTTGCGGCAGATTTGTCCATTGGTAAGTTTAACTACCAAAACCCTATTCCCCTCTTTGGCAATCACAGTGCCTGCGAGCCATTTTGGCCCTGCAGCGTAATTAAGGACAAAAACAAGGTCATTGACATCAATACATCGCGCCCTCGCATTCCTGTCGTGGTAGTCACATTGTGACTGACGCCTGCTCTCAACAATTTCTTTCATAGTAGGGTGTATAAGGGATAACCTGGCTTTGAGCGTCCTTTTCATTAGCAGCTCTGCGGGTGGAACCCCTGTGAGCGAGTGTGGTCGGGATCTATTGGCCAACGGAAGGCTTTGAAGGAAACCCCCTTGGATTCTGAGCATCCCCTGTTTGATTATCTGCACTGCTCGTTCCGCCTGGCCGTTTGAGGCCGGCTTGAACGGTGCCGTTCTAACATGGTTGATTCCATTACCTGCCATGAAGTCCTGGAATTCAGTGCTTGTGAAGCACGGGCCATTGTCGCTGACCAAGACATCAAGTAGACCATGGGCGGCAAACATTACTCCACGTGTGGTCTAACCGAGGTGCGGTACAAGTTTAACATAACTTCCCCTTGCTGTTCAATTCTATTCCTCTAGAAATGAACTCTTGTGCTTTGTTTGCATTTTTTTACGGAAAGGATTTTACCAGAAAGTCCTCTGAAGACAGACTTGGCAGAGATTGTGATTTATGGGCAGTGCAGAATAATTTTGCGGTATAGGTGTGTGTGTGGAGTGGTTGAGCATTGGCGAGTGCTACTTTTTTTTATATGTCTTTCAACTAAAGTGCACTTGGAACTCCGCATGGAGCAGATTGCAGTCTAATTGATTGAAGTAGTAATATTCTAGAGTGCATTTTTTTTTTAACGGCATTGAAATGTTTTGTTATACTCCGTTAATGGAGCTTTTACTCTAACTAGTCCTCAAGGAATTGGAACTGAGGTACATTAATTCTGTTTTTTTGTGTGCTTTGAGATATTGTTGTAAATTTCCCATTGCTCAGGCTAACTTCCTTGCTTATTCCAGTCTCTGCTTTTAATTGTTTGCTTGTAAATAGTGTCCCACTGGCATAGTTGTTGTTTTTTTTTCTTTGGTTAGATAGCCTGATCTGTGTTTTTTTCTTTGAAAAAAAATAATGATGCATGTGGGATGCAGTACATTGGGGTGTATAACATTGATTTTTTTTTTACACCACTCAAAGTTGGATTGTCAAACCATGTTGTCCCAGTAGATGGACAACATAGAAACATAGAAAATAGGTGCAGGAGCAGGCCATTCGGCCCTTAGAGCCTGCACCACCATTCAATATGATCATTGCTGATCGTTCAACCTCAGTACCCCACCCCTGCCTTCTCTCTATACCCCCTGATCCCTTTAGCCGTAAGGGCCACATCTAACTCCCTTTTGAATATGTCCAACTTTCTGTGGCAGAGAATTCCACAAGTTCACAATTCTGAGTGAAAAAGTTTCTCCTCATCTCGGTCCAATATGGCTTACCCCTTATCGTTAGACTGTGACCCCTGGTTCTGGACTTCCCCAACATCGGGAACATTCTTCCTGCATCTAACCTGTCCAATCCCGTCAGAATTTTATATGTTTCTATGAGATCCCCTCTCATCCTTCTAAACTCCAGTGAATATAAGCCGAGTCGATCCAGTCTTTTTTCATATGTCAGTCCTACCATCCCAAGAAAGGAATTCATTCCACAAAGCCTTAGAAACACGTTATCCTCACTGGTCAAACAATCCTCCATTAATAATCATTTAGCACGATTTTGTTTGGCGATGTTTCCTACCCGTTTCCCCCTCTTGGCAAGGTCAACAGTCCTAAAATGGTGCACAGCTGTGGCTCAGTGGGCAGCACCTTCGCCTCTGAGTCAGAAGGTTGTGGGTTCAAGTCCCACTCCAGGGATTGGAGCCCAAAAAAAAATCTAGGCTGACACTCCCAGTGCAGTGCTGAGGGAGCGCTACACTGTCGGAGGTGCCATCTTTCGGATGAGATGTTAAACCGAGGCCCCGTCTGCTCTCTCAAATGGACGTAAAAGATCCCATAGCACTATTTCGAAGAAGAACAGGGGAGTTATCCCCGGTATCCTGGCCAATATTTATTCCTCAATCATCATCATAAAAAAAAAAGATTTTCTGGTCATTATCACATTGCTGTTTGTGGGAGCTTGCTGTGCGCAAATTGGCTGCCACATTTCCCACATTACAACAGTGACTACATTCCCAAAGTACTTCAGTGGCTGTAAAGCTCTTTGAGACGTCCGGTGGTCATGAAAGGCGCTATATAAATACATGTCTTTTATTTTCTTTCTTTAAAACTTATGTTCTCCATGACTAATATATATCTACTGTAAATTACCAATTGGCCCATTTACCAATAAAATGTTCAATCATTAGGTTTGCAATTTTAGGTCTGGACCATGAATTATTTCACGTAGTTGCAGCTGCCTCCTGCATAGATCTGCAGCAGTTGTGCTCCTATCTTTTAAAATCTGCTTTGGGGCAACACAGTTATAATACTTGGAATCCGATTGCTCATGAATTCTCAAGGAGGAAACCACATAGAAACATAGAAAATAGGTGCAGGAGTAGGCCATTCGGCCCTTCGAGCCTGCACCGCCATTCAATAAGATCATAGCTGATCAATTCCTTCAGTACCCCTTTCCTGCTTTCTCTCCATACCCCTTGATCCCCTTAACCGTAAGACCCATATCTAACTCCCTCTTGAATATATCCAGTGAACTGGCATCAACAACTCTCTGTGGCAGGGAATTCCACAGGTTAACAACTCTGAGTGAAGAAGTTTCTCCTCATCTCAGTCCTAAATGGCCTACTCCTTATCCTAAGACTGTGTCCCCTGGTTCTGGACTTCCCCAACATCGGGAACATTCTTCCCGCATCTAACCTGTCCAGTCCTGTCAGAATCTTATATGTTTCTATGAGATCCCCTCTCATCCTTCTAAACTCCAGTGAATAAAGGCCCAGTTGATCCAGTCTCTCCTCATATGACAGCCCAGCCATTCCTGAAATCAGTCTGGTGAACCTTTGCTGCACTCCCTCAATAGCAAGATCCTCCTTCCTCAGACTAGGAGACCAAAACTGAACACAATATTCCAGGTGAGGCCTCACTAAGGCCCTGTACAACTGCAGTAAGACCTCCCTGCTTCAATACTCAAATCCCCTAGCTATGAAGGCCAACATACCATTTGCCTTCTTTACCGCCTGCTGTACCTGCGTGTCCACTTTCGGTGACTGATGAACCATGACACCCAGGTCTCGTTGCACTTCCCCTTTTCCTAGTCTGCCACCATTCAGATAATATTCTGCCTTCATGTTTTTTGCCACCAAAGTGGATAACCTCACATTTATCCACATTATACTGCATCTGCCATGCATTTGCCCACTCACCTAACCTGTCCAAGTCACCCTGCAGCCTCTTAGCATCCTCCTCACAGCTCACTCCGCCACCCAGTTTAGTGTCATCTGCAAACTTATTACACTCAATTCCTTCATCCAAATCGTTAATGTATATTGTAATGAGCTGGGGTCCCAGCACTGAGCCTTGCGGCACTCCACTAGTCACTGCCTGCCATTCTGAAAAGGATCCGTTTATCCCGACTCTCTGCCAACCAGTTTCCTATCCACTTCAGTATATTACCCCCAATACCATGTGCTTTGATTTTGCACAACAATCTCTTGTGCGGGACCTTGTCCAAAGCCTTCTGAAAGTCCAAATACACTATCCACTGGTTCTCCCTTGTCCACTCTGCTTGTTACATCCTCAAAAAATTCCAGAAGATTCATCAAGCATGATTTCCCTTTCATAAATCCATGCTGACTTGGTCCAATCCTGTCACCGCTTTCCAAATGCGCTGCTATTTCATCCTTCATGATCGATTCCAACATTTTCCCCACTCTGATGTCAAGCTAACCGGTCAATAATTACCCGTTTTCTCTCTCCCTTCTTTTAAAAAAAAAAATGGTGTTACATTAGCTATCCTCCAGTCCATGGGAACTGATCCAGAGTCGATAGACTGTTGGAAAATGATCACCAATGCATCCACTATTTCTAGGGCCACTTCCTTGAGCACTCTGGGATGCAGACTATCAGGTCCCGGGGATTTATCGGCCTTCAATCCCATCAATTTGCACATTCTGACTTGATTTGGAAAATCCCTCCTCAAGATGAATGAAAGTTCCCTTTTGCGAGGTGCACTTCTCCAGCTTGAACCCCCTTTCTCTCGGAAGCTGGAACCCTGTTTACTTACTCTGGGTTGTCACTCCGTCCATTGGAAGGGACAATCCTGTCCTCCTCCTCTCGTATGGTGGCAGCAAAGCAAATCAAAAGTCAATCTCCAAGTCGGATATCCAGGCCAAAGCTCCCGGTATAACAGCGTGGATATCTTGTAGGCTGCCTGCGAATTCCCCCGAGGGCAGTGCTCGTTGTGCTCCAGGGTCTGATTTGGAGCTCCACAGTTGCATGATGGGGAGGCTTTAATCTTCCGCCTATGGAGAAGGTGGCAGCATCGACCGTGACCGGTTCTGAGGCGGTTGATGGTTGTCCACTGTTTGCGAGGAAGGTTTGATCCTACAGGTTGTACCGTGGGGTCCTCTATAAGGAATCCATTCCGTGTCACAGTTCTTCCAAACATTTCGCCATCGGTCATCACGGTTGAGGGGAGATCGCTGAGGGGATGGTCCAGGATGGCCTTCTAGATTTGAGACATGTTGGTGATGGGTTGTTCAAGTCGGCATGTCTTTGCTGGTGTAGTGGTCGTATTCTCTGGAGACTGCATATTCGCGGCATAGGTGTGGTCGTGCGATGTTTGCAAGCACGGGCAGCCAAGGTGTTGGTGCCGATAAAAGCATACTGGTGATAATTCTCATCGTAGATCCTGTCCTGTTTTGAAGTTGCTTTACTCAGGTTCAATTCCTGGAAGGACATCCAGATTTAATCTCTCGCTCCTTCCCCAATTCTTGAAGGACTTGACTCCTGTTGAGATCGATTTCCTTGGGTGTTAGCGCATGGATATTGTGCCTACATGGCTATTCTGCGTTCTTGCGTTGACATAGTATCAGCAAGCTTGTGGTAAGGGAAGGGGTAAAAATCCAGTTGGAGTCCAATAACAGCCATGCCCATCACCGATGCACAAGCATTTGCCAGCAGGGATCACTGGATAGCAATTTAGAAGTGGGTGCCCAGGTGATTGGTGGGGGGGGGGGGAGGGGAGGGGGTTGCGGCGGAGAGAATCTAAACATTTCTCTCTTTACCTGTCTGAATGAAGTAGACTAGCCAGCAGCATCTGACTGTCTGATGGTGCCAGTTTTGCAAGTGAAAATAATTGCTCAGATATAATGACACTTTGTTTTTCCGACTTCCAAGTGGAAAATCTTTCCTCCAGGTTCGTTGTGCACTGAGAAACATCTGTTTTTGACATGCGAACAATCAAATGACTGTGCTGAAATGTGGCCTTTTGAATCCATTGACAGCTGGGGTATCTTGGATGAGCTGATCTCCCATGGCGCTGCTCGCTGTCATTGCAGGACTGACAACGTTTTAAGGACACGCAGGGGAAAATGGCACCCTCGGCAAACTTGTATTTTGCCGCCCATCTTTTTGAATTTACGTGCGTAGCAGTGTAATGCATGTATTTGTGAGTATGCTCACAGGTTTGTAGAGTGGCATAATGGTTACGTTACTGGATTTGTAATCTAGAGGCCTGTACTAATCTTGTGACCCAGGATGTCAAATCCCACCACGGTAACTGGGAATTTAAATTTGAGTTTAATTTGTTTATTTATTGGTTTTGGTGCCCCTTTAATAAGGGAGCACTTGATTTGTAGGTCAAACTAAAATAGTTGTAGAGCTGTTGAGTTGGAAGTGGCTTAGCCAGTCACGTGATGTTCACAAGACTCAATAAAACCCCAGCCAGTTGGGTTCGGGGGATCCACGATGAGGCAGGTGGTTGTGAGCCTGGTGGATGAACTGGTAATGTGTCGTGTGATTGTTAAACCTTTTGTTAATAAACCAACTAGTTCTCAATAGCAATGCGTTGCTATGAATTCTTAAGCAAAGAACCTGTGAAGCAAATACGTTACAGGTAGTATTTGTGAAAGTTTCAGAAATAAAGCTGTTATCTCAAGTTTTTTTATAATTTAATTTTTTTTTTTAAATACAAAAGAAGAAATGACACAAAATGAAATTAAATTTTAGTCACACTAAAAAACTAACATTGTAGCTAAGCGACAAATAAACAAAACTTGAAATTAAACACTAAACTAATAAATAACAAATTAAAAAAAAATCTTTGTTCAGCAAGATTTACGAGACTCAGTAGGCAACTTTACTGCCACGAGCTCTGATATCGCTGGTGACCAATGCTCCCTTTAAGCTGTGCGACTATGCAGCGCTCTGCAGCTCCCACGCAACCGGCTCTCCGGCGTTTAAAGAGGACAAACCGCGCGCGCACAGAATTTGAAATGGGCCATGCAACCCCTTAAAGGGGCCGTGCACCCCCCAAAAAATTAAAGACTGGTCTATATTTTGAACCACAGTTTTTATTTTGAATTTTTTCATTGAACATCCTCTTGACCACGCCCCCACCAACCCGAACCCGAACCCCACCCACCCCCCCCCGAACCACGACGTCCTGGGCCCCCGCACACTTCGCCCACACTTGAGGCCGGCCCAGATGCCAGGCTTCCGAATGATACAAATAATGTAAAAGCTTTTTTTTTGGTCCCTTAGAGCAGAGAAAGCATTCGATCTGTCAACTATTGTGAAGCACGTTTCCTTTCATCTGTGTAATGTATCCACTTAACAGGTTTAAGAACGGTAATTCTCTCGAGCTTTTCTCTCCATCCCCCTCCCCCATCCCCCACCCACCCTTTAGTATTTTCAGCATCTGATTTTATGCAGTGTGCAGATACAGAATTAGATGGCACATTAATCAAGAGGCACTTTCATATTGTAGTTCACACTTGTAATGGACAACATCCGCAAAACAATGCCTTTTGAATCCGAGCTTCAGTGATGAAAAGGTTTTGTGTACCTGAGTTCTTTTGGAGAGGGAGAAAATGTTTCATGGATTTTGACAAATATCAACAACAAATTGTATTTATCTAGCGCCTTTAACGTAGTAAATCGTCGCAAGGCACTTGACGGCGTGTTATAAGACAAAAAGATTTGACACATCAGGATAAATTAGGGCAGGTGACCAACAGCTTGGTCAAAGAGGTAGATTTTAAGGAGCGTCGTAAAGGGGGAAAGAGAGGTAGAAACACTGAGAGGTTTAGGGAGGGAGGTCCAGAGCTTGGGGCCGAGGCAACAGAAGGCATGGCTGCCGATGGTTGAGCGATTATAATCAGGGATTCTCAAGAGGGCAGAATTCATCATCATCATAGGCAGTCCCTCGAAGCGAGGATGACTTGCTTCCACGCCAAAATGGGATGAGTTCACAGGTGTTTCAATGAAGGACCTAATATTCCAGATCCCGAACTACATGAAGGGTGGAAGATGCCTGTGCTTGGATTTTTTTTAAACGTGTGATGGCCGTTGCACACCAGCCACCATTAGAGGAGCGCAGACATCTCAGAGGGTTGTGGGGCTGGAGGAGATGATTCATGGGTGGTCCCTTGAAATTGAGGAAGACTTGCTTCCACTCTAAAAGTGAGTTCTCAGGTGACTGTACAGTCCAGTGCTGGAATTACAGTCTCTGTCACAGGTGGGACAGACAGTGGTTGAAGGAAGGAAGGGGTGGGTGGGGAGCCTGGTTTGCCGCACGCTCCTTCCGTTGTCTGTATGCTCTTGGCGACGAGACTCGAGGTGCTCAGCGCCCTCCCAGATGCTCTTCCTCCAATTAGGGCGATCTTGGACCAGGGATTCCCAGGTGTCGGTGGGGATGTTGCATTTTATCAAGGAGGCTTTGAGGGTGTTCTTGTAACGTTTCCTCTGCCCACCTGGGGCACGCTTGCCGTGTAGGAGTTCTGAGTAGAGCGCTTGCTTTTGGAGTCTCGTGTCGGGCATGCGGATGATGTGGCCCACACAACGGAGCTGGTCGAGTGTGGTCAGTGCTTCGATGATGGGGATGTTGGCCTGAGCGAGGACGCTAACATTGGTGCGTCTATCCTCCCAGTGGATTTGCAAGAACTTGCGGAGGCAACGCTGGTGGTACTTCAGCACTTTTGAGGTGTCTACTGTATATGATCCATGTCTCTGAGCCATATAGGAGGGTGGGTATCACTACTGCCCTGTAGACCATAAGCTTGATGCCAGAATTGAGGTCTTGGTCTTCAAACACTCTCTTCCTTAGACAACCGAATGTGGTGTTGGACCTCGTCATCGATGTCTGCCCTTGTTGATAGTAGGCTCCCAAGGTATGGAAAATTGTCCATGTTGTCCAAAGCCGCGCTGTGCATTTTGATGACCCGGGGGGGTGGGGGGGGTGCAGCGGGCAGTGAGGAGATTAGAGACAGGGAGGGGGCCAGACCATGGAGAGATTTGAAAGCAAGGATGAGAATTTTGAAATTGAGGCGTTGCTTAACCGGGAGCCAGTGTAGGTCACTTGAACCCATGACCTTCTGACTCAGGCGAGTGTGCTACCCACTGAGCCATGACTGACAAACCGAGGCCAGAGTGGGAACGGGAGGGGGTGTTGAAGTGGCTAGCCACAGGTAGCTCACAGTCACACTTGTGGACAGAACAGAGGGGTCACCTAATTTGCATTTTGTGTCCCCATTGGAGAGGATTGAATACAGCATACCATTTACTTCCTCCAATCTGGTGCACAGACTGTGGTATTTTTAGGCTTTATTCTCTTTGTTTTGCCTGGTTTCCCAGGCAACACACGAGCAGCTTCCAGAAGGGTCACAATTTACTTCAAGGTCTCAGTAGATCTTACTCTGAACCAAGACGCAACCAAGAGTGTTCCAGGATGCCTGTCCTCAGCATTCCCCCTCCCAGTGGGAAGATATGTCGTCTTTATTTAGCAATTGCCGACAAGATGTCTTGACACTCTGCTCGCTGACCGACATTGGCTCTCAGTTAAGCAAAGCTGCGATTTCAAAATTCTCATCCTTGTTTTCAAATCCCTCTATGGCCTCGCCCCTCCCTATCTCTGTAATCTCCTCCAGCCCCACAACCCCCCCCGAGATGTCTGCGCTCCTCTAATTCTGCCTTCCTGAGCATCCCTGATTATAATCGTTCAATCATTGGTGGCCGTGCCTTCTGTAGCCTGGACCCCAAGCTCTGGAGCTCCCTGCCTAAACCCCTTCACCTCTCTACCTCTCTACCTCTCTTCCTCCTTCAAACCTACCTCTTTGACCAGGTTTTGGTCACCTGCGCTAATTTCTACTTATGCGGCTCGGTGTCAAATTTTTATCGCATAACACTCCTGTGAAGCGTCTTGGGACGTTCCACTATGTTAAAAGTGCTATATAAATACAAGTTGTTGTTGTAACCTCCTCCATCCCATTTTCCCTGTAATTTCCTTTGGCCCTGCGTGGTCCCTTTTAAGGGGCTGTGCGGGCCATGTACAATATCGCGCATGCACGGTTGTACTTTGAAAGACCGGCTGCATGGGTTCCCTGGAGCAGTGTGCAGCCGCGCACCTTACAGGGAACACTGCCTCCAGCCCTATAATGCTCCGAGATCTCGACGCTGCTCCAATTCTGACCAATGGCACAACCCCTTCACCCCACCATTGGTGGCCCTGCCTCCAGCTGCAGAGGTCCTAAGCTCCGGAATATCCTCGCTAAAACTCTCTGCTTCTCTACCCCTCTCTCTTCACTTAAATTGCACTTTAACCCCTAACCTCTTTGATCAAACTTTTGGTCACCTTTCCTAATAGCTACTTTTTTTTTTACTATGTTAAAGGTGCCATTTAAATGCCAGTTGTTGGTGTTGTTGCATCGACTCTTTGCTGAACATGTACAGTGACCTTGGAAAGTGAATTACTGGAGTGTTGAGCTGGTTTTTTTTTTTTGCTTCAGTCTGTGGAGTGGGACTTGAACCCACAACCTTCTGATTCTGAGCTACCTACCCACTGAGCCACGGCTGACACCTAATTAGAAGCACAGTGACTGTTGTGGTGTCAAACTCTGGCTATTGTGAACCAGTCTCTCTCGGGCAGTCCCTCGGAGTCGAGGGTGACTTGCTCCCACACTAACATGAGTTCTCAGGTGACTGATGAGTCCGAGGCGGGACCTGCAGTCTCTGTCACAGATGGGGCAGACGGTGGTTGAAGGGACGGGTGGGTGGGGGGCTTGGGTTTGTCGTCCACTCCTTCCGCTCTTTGTACTTGGCTCCCGGCGAAGAAACTCGAGGTGTTCAGTGCCTTCTCGGACGCTTCTCCTCCATTTTGAGCGGTCTTGAGCCGGAGGGGAGGAGAATGTTAAATCTTTTTACAGGGAGGCTTTGGGGGCATCCTTGAAGCGTTTTCTTTGCCCACCTGGGACTTGCTTGCCATGATCGAGCTCGGAGTAGAGTACTTGTTTCGGGAGTCTAGTATCGAGCATGCAGACAATGTGGCCCGCCCACCGGATCTGATCGAGTGTGGTCAATGCCTCAATGCTGGGGATGTTGGCCTAAGAGAGAACACTGATGTCGATGCGTTTATCCTGCCAATGGATTTGCGGAGGCAAGTGTAGCCATCCCGCAAGCAGCCATGAAATGAATAACCAGTCAATCTGCCTGTAGGACCAGCATGCCCGGAAAACTCCCAGCTTCTCTTGGATCGTGACTGTCCACCAGAACAGGCAGCCATGACCTTGGTTCAACTTCTCAGCCAAAGCATAGAGGCACAGTCCAACAATAAAACTCTGTCTTTGAGATTTCAGCACGTACTTGGCACAGTTAATATTTATAATCAATATATCAAAGTAGCATTAGTATGCTTCCAGTTAAGCCTTTGATTAGAAAGGCTATAACCTCTTTCATCGGGCAGCAGATCTGTTGGTGCGTCGAACTGTTCCAGATTTCTTGCCGATGTGCTGAGTCAGCTACCGGGAGTCTTCTCTTTGCAAGTCAATTGTCGTCTCCTAATCTACTTGGTTAGAGGCAAACTTCTTCATCTCTCCCTTCCTTTCTCTCTCTCTCTCTCTCTTTCTCTCTCCTTTCTCCCTTTCTCTCTCTCTCTCTCTCTCTCTCTATACTTTCTCCTTTTTTTCTCTCTCTCCTTTCTCTCTCTCTCTCTCCTCTCTCTCTCTCGCTCTCTTCCCCCTCTCTCTCTCTCTCTCTCTCTCTCTCTCTCTTCCCCCCCTCTCTCCTTTCTCTCTCTCCTTTCTCTCTCCTTTCTCTCTCTCCTTTCCCTTTCTCTCTCTCTCCTTTCCATTTCCCTTTCTCTCTCTCTCCTTTCCATTTCCCTTTCTCTTCTCTCTCTCTCTCTCTCTCTCCTTTCCCTTTCTCTCTCTCCCTTCTGTCCTTTCTCTCTCTCTCTCTCTCTCTCTCTCTCCTTTCAATCTCTCTCCTTTCACTCTCTCTCTCTCTCTCCCCTCTCTCTCTCTCTCTCTCTCTCTCTCTCTCTCTCCTTTTACGCGCTCGCTCTCTTTCCTTTCTCGCTCGCTCTCTTTCCTTTCTCGCTCGCTCTCTTTCCTTTCTCGCTCGCTCGCTCTCCTTTCTCGCGCGCGCTCTCTCCCCCCTTTCCCTCTCTCACCCATTTCCCCCTCTCCCCCATTTCCCCCTCTCCCCCATTTCCCCCTCTCCCCCCTTTCCCCCTCTCCCCCCTTTCCCCCTCTCCCCCCTTTCCCCCTCTCCCCCCTTTCCCCCTCTCCCCCCTTTCCCCCTCTCCCCCCTTTCCCCCTCTCCCCCTTTCCCCCTCTCCCCCCTTTCCCCCTCTCCCCCCTTTCCCCCTCTCCCCCCTTTCCCCCTCTCCCCCCTTTCCCCCTCTCCCCCCTTTCCCCCTCTCCCCCCTTTCCCCCTCTCCCCCCTTTCCCCCTCTCCCCCCTTTCCCCCTCTCCCCCCTTTCCCCCTCTCCCCCCTTTCCCCCTCTCCCCCCTTTCCCCCTCTCCCCCCTTTCCCCCTCTCCCCCCTTTCCCCCTCTCCCCCCTTTCCCCCTCTCCCTCTCTCCCCCCTTTCCCTCTCTCCCCCCCCCTTCCCTCTCTCCCCCCCCTTTCCCTCTCTTCCCCCCCCCCTTTCCCTCTCTCCCCCCCCCCTTTCCCTCTCTCCCCCCCCCCTTTCCCTCTCTCTCTGCCCCCCTTTCCCTCCCTCTCTCCTTTCTCTCGCTCGCTCTCTCTCCTTTCTCTCGCTCGCTCTCTCTCCTTTCTCTCGCTCTCTCTCTCTCCTTTCTCTCGCTCTCCTTTCTCTCGCTCTCCTTTCTCTCCAAAACCACCTCAAACCTTTCTTCCCCTACAAGCCTGCTAGTTCAAGTCAACAGTTCTCAACTTTTAATAATTAAGTTACTAAAGTTTAACCCCACTGCAGGCAATCTGACCAATCATTTAAATTACCTAATTCCTCTAAAGAACTGTCTTACGAATTGTATTGGTCAAAATAACACAATCTACACAAATGTTTGACCCTTTCATATTCATGAGTGAAACATTAATGCAATAACTTATGATTACTGATAATTTTAATACTTGATGTTAATGGCCTCAAGACCAGGGAGAATAAATCATTTTGGTCTTTTCTCTGAGTCAGAAGGTTGTGGGTTCGAATCCCACTCCAGGGACTTGAGCACATAAATCCAGGCTGACACTCCCAGTGCAGTGCTGAGGGAGTGCTGCATTGTCGGAGGTGCCGTCTTTCGGATGAGACGTTAAACCGAGGCCCCGTCTGCCCTCAGGTGGATGTAAAAGATCCCACGGCACTATTTCTAAGAAGAGCAGGGGAGTTTATGAAAGGGAAGTCATGTTTGACAAATTTTCTGGACTTCTTTTGAGGATGTCACGAGCAGGCTGGATAAGGAGGAACCAGTGGATGTGGTGTATTTAGATTTCCAGAAGGCATTCGATAAGGTGCCACAATAAATGGTTACTGCACAAGATAAAAAGTTCACTGGGTTGGGAGTAATACATTGGCATGGATAGAGGATTGGCTAAATAACAGAAAACAGAGAGTCGGGATAAATGGGTCAATTTCTGGTTGGCAAACAGTGACCAGTGGGGTGCCGCAGGGATTGGTGCTGGGTCCTCAAATATTTGCAATCTATATATGACTTGGATGAAGGGACCAAGTGTAATGTAGCCAAATTTACTGATGACACAAAGATGGGTGGGAAAGCAAATTGTAAGGAGGACACAGACAATCTGCAAAAGGATATAGACAGGCTAAATGAGTGGGCATAAATTCAGCATGATGGAGTACAATGTGGGAAAATGTGAGGTTATCCATTTGGCTGAAAAAATAGAAAAGCAAAATGTAATTTAATGGAGAACAATTGCAAAGTGCTGCTGTACAGAGGGACCTGGGGGTCCTTGTGCATGAAACACAAACCGTTCATATACAGGTACAGCAAGTGATCAGGAAGGCAAATGGAATGTTGGCTTTTATTGCAAGGGGGATAGAGTATACAGTAAAAATCCTGCTACAACAGTACAGGATATTGGTGAGGCCACATCGAGAGTACTGCGTACAGTTTTGGTCTCTGTATTTAAGGAAGGATATACTTGCATTGGATCCTGTTCAGAGAAGGTTCACTAGGTTGATTCCAGAGATGAGGGGGTTGACTTACGAAGGTAGATTGGGCCTCTACTCATTGGAGTTCAGAAGAATGAGAGGTGATCTTATCGAAACATATAAGATAATGAGGGGGCTCGACAAGGTGGATGCAGAGAGGATATTTCCATTCATAGGGGAAACTAAAGCTAGGGGACATAGTTTCAGAATAAGGGGCCGCCCATTTAAAACTGAAATGAGGAGGAATTTCTTCTGAGGGTTGTAAATCTGTGGAATTCTCTGCCCCAGAGAGCTGTGGAGGCTGGGTCATTGAATATATTTAAAGTGGACATGGACAGATTTTTGAGCGATTAAGGGAGTAAAGGGTTATGGGGAGCGGGAGGGAAGTGGAGCTGAGTCCATGATCAGATCAGCCATGATCTTATTAAATGGTGGAACAGGCTCGAGGAGCCAAATGGCCGACTCCTGCTCCTATTTCTTATATTCTTACATTATTATGAGTTCTCTTCAGTGTCCTGATCAATATTTATCCCTCAATCAACATCACTAAGACAGATTATCTGGGTCATTATCACGTTACTGTTTGTGGGAGCTTGCTGTGCGCAAATTGGCTGCCGCGTTTCCTACATTACAGCAGTGACCACACTCCAAAAGGTATATCATTGGTTGTAAAGCGCTTTTGGACATCCTGAGGCCGTGAAAGGCACTATAGAAATGTCGGTCGGTCTTTCTTTAAGATTGACTTTCACCTATAGCTAGGTACGACATCGCGAGTCTTGACGTACCACATTTAATATTTATGTGAGAGGCTTTTGGGTTCAGGAGGTGATACCCAGCCTCTGACCTGCTCTTGTTGCCATGGTATTTATGTGTCTGGTCCAGTTAAGTTTCTGGTCAATGGTGACCCCACTTATTTGCGAAGTTCACGAAAATATCGTTGGCTTAAAAGATATTGATTGAAACTATTTCTTTATTTTGTTGCAGATCTGTGAAGATGCCTTCTCTCTTCAGTACAATATTGTAAAAGTGACCGGTAAGAGCTGCGTAACTTGTTAAAATGGTCATCTTGTAGAAGTGGTAACTCAGCATGGTTTCAGCCATTTTGTAGCCCTTGGATAGCTGCACTAGAGGCTCCCTGTCGGAGCAAGATGGTCCCAGGATGTGGTCGGCCTATTTTATTGTGGACAATGGCTCAAGTGCTTTGTTTTGGGTGGTTTGTGTAACGTTCCGATTTGAATTTGCTGCCTGGATTGCGAGCAACATTCTGTACTTGGCACGTTCTTCCATATTTGCCCCAAAGGACACACCGGTTGTTCAATGAAAAGGTCCCTCCCGAAATCTGTAAAGGTGAATTCCCTTCCCTCTTTGCGCTCTCCCCTTTCTACATAAGAAATCGGAGCAGGAGTCATCCATTTGGCCCCTCGAGCCTGCTCCGCCATTCAATAAGATCATGGCTGATCTGATCTGATCTTGGTCTCAACTCCACTTTCCTGCCCGCTCCCCATAACCCTTATCACTCAAAAATCTGTCCATCTCTGCCTTAAATATATTGAAAGGCCCAGCCTCCACAGCTCTCTGGGGCAGAGAATTCCAAAAGATTCACAACCCTCTGACAAGAAATTCCTCCTCATCTCCATTTCAAATGGGCGACCCCTTATTCTGAAACTATGCCCCCTAGTTCTAGATTCCCCCCACGAGGGGAAACATCCTCTCTGCAGCTACCCTGTCAAGCCCCCTCAGAATCTTATACGTTTCAATAAGCTCACCTCTCATTTTTCCAAACTCCAATGAGCATAGGCCCAACCTGCTCAACCTTTTTCTTCTTTATTTTCCTCCTCCTCCCTCAAAATTGAAATGATTTTCAATATTTTAAATGTGGCTTCAATCTTTGGCTGAATATCTGCTTCAAAAGCAAACACTTTGTCCCATTTATCACTGAACGTACACAGGTGGCGACACTTGGTGGTCAGGCCCTCACAGACTGAGGCCTTTACATACTTGCTGTTTCTTGTCCAATTTAAGGCATTTTAATTGGCGTCCACCCCAAACTCTTGGACTTATGAAGCAAGTTGATCTAAAATTCAGCGTTTTGGGGTTTCCTGTGTAGCTTGGTATTGGCAATTTTGTTCTGTATCCCAGCATGTGACAATACATTGTTGTTGAGCGATTTGTATTTGACACTGAGCCACATAAGAAATAACGGCAGGTGACCAAAAGCTTGGTCAAAGATATAGGTTTTAAGGAGCGTCTTAAAGGAGGAGAGAGAGGCATAGGGAGGGAGTCCCAGAGCTTAGGGCCCAGGCAGCTGAAGGCACGGCCACCAATGGTTGAGTGATTATAATCAGGGATGCTCAAGAGGGCAGAATTAGAGGAGCGCAGACATCTTGGTGGGGCTTGTGAGGAGATTACAGAGATAGGGAGGGGCGAGGCCATGGAGGGATTTGTAAACAAGGATGGGAATTTTGAAATCACGGAGTTGCTTAACCGGGAGCCGATGTAGGTCAGCGAGCACGGGGTGACTTGGTGCGAGCTAGGACGCAGGCAGCCGAGTTTTGGATGACCTCAAGTTTACGTAGGGGAGAATGTGGGAGGCCAGCCAGGAGTGCATTTTGTCTTGTAACTCTCCTGTGAAGCGCTTTGGGATGTTTTACTGCATTAAAGATGCTATGGAAATACAAGTTGTTATTGTTGTATCTATGCGCATGACTGAAGCTTGGACCAGACTTGGCATATTCTTCCAAAGGCAGCTGAGGGAAGGTTGTTCCATGCGTCTGTCTCATGGTCAGATTTAATTATACGGCTTATTGGAATGACCTGAACACCATCTAAAGAAATGAAAGACTTGCATTTATATAGCACCTTTCACAACCACCAGAGCACTTTACAGCCAATGGCATACTTTTTTTTTGAAGTGCAGTCACTGTTGTAAAGTGGGAAATGTGGCAACTAATTTGCGAACAGCAAGCTCCCACAAACAGCAATGTGATAATGACCAGATAATCTGGTTTTGTGATGTAGATTGAGGGATAAATATTGGCCAGGACACCGGGGATAAATCCCCTGCTCTTCTTCGAAATAGTGCCGTGGGATTTTACATCCGCCTGAGAGAGCAGACAGGGCCTCGGTTTAACGTCTCATTCGAAAGACGGCACCTCCGACAGTGCAGCACTCCCTCAGCACTGCACTGGGAGTGTCAGCTTAGATTTATGTGCTCAAGTCCCTGGAGTGGGACTTGAACCCACAACCTTCCGACTCAGAGGCGAGAGTGCTGCCCACTGAGCCACGGCTGACCGACAAAAAACAATTCACACCAGACAGTGTGAAGTTGAACAGAACTGCTAGCTCTGTTAATTTTCATTCTTTTAGAATGGCTCACAGCAGTGCCGAGATATGAAGATGTTTCATCTGGTTTTAAGGCACAAATATTGAAGTGGATTTTTAGCTCGTAGAATAGGCAGCATCTCGATCAAATAACATCAGTGCATAACTGTGACCCTCCGAGTGCAGTCGGACAAGTGTATGTTACTTATAGAAACATAAAGATTGCAGTCCATTGTGTCCGTGCCAGTTGAAAAAGAGCTACCCAGCCTAATCCCACTTTCCAGCTCTTGGTCCGGTACATAACCAAGTTCTTTTTAAATGTGGTGAGGGTTTCTTTCTCTACCACCCTTTCAGCCAGTGAGTTCCAGACCCCCATCACCCTCTGGGTGAAGATATGTTTCCTTAAATCCCCTCTAAACCTCCTACTAATTACTTTAAATCTATGCCCCCTGGTTATTGGCCTTTCTGCTAAGGGAAATAGGTCCTTCCTATCCACTGTATCTCTGCCCCTTATAATTTTATACACCTCAATTAAATTTTTGCTCAACCTCCTCTGTGCCAAGGAAAATCATGAATGATTGATGGGCAGTTCCTCTGTAAATACTTGCAAGCTGTGCGGTTCTGTTTTATTTAATGCCCCAGCATTACACGGTAATAGATGTGATCTGCACTGAATAAAGCCATTTCTTTCATACACGGCATTTTGTTCTTCATGTTGTGAGCAGGATAAACTGCAAATGCTGGAATAACAACACCAAAAGCGGGAAATGCAGTTTCTGTAACGAGATAAGACGGGCTTGGATAGGTCATGTGTGTAACCCTTCACCAGAACTGCAGGCTGGGAAATAAATGGGTGTTTCAGTCAAGGTGGCGAGGAGGGGAAAAGAGATGGACCAATCACAGAGAGGGAGTTAATGGGCTAAAAGCCTTGTCGAATACCAAATGGCCGGATGATCCAAGAAATCAAATGCAGAGAGATAAATACGACAGAAGATGGTGTGAGTACTGCAGGGAATCGAATACGGCCAGGGTGATGATCTGGACTAGTTTTGATCGCCTGGATGGATCGGAGAGGAATTCTCCCAGATTTTTTTCCCCAATTGGCCTGGGTTTTTAATCTGGTTCTTGTGCCTCCCAGGGGATCACATGGCTCGGGGTGGAGTGTAGAATGTTTCGGTGTAAGGGGTGTCGCAGTTGTGTGGGGCGGACTGGTTGGGCCGGGTGCTCTTTACCTGTCCGCCATTGTTCATTGTTCGTAGGTTTATATGTAACCTTCAGGGCTGCTGACCGAGGGCCATGCGGCTCTTTGTCGGCCGGCGCGGACACAATGGGCCGAAATGGCCTCCTTCTGCGCTGTTAAATTTCTATGTTTCTATGTAAGAAGTGGGAGGTGGGGATAGGCTTGAAAATCCACCCCAAAAAAACGAGGAAAAATAGAATGAGCGAGAGAGAAAAACCCAAGCCATACCTGCAGCAGATGGGAAGTGTTCAGAGTTTGCAAATGAGACACAGTGGATCTGCCATTAACGAGAAAAGACAAAGGGATGATGAGCTCAGACTCTTGTCAGGTCTGTGCTCTCATCAAAGATTCTCCACGCCTCATGTCAACCTGTCTCCCCACCCAACTCTAGAATGTAAGAACATAAGAATTAGGAGCTGGAGTAGGCCACACAGCCCCCTCGAGCCTGCTCCGCCATTCAGTAAATTATGGCCTCAACGCCACTTCCCTGCCCGCTCCCCATAACCCTTGATTCTCCACGTGCTGCTTTGTTATTTAAAATTATATTTTATAATAGCTCCCCTTCAACCCCTGCAACCCCCAACATTAGGTTATTCCCATAACATGCCCTGACTGGGGGAAGATTTCCTGAAAACACCAACGTCTTGTCCAGTGCTACTCCATAACCTGATGGTGAAGGACCATCGTCTCCTTCCAGTGGCTAATTTTAAAATTCCCATCCTTGTTTTCACATCCCTCATTAACCTCGCCACCCTCCCTGTCTCTGTAACCTCCTCCAGCCCTACAACCTTCCGAGATCTCTGTGCTCCTCCAATTCTGGCCTCTTGCCGTCCCTTCACTGCCGAAGCACTCAGCTCTGGGATTCCCTCCCTAAACCTCTCCGCACCGCTACCCCTCTCTCCTCCTGTGAAACGAGTTGGAAAGATCCCATATGAGGGGGTGGGGTGGAAGGTGGGCTGAGGGGAAGAGGGAGTTAAGGGACAGCAGTTTTCCTTCCAACCCACAATAAAGATAATGAGACCCAAGTTCCTGGAATGGGAGAACGTACAATGTGATTGATTCTCTCAAGGTTGACCAGAACTCCGAACTGCCCTGTTCCTACTCTATCCCAAATTACGGTCTGCAAGGGCGAGGATGGCAAGTCTTCCGCCCATGACCCTTCCATCTGGCAGGGACTTTGGGGAAGTGTTTCAGGGAGTTCCCAGGATAGTGCAGGAATTCTGCCTGGTATGCCACCCAATGAGGCCCAACGAGAGATGGCGTGGGGGCCCCATTCTGGGCCCACAGTTACGAGATCAGTTACCTTTTATTTAAATGTTTAAAAAGCCCAATTGCATCCCTAGGTGTCTTTAGCCTTCCCCAGGCCTGGGAACATCCCCACCCCAATTATTTCGAATGGCATGGCTATCATCGCCGACCCTTAACCCTTCACCTATGCAAATGAACCCTAACCACGTCAATTGGGACAGGGACTTGGGAGAGGGGGGAGACAACATTGCTAACACTCTTGTCTGTCAACCCCTCCCCAACATCATCATCATAGGCAGTCCCTCGAAATCAAGGAAGACTTGCTTCCACTCTTACAAATGAGTCCTTAGGTGACCGAACAATCCAATATGAGAACCACAGTCCCTGTCACAGGTGGGGCAGACAGTCATTGAGGGTAAGGAGTGGGTGTGATTGCTTTGCTGCACGCTCCTTCCTCTGCCTGTGCTTGATTTCTGCATGCTCTCGGCGATGAGACTCGAGGTGCTCAGCGCTGTCCCGGATGCACTTCCTCCACTTAATGCAGTCTTTGGCCAGGGACTCCCTGGTGGGGATGTTGCATTTCATCAAGGAGGCTTTGAGGGTGTCCTTGAAACATTTCCTTTGCCCACAATGGGCTCGCTTGCCCTGTCGGAGATCCGAGTAGAGCGCTTGCTTAGGGAGTCTTGTGTCGGGCATGCCGTCAATGTGGCCCGCCCAACAGAGCTGGTCGAGTGTGGTCAGTGCTTCAATGCTGGGGATGTTGGCCTGGTCGTTGGTGCGTCTGTCCTCCCAGGGGATTTGCAGGATCTTGTATTTCAGCCAGCAGCACTCAGCCCCCCCGGAACTCCAGGGTCACGGCGTTTGAAGAAAGTAGAGGGCCAAGCCTAGATCACGAGCTTCAATCCTGGCATGGTGCTGGGACCCGTACCCTTCCAACTGGGACGGGAGAGTGTGACTGAACCAAAATGACTCTCCGAATGCTTTCATTAAATTTTTTTTTTTTTTGTGCGGTCCTGACTGAGTGGATGAACAGGAACAGATTTCGGTAATCCTTCTGAAGATTGCATAGACTTTTACATATAAAAGAAAAAATAAATTAAACTGAGGGTAGACTCAGTAATTGGAATTTTTATTTATTAAGCTCAGTAGATCAGAAGAGCCACAGTTGGATATGAAAATAATTGCAATTGTGAATCTTGAAGCAGCCTATTTATTTTCAATATTCCTTATTTTATTTGCTCCAACATGCCGCTTCTGCCAATAAATTGTTCCTTTTGGGGAAATGTATTATTCAGTAATGCTGCCAGTGCAGAGAACATGCACGTCATTTAAAAATATCAGCCTCGTGTCTGCAAATACAAGAAAATAATTAACAGGAGCCAAATAAATAACACCTCAAAAATAGATCCACAGTGTCCCATGGCATGGAGCTATAATTATTCTTGAAGCTTTCGTGAACCTAGACTTGCATTGGTAGCATAGTGGTTATTTTACCGGACTAGTCACCCAGAGGCCTGGAGTAATGATCCGGAGATGTGAGTTCAGATCCCACCACGTCAGCCGGGGAATTTAAATTCAGTTCATTAAATAAATCTGCAATGAAAAGCTAGTGTCGGTAACGGTGACCAGGAAACTACCGGATTGTCGTCAAAACCCAGCTGGTTCACTGATGTCCTTTTAGGGAAGGAAATCAGCCGCCCTTACCCGGTCTGGCCTATATCTGACTCCAGACCCACAGCAATGTGATTGACTCTTAACTGCCCTCTGAAATGGCCCGGCGAGACACTCAGTTGTACCAAAACGTAGCGGTTCAAGAGGGTAGCTTGAGGGCAATTAGGGGGGGGGGGGGCAATAAATGCTGGCATTGCCAGCAACGCCCACATCCTGTGACTTGAGTTTTAAAAAAATTTTTTTAATTGGCTTCCAGTCCACAAACACCTTAATTTAAAAATTCTCATCCTTGTTTTCAAATCCCTCCATGGCCTCGCCCCTCCCTATCTCTGCAATCTCCACCAGCCCCACAACCCTCCGAGATCTCTGCGCTGAGCGAACTCTGCCATCCCCCCACTTCCTTCGCTCCACCATTGGTGGCCATACCCTCAGCTGCCTGGGCCCTCAGCTCTGGAATTTTGTCCCCAAACCTCTCCGCCTCTCCAACCTTCCCTCCATGAAGACGCTTCTTCAAACCTGACCAAGCCTTCGGTCGGCAGCCTTGACTGCTTTGGCTCGGTGCCACTTTTTGCCTGATTGCGCTCCTGCGGAAGCGCCTTGGGACATTTAAGGTGCGATATAAATGCACGTTGTTGTTGTTTCATTTTACCAGAGAATTCTCTCCGTACAATATGTGGGGGTCGAAGGTGCCTTCACAGATGCATGGCTGCACGGATGCGGGGTGTCTTCTGTGGTCCCGCGCAGGCCGCTCACCGGCATCGCATTGGAAAAACCGCGCATGCGCAGCAATTTAAAGGGACCCCGCACGGGGGAAAGCAAATTTAGCAGGACCATTGGGTTCTGGTGGATGTTGTGTATTATTTGTGTTCCAGTAGTTTGCGGGTGAACAGGGGCTACTGTTCCCGTCGAGCAGTGCGGCCATCTGAAGCTCCCGCGCAGGTCGGTCAGCGGCTTTTGAATGGCCCGCGTAGCCCTCCACCAAAAAGTTATAGAGGGAACACTTCGGGTTACACTCCAGCTACCGGTTAAAATGGTACCTGCTAGGAGGATAGCATGGGATTGGCAGACAATGCAACAACAACTTGAATTTATACAGCGCCTTTAATGTAGCGGAACGTCCCAAGGCACTTCACAGGAGTATTATGGGATTAAAAAATTTGGCACCGAGCCGCATAAGTAGAAATTAGGGCAGGTGATCAAAAGCTTGATCGAAGAGGGTCGGATTTAAGGAGTGCTTTGAAGGAGGAAAGAGAGGCGGAGATGTTTAGGCGGGGAATTCCAGAGCTTGTGGCCTTGGCAGCAGAAGGCACGGCCACTAGTGGTTGAGCGATTGTAATCAGGGACCTGAGTTATACTGCTGAATAATGTGTCTGTGCACAGCCGGAGGATTATGCTCACTCGCATCCAAAAGCTCGGTAAATTTTACATTTGGAAACGGCTGACTGGACCACTGCTTCATTTCTTTTTTGGAAAAAAAAAGTGAAGTTTGAAAACTTTTCAGGAAGCAGTTCCGATTGTGCGGCAACACCAACTCCACCCCGCCCCGCCCCTCTCTTCCACCCCCTCCTCCCCGCCCCTGTTGCCATGGTACTGACTTCACTTCCAAGATATATGGTGCAGTTTGAATTGAATTCATTCATCGAACCCCCCCCTTCGTGTCCAGGCAAATGGTTTCGTTCTCGGGGCACCTGCAGAATTCTGGGAGATGGACTGTTTGGAAGTGAAGGTTTTCATTGGGCGAGGCCCGTGGGCACAGCAAACCCACTCCTGCGCGATGGTTTTATTCTCCAAACGAAGCCCCCCCCACCCCCCCACAGTGGCTGAAAGAGTGGCATGGCGGCCAGTCGGAATTCACTTGCGAATGATTTCCCAGTGTCGCCGTGGCTACCGGGCCTTCTGTGAGAGTTAGTGTTTCCTGTTTGCATTTTCCGACCTTGTTGAGAAGCTGCAGGTTTGATGGCTTTTGGCACGTTGGCTCTTGTCTCTGCAGTCGGAGTCTGACTGCGCCATGGAGTGCTCAGCGCTCACACCAGCTGCTTACTGGCGACGCCCCACCATGCACAGCATCTCTCCAGTGCAACTTCTCTTGGGTGTGTGTCTGTGAGGGTCCGTGTGTGCCTGTGTCTGAATGTTTGTGCAGACACGTGTGTATGTGTGTGTATTTTCATGCAAATAACTTTTGTGGCCGTATAAGATTCTGAGGGGGCCTGACAGGGTAGATGCAGGGAGAATGTTTTCCTCTCGTGGGGGAATCGAGAACTCGGGGGCACAGTCTTGGAATAAGAGGTCGCCCACTTAAAACGGAAATAAGGAGGAATTTCTTCTTTGCGGGTCGCGAATCTGTGGAATTCTCTACCCCAGAGAGCTGTGGAGGCTGGGTCATTGAATATATTTAAGGTGGAGATACAGATTTTCGAATCATAGGGGAGTCACAGATTATGTCGTGATGTAGTAGAATCCTATCCTGTTTGGAAGTTGCTTTACTGCAGATTTCATCTCTCGCTCCTTCCCCAATTAAGGAAGGACCCTACTCCTGTTGAGATCCATTTCCTTGGGTGTTAGCGCATGGATATTCTGCATTGTTGAGTTGACATAGTATCAGCAAGCTGATGTATTGTGGTAAGGGGAGTGGTGCTCTAGGGTCTGATTAGGAGCTCCACAGTCGCATGATGGGATTGCTTTAATCTTCCACTCATGGAGAAGGTGGCAGAATCGACCATGACCGGTTCTGAGGCAGTTGATGGTTGTCCATTGTTTGCGAGAAAGGTTTGATCCATAGAAACATAGAAAATAGGTGCAGGAGTAGGCCATTCGGCCCTTCGAGCCTGCACCACCATTCAATATGATCATGGCTGATCATGCAACTTCAGTACCTCATTCCTGCTTTCTCTCCATACCCCTTAATCCCTTTAGTCGTAAGGGCCACATCTAACTCCCTTTTGAATATATCTAACGAACTGGCCTCAACAACTTTCTGTTCAGAGAATTCCACAGTTTCACCACTCTCTGGGTGAAGAAGTTTCTCCTCATCTCAGTCCTAAATGGCTTACCCCTTATCCTTAGACTGTGACCCCTGGTTCTGGACTTCCCCAACATTGGGAACATTCTTCCTGCATTTAACCTGTCCAATCCCGTCAGAATTTTATATGTTCCTATGAGATCCCCTCTTATTCTTCTAAATTCCAGTGAATATAAGCCTAGTTGATCTAGTCTTTTTTTTTTATAAATTCGTAGCCAATCGTTTCCAATTCTTTGTCAAGTCACAAACGCCAGAGGTCACCCTGCACCAGTCAAGGATCACTCTGCGCCAATGCTCTTAGCCAAAAGGCCTAGAGCCACTGCACCGTTCCTGGAAGTACTGCAATACCAGGTTCGTGCCATGGAGGTGGATGGGTCAGGTCCCCCACACACCTCCGTGGAGGTGGATGGGTCAAGCCATCCCACCCACCTCCTGTTCATATGTCAGTCCTGCCATCTGGGGAATCAGTCTAGTGAACTTTCGCTGCACTCCCTCAACAGCAAGAATGTCCTTCCTCAGATTAGGAGACCAAAACTGCACATAATATTCAAGGTGTGGCCTCATCAGTAAGACCTCCTTGCTCCTATACTCAATTCCTCTCACTATGAAGGCCAACATGCCATTTGCCGCCTTCACCGCCTGCTGTATCTGCATGCCAACTTTCAATAACTGATGTAGCATGACACCCAGGTCTCGCTGCACCTCCCCTTTTCCGAATCTGTCACCATTCAGATAATATTCTGCCTTCCTGTTTTTGCCACCAAAGTGGATAACCTCACAATTATCCACATTATACTGCATCTGCCATGCATTTTCCCACTCCCCTAACCTGTCCAAGTCACCCTGCAGCCTCTTAGCGTCCTCCTCACAGCTCACACTGCCACCCAGCTTGGTGTCAAGTTTGCAGAAGACTGTGGGGTCCTCTATAAGGAATCCATTCCGTATGTCGTAGTTCCCTGAAGAGTGGGAACCAATGACGATGGCAGCCCCAATGGGAGCTGGCCTGGTTTTGCCCCATTCAGATACCAGTGGGCCAGCTATGCATCTCCACCTGCAATTTATCTCTCAGATTCCTTTCTCGTTTAGCTGCTGAAATACATTTGATTGTCGTTTTATCTCCCCGGCATCACAGGCTGCTTGTTCTCTCGACTAGATTTAGCCAGACGCTATGCACAGTGTTCGGAGCTGATATTTATTCCTCCGGGCAGAAAAGACAAATGTCTTGGATCACTTTGTGCTAACTTGGCGATCAATATCCCTAGATTTTTCTAAGTGCTGTTGGTTTTGCAAAAGAAATAGCCCAAAACATCAGCAGGAAAATGGACGATGTCTGCCACAGAGGCGGGAGATGAGAAATGATATTTGACAGGCCATTATTGCCTCTGCTGTTCAACCTCTCAACTTTGTTTTAATTAACTATAAGAATACCTCATCATTGACTGAGAAAATAATCATTCTAATTAACATGTGTTGTTTATTTCTCTCCACCCCCCCTCCACCCCTCGGTTTATTTTTTTTTAAAAAGCAATTTAAAACCACTCTCCGGCTCACTGAAGCCATCATTGTGTTTTCTACGCAGCCCTTTCAGCTAATGAGCAAATTTCCATGTGCGGAACCGATGAAATGGAAACAGAACATGCTGGCAGAGAGTCACGGCTCAAGATCAGAAAAGCAGGGCCCGATATTTTGGATGCAGACCCTTTGGGCCTAGCGATTGGCCCGGGGCCTGTTTCTAGGCACGGATTCGTTACTGAGCGACCAGCGCGCGCGCCCGAACAGAGAGACCCCCCCCCGCCTCCACGAGACTCGTTTGGAAATGGACCCTCAGGCCTCGTTTGACGTTCTGCGCAGATTGCGCCATCACAGCAAGCATTGATGGTTATGTTACTGCACTAATGATCCAGAGACACGAGTTCAAATCCCACCACAGCAGCTGAGGGGGAATTTAAATTCAGTTAAATAAATCTGGAAAAAAAATACTAATGTCAGTAATGGTGACCATAGCGCCACTGGGTTGTCATTAAAAACCCATCTGGTTCACTAATGTTCTTTTAGGGGAGGAAATCTGCCATCCTTACCCGGTTTGGCTGATATGTGACTACCAACCCACAATCAACTTGACTCTCAACAACAACTTGTATTTATATGGCGCCTTTAACGTGGTAAAACATCCCATGAAGTCTCACACGGGGTGTTTTAAGACAAAACAAATAAATTTGACACCGTGCCATATAGCAGATGACCAAAAGCTTGGTCAAAGAGGTAGGTTTTAAGGAGGAAAGAGAGGTGGAGAGCTTGGGGGAGGGAGTTCCAGAGCTTGGGGCCTAGGCAACAGAAGGCACGGCCACCGATGGTTGAGTGATTATAATCAGGGATGCTCAGGAGGGCAGAATTGGAGGAGCGCTGACATCTCGGGGGCTGGAGGAGATTACAGAGATAGGGAGGGGCGAGAGCCATGAAGGGATTTGTAAACTAGGATGAGAATTTTGAAATCGAAGCATTCTTTCACCGAGAGCCAATGTAGGTCAGCGAGCACAGGGGTGATGGGAGAGCGGGACTTGGTGCGAGTTAGGACACGGGACAGCCAAGTAACTGTCCTCTGAATTGGTCTAACAAGCCGAGCAGTTGTATAAGGTGATTCATCAGCACCTTCCCAAGGGCAGTTAGGGACGGGCAATAAATGCTGCCCTTGCCAGTGGTGTCCACATCTCGTGAATGAATGAATGACAGATTAATAAAAAGCAGGCCTGAGGAAAGAGATCAGTGTCGGACCAAATACCTCACTGGCAGTGGGCCTCGGGTAAGTTCCGGGAGTGTGGGTGGGATTGGAGTGGGCTATAGCGGTGGAAGGGGTGATCACAACTCCTGTGGAATCTGAGGACCGCTCCTGTACTTCATTGGCTGTAAAGCACCTTGGGACGTCCTGAGGTCGTGAAAATGCAAGTCTTTCTTTTGCTCCTCCTGGCGAAACACAGGATGAACTTGGAGTTGGCAACCGTCGGGAGTTGGGGGAGGCGCTGAAGAATCGCGATGAATTTCTCGCTGGGGTCCATTACATATTTAAAAGAAAGACTTGCATTTATATAGCGCCTTTCACGACCACCGGACGTCTCAAAGCGCTTTATAGCCAATGAAGTATTTTTGGAGTGTAGTCACTGTTGTAATATGGGAAACGCGGCAGGTAACTTGTGCACAGCAAGCTCCCACCAACAGCAATGTGATAATGACCAGATAATGTTTTTTTTCCCCCGTTCGGTTGATTGAGGAATAAATATTGGCCAGGATACCGGGGAAAACTCCCCTGCACTTCGAAATAGTGCCATGGGATCTTTTACATCCACCTGAGAGAGAGGGCCTCGGTTTAACGTCTCATCCGAAATCCAATTCGTCCCACTTGTCTCAATGCTGTTACCCCAATGCTCTGTAAATGTCTGCGTTTTCACGTATACATCCAATTCCCTTGGACTGAACCTTCAAGTCCCATTGGATGAAGCGAGTCTTATTGCAGGGAATTCCTGATGCAAATCCTGCTCCAAACATGAACTGTTCCTGTCATGTATTCAACTGTCGTTGTAACCCATGTGTAAGCTGACCTAAGTTGTACACCTTGAGAACATTGACCACAAGGGGCGAACTTGTGGGAGACACTCCTAACCTGGACTTTCAGGTATAAAAGGGGAAGCTCCACCCACCTTCATCACTTGAGGTCTTGGTAATAAAGGCAACTGGTCACAGAGTGACTTTCTCTCAAGTATGGGCCTCGCGTGCATTTATACTGTATAGTAAGGACATATCAGTTCCAGTGCACTGCATGCGGCTGCCATGTTTCACTTCACGTCACGAATCACCTTTGTGTTTTAAAAAAAAAATGCACAACGAATGTGTATTCAGCGACTGGTTGAATGGGTAGGGATACTAATATTTTCAACGTGGGCATTGTCTGCTGTTTGTAGAACTTTGGATTCAAACATAGTCTTGAACCAAGTGTAACATTTTTTGGCCAACAGGTCTCTGTTACAGTCACTGCGGTCTCTGCAGATCATAAGATTGATTGTGAAAGGGAGCTGGGATGTCTTGAGTAAATAAGGCTGTAAGCTTGGAAAGAAGCTTTGTCTGGCTGTGATTGCATGTGTCTGCCTGCTCGATTGTTTGTTGTTCACTTTACTATTGGAACAAAAATGATTCTTCCTGCAGCCAGAGGGCTGACTCAAGGAACATGTCTAATTATTGAAAGGTATCTGTACCTGTGCAAAAACAGATTCTACCAGCTCTGTTCCAGTCATGACGAGTAGGTAGTGCCTTGTTGGACAGGCAGGGAAGCTTAACCCCATTCTAAGAACATAAGAATTAGGAGCAGGAGTGGGCCATTCGGCCCCTCGAGCCTGCTCTGCCATTCAATGTGATCATGGCTGATCTTTGACCTCAACTCCACTTTCCCGCCCTGTCCCCATATCCCTTGATTCCCTTCGAGTCCAAAAGTCTATCGTTCTCTGTCTTGAATATACTCAACGACTGAGACGCCACAGCTCTCTGGTGCAGAGAATTCCAAAGATTCACCTCTGAGTGAAGAAATTTCTCCTCATCTCCCTCCTAAATGGTCGACCCCTTATCCTGACGCTGTGCCTCCTGGTTCTAGACACTCCAGCCCGGGGGGAAACATACTTTCATCATCATCATAGGCGGTCCCTCGAAGCGAGGATGACTTGCTTCCACGCCAAAAAGTATGAGTTCACAGGTGTTTCAATGAAGGACCTAATATTCCAGGTCTCGAACTACATCTTGAAGGGTAGAAGATACCTGTGCGTGGATTTGTTTAATGTGTGGCGGCAGTTGTACACCAGCCACCACACGGGCTTGACAGCTAGGTCTTGATCCAGTGGCAAGGATTACCCAAGACTAACTGGAGACCAGCTCTGCTGCACAGACCGAGTGCGCACACATATCACAGTGTCCTTTCAGTACCTACGGGGTCAATCCCCCTCAGGGCCCTGCATGTTTCCATGAGATCAAATCTCATTCTTCTCCAGAGAGTATAGGCCCAATCTCCTCGGTCTCTCCTGTTAGGACAATCCTCATCTCAGGAGTCAATCGAGTGAGCATTCTGTGCTCATTAAATGCCAGCATTATCCCTGTGCATATCTCTCAGTCCTGAAGCTTTGCTGCTTTTTAACCCTTAAGCTGTCTGGATGTGGAGAAGTGGGATGAGCCCCTACAGGAAACCAACCCTGCCTGTATGGCTTGCTCAATATGTAGGTTTGGAGACTTATGCGCATGTGGGTGAGTTTCTCTGCCGATCAGACACCTGGATACTGAAAAACCTGAGAGAGGTGTCCCGACCACATTTGGATGAATATTGATTTTAAATATGGCCGCCTGCAGTTTCTTCTTCTCCAAATCATCTGCATTTATACCTTTATTTATAGTCGCTGACTCCATTCTCATTTACCATCAAAAACGTCGGTGATCGGGTAATGTCAGGCGGAATGAAACCTGCTTTGCTTAATGGGCTTCAAAACTTCAGAAACGGTATGATGTGATCTGACACTTGCGTTGAGGTGGTTTAAAAACAGAACAACCTTTTTCTCTTCTCGTGAAAATGCACCAACTGCAGTTGGGGGGAGGAGGCCCATTCCCCACCTCTTGCTGATTATGTGGAGGGCTACTAGAGTACACCTATTTTCAAATCCCTCCATGGTCTCGCCCCTCCCTATCTCTGCAACCTCCTCCAGCCCCACAACCCCTGCCCCCGAGATATCGGCACATCCCCAACTTACATCGCTCCACCACTGGAGGCCCTAAGTTCTGAAAATCCCTCACCGACCCCCCCTCCAGCCCCTCTTTCTCTGCTCCTTGAAGGCGCTGCTTAAAACCAACCTCTTCGACCAAGTTTTTGGTCAAAGGGTTATGGGGAGCAGGTGGGGAAGTGGAGCTGAGGCCAGGATCTTATTGAATGGAGGAGCAGGTTTGAGGGGCCGAATGGCCGACCCCTGCTCTTATTTCTTACGGCCACCTGTCCTAATATCTCCTTGCATGGCTCAGTGTCCAACTTTATTTGCGAATGCTCCTGTGAAGCGCCTTGGGACGTTTTACTACAGCAAAGATGCTATATAAGTACAAGTTGTTGTTGTTGTAGGTTGGTGCCCATTCTCCCTCCAGCACTATGGCCGAGATCAGATCTGAAGCTCAACATCGTGGCAACGTATTGGCACTAACCCGCACTACATCATCCTGCGGCTCCATGCACAGTATCAACGCATCAACTACTGTGCAATGTTTTTGATGGAGCCTTGTTGGTGGAGGAGCAGAACCTTCCTTCTTTGATATGGTTCAGAGGGAAATATTTATTTGGATGCACACACTGGAAGGATTTAATTATTTAAGGATCAGGGCACTAAGATTTGATCTTTGAGCGTTAGGGCGTCGTTTATTTTGGTGTGCCTGAGGGCATGCAGAGAAACTTGGGATGCAGTGTTCCCTTGTCAGAGCGATCATATCAACCGGTAAACACGAGGTGTGCCTATCACTTGCGCACTTCTTCACACAAAAGGTCGTAGAAATCTGGGTATTTCTTTTCCCCCCCCCACCCACTGCCCTGCTCCCACCCCCCCCGGCCCCTCAAAGGCTGTGGATGCTGGGTCAATTGAAACGTTCAAAGCGGAGATCGATAGAGTTTTGTTGGTCAAGGGTACTGAGGAGTATGGATCAAAATGTGGCCGAGGTACAAATCAGGCACGATCTATTTGAATGGTGGAGCAGACTCGAGGGGCTAAATGGCAGCCTCCTTGTTTCTACGTTCTTTGCTACTTTTTTTCCGTGTGGGAGCCATCAGCTTTTCCGTTGTGACTCTCTGAGGGGGTGACAAGTGGCGTCATCACTTTATGCCATGGAAAGTCCGTTCAGATATCGGCAACGTTCACCGACTATCCAATCCACCTCAAATAAAAAGAAAGACTTGTATTTATATAGCGCCTTTCATGACCACCGGATGTCTCAAAGCGATTTACAGAAAAAAAAACTGACACCGTGAGATTTAAAAATAAACTTTATCATCGATCACATATTTTGACAGACTTCCTTCAGAAGCTGACTTGGAGAATTTTTTAAAAATCATCATCTTAGGCAGTCCCTCGGAGTCGAGGATGACTTGCTTCCACACTAACGTGAGTTCTCAGGTGGCTGAGTCCAATGTGGGACCTACAGTCTCTGTCACAGGTGGGGCAGACAATGGTCGAAGGGATGGATGGATGGATGGATGGGTGGGTGGGGCGCGTGTGTTGTCGTGCGCTCCTTCTGTTGTTTATGCTTGGCTTAGCAGTACAGCGTTCTGGTCTGTTGTTGTTGGGGATGTCCATGAGGGCCCTGATGTTCCAGGTCCCGAACTTTATTTTATAAGGTGGAAGATGCCTGTGCATGAGGTGGCCATTGCACACCAGCCACCACACGGGCTTGGCAAGGTGAACCAAGACGATTGGAGACCGCGCGCGCGCGCACACACACACACACACACACACACACACGCGTGCCCGTACGCATATACCCCTGCACGCGCGCGCACTGCACACACCCAACACCGCACGCCAACACGTACATGGGCCCTTCAAGCCCCTTCCCCCCCCCCCCCCCCCAAGCGCGCCCCTTCAGTTTCTGCTGTATGTAGTGAGTGTTTCATTTGACCTCGATAAGTGACCTACCTGAGATTATCAAGAGGAGGGAGAGGTTGCATTCACTTGGACTATTTTAGCTTACAGTAAATAAATGCCCCAAGCAAACTTAAATCCAGCAAAGCTAACACTGGGATTGAGATCCAACAAGCTGAGGGAGATTTGGGATTTATTGCTGTGCTCTGAGGTGCTGCTGGTTCTGTGTGGTATTCCTGCATTCCTCTCTCTCGACAAACATCTACAGTCTGTTCAACTTGCTGTGTATGTCTTGCACTCCTTACGTGGAGATCACCAGTCTGCCATGCCTTTAGGTGGCACTTTAATTGGATTTTTCCATTATAAAGCCACATCGTCTCACCTGTGCCGGGTTCATTAAGCTCTGGAAGCTGCAGGTCCCCCACACGACCGCTTGCATTAATATCACGCCTTTATCGTAGTAAAACGTCCTAAGGCGCTTCGCGGGAGCGATTATCAGGCAAAATATAACACCGAGCCTCAGGAGATATTAGGACAGGTGACCAACAGCTTGGTCAAATTGGTAGGTTTTAAGGCGTGTCGTAAAGGAGGAGAGAGAAAGGCAGAGAGGTTTAAGCTGGGGATTCCGTATCATACGGCCAGGCAGCTGAAAGCACTTCCGCCAATGGTGGGGCGATTATAACCTGGGATGAGCTAGAGGTCAGAATTGGAGGAGTGCAGAGATCGCGGGGGGGTGGGGGGGGGTTTGTGGGACTGGAGGAGATTACAGAGATAGGGAGGGGGGGTGAAGCCATGGAAGAATTTGAAAACAAGGATGAGAATTTTAAAATCGAGTTGTTGCCGGACCGGGAGCCAATATAGGTCAGCGAGAGCAGGAGGGTGATGGGTGAGCGGGACCTGGTGCGAGTTACCCCTCCAACATCACTGAGGGAAATGCATGTTGCCCTGACTTTGAAGGCTTTGCCACAGGAGAGCTACAAGTTGATTTGAAATGAGCTTTGATTTAGGAAGCAAACCGAATAAGCGCAGATACAGAAAATACCCGAAGACTCCCATTTCGTTGGCACTGCTGTTCCTGTGTGCAATCCCTTTGCTTACTGTCTCTTTCCCAAGATTTCAATGCCAACAAAGTCAATAATGCAAGACACAGTTCATTGCAGGGGTGCCAGAAATGTCGGCAGCAGTAGACACTTTATATCACACTGAAAAAATACATGCAATAGCTGGAACTGGTCTAGTATAAAGGTGTGCAGGGGACAGTTGCTGTAATTATTTTTCAACATAAGTACAATAAAACTATAATTATAAGATGACTCAAGCAATTGAAGGATGTGTTGAAGAATGGTAGCATAGTGGTTATGTTACTGGACTAGTAATCCAGAGGCCTGGACTAATGATCCAGAGACATGAGTTCAAATCCCACCACGGCAGCTGGGGAATTTAAATTCATTTAATTGAATAAAAAGCTAGTGGCAGTAATGGTGACCGTGAAACTATCGGATTGTTGTAAAAAACCCATCTGGTTCACTAATGTCCCTTTAGGGAAGGAAATCTGTCGCCCTTACTCGGTCTGGGCCTATACGTGACTCCAGACCCACAGCAATGTGGTTGACTCTTGACTGCCCTCTGAAATGTCCCAGCGAGACACTCAGTTGTACAAAACCGCTACGACAAAGTCAGCACTGTGGGAGCACCTTCACCACGCGGACTGCAGCGATTCAAAAAGGCAGCTCACCACCACCTTCTCGAGGGCAATTAGGGATGGGCAATAAATGCCGGCCTTGCCAGCGACGCCCACATCCTGTGAATGAATAAATTTTTTTTAAAAATGAAAATCCCAATTCAAGATAAAGGGAGCGGTTTTAACGTCACTCTCTCAGCACAAACCTGGAGGGTGGGCAGTTATAACCGACCTGGGCTCTTACCTGTCCGGAAGCCGCCATGATCGCAACATCTGCGATTTTAACCTGCTCTCCCGAGCAGGCAGTAAGGACACGCTCCCGGAGCCAACCGGGTCCTTCTTTACATACGTGTGCTGCGGCCCGATGACATCATCGAGATCCGAGTGTAATTTTAACTCCGGCCTGAGCAGGGAATGCACCTGGAGTTGAAGACATTCCGAGTGTTCAGCTCGGTTCTAGGTTCTAATGAAATAACAGTTTGTGAGGATGAAGGGGAATAAATGCCGTTTATAGCAACAAAGCTATTACTTTAGCCATTTCACTTCCCACTCTGCAGAAATCCCTGAAGGAAGTAAAATTTGAGACGGTGATGATCTCGCTGATGACTTGTCACTTAAATGCCAGAATCCGGCTTTGTGAAGAAAATTGATTTTCAAGGCAACACTGCAGGATATCTAGATTTAAAATGGGGTTTTTCTGCAGTATTTATGTGTAGGATACATGCTAAGAGAATCTCTATAATGGTCAACAAACAGAATACCTCTGTGATCGTTGAAGGTGGCAGGGCAGGTTGAGAAAGCGGTTACAAAAACGTACAGGATCCTGGGCTTCATAAATAGAGGCACAAGAGTAGAAAAACAAGGAAATTATGATGAACCTGTATTAAACACTGGTCCGGCCTCAACTGAAATAGTGTGTACAATTCTAGGTACCGCACTTTAGGAAGGATGTGAAGGCCTTGCAGAGGGATACAGAAAGGATTTAGGAGGATGGTTCCAGGGATGAGGGACTTCAGTAACATGGAGAGACTGGAGAAGCTGGGCTTCTTCTCCTCCGAGCAGAGAAGGTTGAGAGGGCATTTGATCGAGGTGTTCAAAATCATGGGGGGTGCGGTTTGGACAGAGTACATGGAGAGAAACTGTTCCCATTGGCAGAAGGGTCGAGAACCAGAGGGCACAGATTTAAGGTGATTGGCAGAAGAACCAAAGGCGACATGAGGACAAACATTTTTACGCAGCGAGTGGTTAGGATCTGGAATGCGCTGCCTGAGAGGGTGGTGGAGGCAGACTCAATCGTGGCTTTCAAAAGGGAGTTGGATAAGTACCTGAAGGAAAAAGATTTGCAGGGCTACGGGGAAAGGGCGGGGGAGTGGGACTGGCTGAAGTGCTCTTGCAGAAAGCCGGCACGGGCCGAATGGCCTCCTTCTGTGCTGTAAACATTTTATGATTCTACACCTGCAAAGACAATCCCACTGTAATATTCATGCAATATTCTCTGTATTCTGAGTCCCTTTTATAATATGCATCCAAAGAAAGTTCCTGTTTGAAAAGCCTTGTTTAATCATACAGTGGCTGGCTTCCAGGTCAAAGCTTACCATCTTGCCATTTCTGAAGTTGGCCAGTAAAAGTGACATTTCAACTTTGAACTTTGACACCCAACAACCCATTGAAATGTTCTTGATGCTCATTTTGTGAATCTAACCAGGACCACAGGAGTGTTGACCCTGTTGTGGTTTGGGGGACATTTGGAGTTTCTTTAGCGAAAGGACACGCTGTATCTGGGTAGAACGGCAAACCGCTTTCAATAAAGTGCCTTCCTGTTTTGTGATGGGCCTGAATAGTTTCGTATTCTGTTCCTGGCCTCCCCTCACCTCGGCCCTCCGCAAACTTCTGATCCCAAGTGGAAAGTGCAGAAATGGAGTCACCGGAACGGAAGATGATCTGAGCGCCGCAACTTGTCGATGGTGGGCTGGGGGTGAAGAAACGCAAGAAACAATGGTCGAACCCATCATCATAGGCAGTCCCTCGGAATCGAGGAGGACTTGCTTCCACTCCCAAAGTGAGTTCTTTGGTGGCTGAACAGTCCGATACGAGAGCCACAGACCCTGTTACAGGTGAGACAGACATTCGTCGAGGGAAGGGATCGGTGGGGCTGGTTTGCCACTCGCTCCTTCCGCTTCCTGCGCTTGGCCTCTTCATGCTCTTTGTGTTGGGCGGTCTTCGGCCAGGGTCTCCCAGGTGTCAGTGGTGATGTCGCACTTTACCAGGGAGGCTTTGAGGGTGTCCTTATAATGTTTCTGCTGTCCTCCTTTGGCTCATTTACCATGAAGGAGCTCCGCATAAAGCATTTGCTTAGGGAGTCTCGTATCTGGCATGCGAACTAAGTGGCCTGCCCAGCGAAGCTGATCGAGTGTGGTCAGTGCTTCAATGCTGGGGATGTTGGCCTGGTCGAGGACACTGATGTTGGTGCGCCTGTCCTCCCAGGGGATTTGCAGGATCTTGCGGAGACATCATTGGTGATATATCTCCAGCGACTTGAGGTGCCTTCTATACATCGTCCATGCCTCAGATCCATACAGGAGGGCATGTATTACTATAGCCCTGTGAACCATGAGCTTGGTCACCCATTCATGTTTTTTTTTGTGGGTTGGGGGGGTGGGGGTGTGAAGAATTTGTAATTGTGTCAGTTCTTTTCGTCTCTTGGAAAAAGAAATCTGTTTGGATACTGGCTGAGAACATAAGAAATAGGAGTAGGCCATATGACCCTTCGAGACTGCTCCGCTATTCAATAAGATCATGACTGATCCAAACCAAATCCATTTTCCCATCCTCTCCCCATATCCCTCGATTCCTTTTGAGTCCAAAAATCTATTGATCTCAGCCTTGAATATACTCAACGACTGAGCATCCACAGCCCCCCAAGTTAGAGAATTCCAAAGATTCACCACCCTCCGAGTGAAGAAATTTCTCCTCATCTCAGTCCTAAATGGCCGACCCCTTATCCTGAGACTGTGCCCCCTGGTTCTACACTCTCTAGCCGGGGAAACAACCTCTCAGCATCTACCCTGCCAAGTCCTCTTAGAATTTTATACGTTTTAATGAAATCATCTCTCATTCTTCTCAATTCCAGAATGTAGGCCCATTCTATGCAACCTTGCACTAAGAATGTAGCAGGTGAGCTGCAGTGTCAGAACGCAAACCCTTGACCAGCTGGTTGGGTTTTGTACAGAGAGCCAATCATTACTCCTGCATCCGCACAATTCTTCCGGCTCTCATCATTTATTAAATGTTAGTTAACAGTAATGATTCTGGCTTCACGTGTGAGCTCTGGTTTCTTTCCCAGCCAGTGGCTCAATGGGCAGCACCCTAGCCTCTGGTCAGAAGGTCGTGGGTTGAAGTCCCACTCCAGAGACTTGAGCACAAAAGCTAGGCTGACACTCCAGCACAGTGCTGAGGGAGCGCTGCACTGTCTCTGAGGACTTTCGGATGAGACGTTAAACTGAGCCCCTCTCTGGTAGATGTAAAAGATCCCATGACACACTTTCGAAGAAGAGTGTGGGAGTTCTCCCTGGTGTCCTGGGCCAATATTTATCCCTCAATCAACAAAACAAAAAAACAGATAATCTGGTCATTATCACATTGCTGTTAGTGGGAGCTTGCTGCTTCCTACATTGCAACAGTGCCTACACTTCAAAAGTTCTGACATAGGAAATAGGTGCAGGAGCAGGCCATTCGCCCCTTCGAGCCTGCACCACCATTCAATATGATCATGGCTGATCATGAAACTTCAGTACCCCATTCCTGCTTTCTCTCCATACACCCTGATCCCTTTAGCCGTAAGGGCCACATCTAACTCCCTTTTGAATATATCTAACAAACTGGCCTCAACATCTTCTGTGGTAGAGAATTCCACAGGTTCACAACTCTGAGTGAAGAAGTTTCTCTTCATCTCGGTCCTAAATGGCTTACCCCTTATCCTTAGACTGTGACCCCTGGTTCTGGACTTCCCCAACATTGGGAACATTCTTCCTGCATCTAACCTGTCCAGTCCCGTCAGAATTTTATATGTTTCTATGCGATCCCCTCTCATTCTTCTAAATTCCAGTGAATATAAGCCGAGTCGATCCAGTCTTTCTTCATATGTCAGTCCTGTCATCCTGGGAATCAATCTGGTGAACCTTCGCTGCACTCCCTCAATAGCAAGAATGTCCTTCCTCAGATTCGGAGACCAAACACTGTACACACTATTCAAGGTGTGGCCTCACCAAGGTCCTTTACGACTACAGTAAGACCTCCCTGCTCCTATACTCAAATCCTCTCGCTATGAAGGCCAACATGACATTTTCCGCCTTCACTGCCTGCTGTACCTGCATGCCAACTTTCAATGACCGATGAACCATGGCACCCAGGTCTTGTTGCACCTCCCCTTTTCCTAATCTTAATCCTAATATTCCGCCGTCTTGTTTTTGCCACCAAAGTGGATAACCTCATATTTATCTACATTATACTGCATCTGCCATGCATTTGCCCACTCACCCAATCTGTCCAAGTCACCCTGCAGCCTCTTAGCATCCTCCTCACAGCTCACACTGCAACCCAGCTTAGTGTCATCTGCAAATTTGGAGATATTACATTCAATTCCTTCGTCTAAATCATTAACGTATATTGTAAATAGCTGGGATCCCGGCACTGAACCTTGCGGTACCCCACTAGTCACTGCCTACCATTCTGAAAAGGACCCATTTATTCCTACTCTTTGCTTTCCTGTCTGCCAACCAGTTCTCTATCCACGTCAATACATTACCCCCAATACCATGTGCTTTAGTTTTACACAACAATCTCTTGTGTGGGACCTTGTCAAAAGTCTTTTGAAATCCAAATACACCACATCCACTGTTTCTTCCTTGTCCACTCTACTAGTTATATCCTCAAAATTTTAGAAGATTTATCAAGCATGATTTCCCTTTCGTAAATCCATGCTGACTTGGACCGATCCTGTCACTGCTTTCTAAATACGCTATTATTACATCTTTAATTATTGATTCCAACATTTTCCCCACAACCGATGATAGGCTAACCGGACTATAATTCCCTGTTTTCTCTCTCCCTCCTTTTTTAAAAAGTGGGGTTACATTAGCTACCCTCCAAACCACAGGAACTGATCCAGAGTCTATAGAATGTTAGAAAATGACCACCAATGCATCCACTATTTCTAGGGCCACTTCCTTAAGTACTCTGGGATGCAGACTATCAGACCCTGGGGATTTATCGGCCTTCAATCCCATCAATTTCCCGAACACAATTTCTGACTAATAAAAATTTCCTTCAGTTCCTCCTTCTCACTAGACCCTCGGTCCCCTCGTATTTCCGGAAGGTTATTTGTGTCTGTCTTAGTGAAGACAGAACCAAAGTATTCAATTCGTCTGCCATTTCTTTGTTCCCCATTATAAATTCACCCGATTCTGACTGCAAGGGACTTCACATATCTATAGAAGCTTTTGCAGTCAGTTTTTATGTTCCCTGCAAGCTTATTCTCATACTCTCTTTTCTCCTTCCTAATTAAACCCTTTCTCCTCTTCTGCTGAATTCTAACTTTCTCCCAGTCCTCAGGTTTGCTGCTTTTTCTGGCCAATTTATATGCCTCTTCCTTGGATTTAACACTATCCCTAATTTCCCTTGTTAGCCACGGTTGAGCTACCTTCCCCGTTTTATTTTTACGCCAGATAGGGATGTACAATTGTTGAAGTTCATCCATGTGATCTTTCAATGTCTGCCATTACCTATCCACCGTCAACCCTCTAAGTATCATTCGCCAGTCTAGCCTAGCCAATTCACGTCTCATACCATCAAAGTTACTTTCTTTAAGTTCAGGACCCTAGTCTCTGACCAAAGGGTCATCGACCCGAAACGTTAACTCTGCTTTCTCTCCACAGATGCTGCCTGACCCGCTGAGATATCCAGCATTTTCTGTTTTTATTCCAGATTCCAGAATCCGCAGTAATTTGCTTTTGTTTCAAAAGTACTTCATTGCGTGTGAAGCACTTTGGGAAGTCCTGAGGTTGTGAAAGGCGCTATAGAAATGTAAGTCTTTCTTTGTGAGCTGCAGCTTTGAGCTTGTTTGAAAAGGTTGAACATTTTTTGTATAAACAGTTCAGGGACCAATATCAAAATGTAATAATAATAAGAAAAAGTCAATGCGCACTTAATGTCAACTGTTTCGATTATAAATTCCTATGTTTGCAGTTATGTTGTGAACTGCTTTTATTTTTTTTATACTTGTCAAGTGTGTCTTTTTCGTAATGGTGAATCTTTGGAATTCTTTTTCGATTCATATGGATACGATGTGCCGAATGGTCTCTTTCTGCGTCATAATTTTCTATGATTCTAAAGTTGTAATTACACCCTCCCACCAGCAGAGGCAACGCGCCACCACTGAACACCCTCCCACCAGCGGAGGCAGTGCACCACCACTGGTGGGAGAGCATAATTGCAGCGTGACTGGTTTACATAGCCAGTTTTCCATATAAATTTAGATTAAAGGATTTATAATGGAAATACAAAAATAAGAACATAACTGAATGTGGGCTGAATTATGGCCAGTGTGTCCTCGAGCTCTTAACGTCTCTTCACCTGAAGACTGCAGTTGGTCTCGACTTTCCCCCGCCCCTCCCCCCCCCGCCCCCCATGCACCACCAAAGGAAATTGACCAGCATCAACAAACTGTTATGGTTTCTGTCATTATTTTCGAGGGGAAAAAAAAATTGCTGAAGAATATCATTCTTTATATCTCAAACTCACATTCTGCGGCCAGCAATGTGCCAATTACCCGGGGGTTTTTTTTTCAAATTACAAAAGAATCACTGATGTGTTCCCACCAACATTCTTCTCTCCTCCTGACTTGCAGGCACTGACTGAATTGTTCCAAATCTGTCAATCCGTGTGCTCAAATCTTCAGCAACTTCTTTCAACCCTCCTTCATCCCTTTGAGATTGACACACAAGGAAATGAACAATACAGTGTTTATCACCTCGAGGCAATCAAACTCTCAAACTGGTTTCGTTTGTTTTTTGGATAGTTTTAACTTGCATTTTTTTGGTCCTTTTACTTTTACATTGCATTCTTTACTTATTTTAAAGATATTCCATTCTTATTGAACGAGAGAAGCTCTTTTCTGACTGTAGCTGCTTTGTGTGCATAAACCTTTTGAGAAAACAAATCTGGAGACTTGCTGCCAGAATCAACAACAACAACTTGTATTTAAATAGCGCCTTTAACGTAATGAAACGTCCCAAGGCGCTTCACAGAAGTATTATGCGATAAAAATTTGACACCGAGCCGCATAGTACAAATTAGCGCATGTGACCAAAAGCTTGGTCAAAGAGAGAGAGGTTTTAAGGAGCGTCTTGAAGCTGGAAAGAGGGGTAGAGAGGTTTAGGGAGGGAGTTCCAGAGCTTGGGGCCCAGGCAACAGAAGACACAGCCCCCAATGGTTGAGCGATTATAATCAGGGATGCTTAAGAGGGCAGCATTAGGGGAGTACCGATGTCTCTGGTGGGTTATTGTAGGGCTGGGGGAGATTACAGAGATAGAGGGGGGCGAGGCTATGGAGGGATTTCAAATAAGGATGAAAATTTTGAAATCGAGGCGTTGCTGAACCAGCAGGAAATGTAGGTCAGCGAGCACAGGGGGTGATGGGTGAGCGGGACTTGGTGCGAGTTAGGTTAGCGAGCACAGGGGTGATGGGTGAGCGGGACTTGGTGCGAGTTAGGTTAGCGAGCACAGGGGTGATGGGTGAGCGGGACTTGGTGCGAGTTAGGACACGGGGCAGCAGAATCGATGAGAGGTTTGTGGGATTGAGCGTGTTTGTTGATCCCAAGGACCTCTGGTAGAAATAACGGGTTAGACCTCAGCGCTGGAGTATCGTGCCCATTTCTGGGCAGCCCTGCTTCAGGAAAGGGGTTGAAGCACTGGAGAGGGTGCACAGGAGAATGCTACCAAGGATGAGGCACTTCAATTACATGGAGAGACTGGAGAAGCTGACATTGTTTACCTTTGTGCAGAGAAGTTTGAGAGGAGATTTGATGGAGGTGTTCAAAGTGATGAGGGGTTTTGATTGAGTAAATCAGGAAATACTGTTTCCAGTGGCAGGAGGGCACAGATTTAAGGTAATTGGCAAAAAAATTAAAGGGGAGATGAGATGTGGCTGTAAAAGTGGACCTCTTGGAGCTCGTGTCTTGTAGTTCTGTTTGTGTCGGTGTCAGCTGTGGCTCAGTGGGCAGCACTCTCGCCTGAGTCAGAAGGTCATGGGTTCAAATCCCACTCCAGGGACTTGAGCACAAAAATCTCTAGGATGACACTCCCAGTGCAGTGCTGAGGGAGTGCTGCCCTGTCGGAGGTGCCATCTTTCGGATGAGACATTAAACCGAGGCCCCGTCTGCTCTCTTGGGGGACATAAAAGATCCTGTGGCCACTACTCGAAGAAGAGCAGGGGAGTTATCCCCGGTGTCCTGGCCAATATTTATCCCTCAATCAACATCACAAAAACAGATTATCTGGTCATTATCACATTGCTGTTTGTGGGAGCTTGCTGTGCGTAAATTGGCTGCCGCGTTTCCCACATTACCGCAGTGACTGCACTTCAGTAAGTGCTTCATTGGCTGTAAAGCGCTTTGGGACATCCTACGGTTGTGAAAGGCACTACATAAATGCAAGTTCTTTTGTGCGATCAATACGTTAATAAGCCACCTTGCTTTGTCATTGTATAAACATGGTTGTCCTGAATATTGCTTCACAAACGCTGTCTGCAAGTCTTCCTTTGGGACGGTGTAAGACCGTGTATCAGAGTCACACAGCTAATATTCAGATCGATTGACTCAATGCACATCGATTCTGTCATATGCTGCTGGCAGAATGCACGCTCGGAAACTGCAGCCCCATGTTTGATTCATTCACTGTTGATGCTGATTTTATGCTTAGCTGTTTGAGTCTTTTGTGTAGCTATGTGGTCATTTCCGCGTCCACCCGAGAGGTTTAATGTCTCATCCGAAAGACGGCACCTCCGACAGTGCAGCGCTCCCTCAGCACTGCACTGGGAGTGTCAGCCTAGGTTTCTGTGCTCAAGTCCCTGGAGTGGGACTCGAACCCACAACCTTCTGACTCAGAGGCGAGCCACGACTAACACCATAAAAGAAAAATCCTCGGTTATTTCAAGGTAAAATATAGCCAAAAGCAAACCCACAGGTTGGTTCTCCATTGTATTTGGCGGGTTTTAACCAGTGTTCATTCCCTCTTATTTTAAGTATGCATCGGTGTGACTGTGCACACGTTACACTGTGTCTGCTTTCGTGTGGGGAAAAAAGGACATTCGGAATCCTGTCGAGTGTCGGTATAGGAAAAAACTGCACAGGATGCCAGATTCAACTGAGCTATGTCACCACAAGCTTGTTGCTTGATGTTCCGTAGAATTGCACGTGACTTTGGTGTTGGCAATACTTTGACACTTGGCCATAGATGTGATTGAGGTGCAGTCGTGCCGTGCTATTGGTGCTGGATTAGTATCGGAGGAGGTTGAGAGATCAGATTCCCACGTGGCAAGTTTAATTCAGTTAACCTTGTAGGCTGGCTTGCATTTTGTTCGTTCGCTAATGAAATTCAGGCTCCTCTATCATAGGCAGTCCCTTAAAATCGAGGAAGACTTGCTTCCACTGTAAAAGTGAATTATTAGGTGACTGAACAGTCCATTATGGGGGAACCACAGTCTCTGTCATAGGTGGGTGGGACAGGTTTGCCACACGCTCCTTCTGCTGCCAGCGCCTGTTTTCTGCATGCTCTCGGCGACGAGACTCGAGGCCCTCCCGGATGCACCTCCTCCACTTAGGGCAGTCTTTGGCCAGGGACTCCCAGGTATAGGTGGGGTTGTTGCATTTTATCAAGGAGGCTTTGAGGGTGTCCTTGAAATGTTTCCTCTGTCTACCTTTGGCTCGTTTGCCGTGAAGAAGTTCCGAGTAGAGCGCTTGCTTTGGGAGTCTCGTGTCGGGCATGTGAACAATGTGGCCCGCCCAACGGAGTTGGTCCAGTGTGGTCAGTGCTTCGATGCTGGGGATGTTGGCCTGATCGAGGACGCTAACGTTGGTGCCTCTGTCCTCCCAGGGGATTTGCAGGTTCTTGTGTTGATATCGTTGGTGGTATTTCTCCAGCGATTTGAGATATCTGCATATATGGTCCACGTCTCAGACATACAGGAGAGTGGGTATCACTACAGACCTGTAGACCATGAGTTTAGTGGTAGATTTGAGGGCCTGATCTTTGTACACTCTTTTCCTCAAGCAGCCAAAGACTGCGTTGGCGCACTGGAGGTGGTGTTGAATCTTGTCGTTGATGTCTGCCCTTACTCCCGAGGTATCTCCCGAGGTAGGCTCCTGGCCCACATGTGACTCTCAATTTCCCGGGAATGGTAGCATAGTGATAATGTTACTAGACTAGTAATCCAGAGGCCTGGACTAAATCCGGGAGATAGCAGTTCAGATCCCACCACGAGAATTTAAATTCCGTTCAGTGAATAAATCTGGAATAAAAAAGCTAGCACCAGTAATGGTGACCATGAAACCAGCTGATTGTCATCGTAATGTATTTGCTTCATGGGTTCTTTGCTTAAGAATTCATAGCAACACATTGCTATTAAGAACTAGTTCGTTTATTAGCAAAGGTTTAACAATCACACTACACATTACCAGTTCATCCACCAGGCTCACAACTGTATACCTTATCGTGAATGACTTGGACCGTACTGGCTGGGTTTTATTGAGTCTTGTGAACATCACGTGACTGGCTAAGCCACTCCCAATGCAACAAGCTCCACAGACCTGTGAGCATACTCACAGGTGCATACATTACAGTTGTTAAAAACCCATCTGGTTCACTAATGTCCTTTAGGGAAGGAAATCTGCCGCCCTTACCCGGTCTGGCCTATATGTGACTCCAGACCCACAACAATGTGGTTGACGTTTAACTGCCCTCTGAAATGGCCTCGCCAACCACTCATTTGTCAAGAGGATGACTCACCAGTGTGTTCCCAAGGGCAATTAGGGATGGGCAATAAATGCTGTTTTTTAAAAAATTCGACACCAAGTGGTTAATTCTAAATGCTTTCTGAAGTGGCCCAGCACCGCCTTCTCTGGACAGCTTGGGATAGGCAATAAATACAGTCGTCCTGTGCCGCTCACATCCTGAGAATTTGGGGGTTTGGAGAGACCTGTCACTCAATGCCATCGCCGCTGGTCCCTGCCAGCGCGCCCTTGACCCTTACGATCCGAATGTTGTACCTGTTCGACACTCGGTCTTCACGGAGCTGTGGGGCGGAGGGGTTCACATTTGCCCTCATTTATCTTCTACCAACTGGTTGTAGCTTTGCTCTACGCCGTGACACTCTGTTGATATTACAGATCCGAGGTTTCACAGAATGGAAGTCATTAATACATTTACTTTCAAATAAGCCGTAATATGAAACATGTGGTTCAAGTCCCACTCCAGGGACTTGAGCACAAAAATCTCTAGGCTGACACTCCCAGTGCAGTGCTGAGAGGGTGCTGCACTGTCGGAGGTGCCGTCTTTTGGATGAGACGTTAAACTGAGGCCCCCTCAGGTGGATGTAAAAGATCCCATGGCACTATTTCGAAGAAGAGTAGGGGAGTTCTCCCTGGTGTCCTGGCCAATATTTATCCCTCAATCAACATAACAAAAACAGATTATCTGGTCATTATCACATTGCTGTTTGTGGGAGCTTGCTGTGCGCAAGTTGGCTGCCGCGTTTCCCACATTACAACAGTGACTACACTCCAAAAGTACTTCATTGACTGTAAAGCGCTTTGAGACGTCTGGAGCTATATAAATCCAAGTCTTTCTTTACTTCACTAAAAGTACAATATATGTAGGGAATAACATATGATGAAGGGTTGTTTACCCTTTGTCAACACATCTACAAATTGATTATGTTGATGGGGTGGGAGGAAGCTCGTGTGGAGCATAAACACCGGCATAGACCTGTTGGGCCGAATGGCCTGTTTCTGTGCTGTGAAGTTCTATGTAATTATGAAAGACTCGTCAGATTTGGTCATAAGTTTTGTTTTCTGGCACAACGGAAACAGCTATTTCTTTCAGTTTTGGATATAATGTTTGACATCAGCTGGTCATATTGGTGAGACCACACCTGAAGTACTGTGTATAGTTTTGATCTGATTACCTTAGGAAAGATATAGGGACCCGATTTGAAGTCCAGGTGGATTCCCTGCTCAGGCCCGAGTTAAAATTACACTCGGATCTCGATGATGTCATTGGGCTGTAACATGCATATGTAACGAAGGACCCGGTTGGCTCTGGGTGTGTGTCCTTGCTGCCTACTCAGGAGAGAAGGTTAAAATTGCAGATGTTGCGATCATTGCAGATGGTTTGGACAGGTCAGAGGCAGGGCGATTTTAACTGCCCAACCGCCAGGTTTGTGCTGAGCAAGTAGGGTTAAAATTGCCCCCATACTTGCCTTTGAGATTCACTCAAGGTTCACTCAACTGATTCCTGGGACGAGGAAATTGTCCTATGAAGAGAGATTGAGTAGACTAGGTCTATATTCCCTAGAGTTTAGAAGAATGAGAGGTGATCTCATTGAAACACACAAAATTCTTAAGGGGTTTGAGAGAGTAGATGCTGGGAGGATGTTTCCCCTAGCTGGAGAGTCTAGAACCAGGGGTCACTGTCTCAGAATAAGGAGTCGACCATTTCGGACTGAGATGAGGAGAAATTTCGACACTCAAAAGGGTTGTGGATCTTTTGAATTCTCTACCCCAGAGGGCTGTGGATGCTCAGTCGTTGAGTATATTCAAGGCTGAGATCAATACATTTTTGGATATCTAGGGATATGGGGATAGTGCAGGATCTCATTGATCTCATTGAATGGCAGAGCAGACTCGAGAGCACAAATGGTCCAGTCCTGTTCAATTTCATCTGTTCTTATTACATTGTCTCCCGGTAGCAGAAATGAAAGTAAAGTCTGATTAAGTAGCAGGATTTGGGGGAATTGCAGCCCCCGTTTCTGACTCCAGCTCTTAATCCCAAAACCGGCACTGCAGTTAGCTCCTTTGATCCAGAGCATCTCAAATGGACTTGGCTAAATTTAATACGTAGCTACAATTCACAATGGAGAATTGACGTCACAGCTGCAGCATTGACTAATCCCAGAAGATACAAATATATTGCATGCTGGCATCCCAGCAGAACAGGATGCCTCTTTCATGTGAAAGATACCCTAATAATTAAATCACGAAGAATCCCCAATCGATCTGCCGATCAAAGGCTCAGTCTGATCTTTAATTAAGCAAGCAGGTCAAAATTTTTTGACGGTCACGCTACGACTATAAGATGATTTGAAATGAAGTGGCAGAGTTGCTAATCGTGTCTGTGAGGCTGTGCGTGTCACCGCGAGCACTCTTTGACAGGGTTTTCGAGACTCTGACAGCGTTTCACTCGTGATTCGATGTACATAGCCGCTAAATCTCACTGCCTAATTATCAGCTCTCCCTCATCAGTTTGTGAATAAAAATAAAAACGATTTTGTATTTAAAAAAATTTACGCCATTACACAATGGCCCCATGAAATGTCCCCCCTAATTTTTGGGGGTACGTGGTCCCTTTGCTACTACTTGGACGTCCCTCGTGACGAGGTAATGCAATGAGTTACACGTTGAAGGGTGGAAGATGCCTGTGCGTGGATTTTTTTAACGTGGGGTGGCCGTTGCACACCTGTCACCACACGGGCTTGACAGAGCTAGGTCTTTGTCCAGTGGCAAGGATTGACCAAGACGACTGGAGACCAGCTCTGTTGCTCCTCCCCTGGGCCCCGACCCCGCTGCTATTAAATGCTGCACCGCTCCTGGGCCACGGCCCCTCTGTTGTTATTATGTGGGAGCCTCTTATCAACAAAAGCAGACACTGATGAGATTCAACATTGCCTCCAATGCACCACGGCAGCCTTCGGCCGACTGAGGAAAAGGCCAGGCCCTCAAATCTACCGCCAAGCTCATGGTCTACAGGGCTGTAGTGATACCTGCCCTCCTGTATGGCTCAGAGGTATGGACCATGTACAGTAGACACCTCAAGTCGTTGGAGATATATCATCAACAATGTCTCCGCAAGATCCTACAAATCCCCTGGGAGAACAAGAGCATCCTCCTCCAGGCCAACATCCCCAGCAGTGAAGCACTGACCACACTCGATCAGCTCCGCTGGGCAGGCCACATAGTTCACATGCCAGACACGAGACTCCCAAAGCAAGTGCTCTATGCGGAGCTCCTTCATGGCAACAGTGGCCAGTGGGAACGTTACAAGGACGCCCTCAAAACCTCCCTGAGTGCGACATCCCCTCTGACACCTGGGAGTCCTTGGCCAAAGACTGCCCTAAGTGGAGAATATGCGTCTGGGAGGGCGCTGAGCACTGCGAGTCTCAACGCCGAGAGCGTGCAGAAATCAAGCGCAGGCAGCGGAAAGAGCGTGCGGCAAACCAGTCCCACCCACCCCTTCCCTCAGTGACTATCTGTCCCACCTGTGACAGAGTCTGTGGCTCTTGTATTGGACTGTTCAGCCACCAAAGAACTCACTTCAGGAGTGGAAGCAAGTCTTCCTCGATTCCAAGGGACTGCCTATGATGATGATGATGATGATGTTATAAGCAAGCGAGCCCCAACGGGCAGAGGAAACGTTTAAGGATACCCTTGAAGCCTCCTTGATAAAATGCAACATTCCCACTGACACCTGGGAGTCCCTGGCCAAAGACCGCCCTAAGTGGAGGAAGAGCATCCGGGAGGGCGCTGAGCACCTCGAGTCTCATCGCCGAGAGCGTGCAGAAACCAAGCGCAGGCAGCGGAAGGAGCGTGCGGCAAACTGTCCCACCCTCCCTTTCCTTCAACCACTGTCTGCCCCACCTGTGACAGAGACTGTACAGCCACCTGAGAACTCACTTTTAGATTGGAAGCAAGACTTCTTCGATTTCGAGGGACTGCCTATGATGATGATGATGATAAATGCTGTGCCGCTCCTGGGCCATGAGCGGGCCTGAGATCCGAGCCCAGCAGGTGTGGAGACCGGGCCCAGCAATAAGAAACATGGTCCCTTTAACGGGCTGAGCTGCCCTTTCAAAATTCCACGCCTGTCGCAGCATCGCGCATCGAAAAGACTGTCCGCACGTGACCTCCAGACAGCCCCACAGCTTAGCAGGTGCGTTGGTCCCATGGTGGGCCATATAGTGTGGTCTGAGACATTGGACCCTGCTCTGTTTGCCATTCTCAATGGGGGTGGCAATTTTGGGCGCTACAGCTGGTTTCAGTGCCATTGGGTTGGGGAGGAATGAAATTGGCCTCGGGATCCTAACTCCTGATCTCTGCCCCCCAAACCATTGCATTCGAGTCGGCAACGCTGGGTGCACGTATAGCTGGAGGTTTTATCCCATGACGCCCTGCCCCCGACCGCCACGTCCAGTCAAACGCACGTTTTTGCCCCCACCACCAATATTTGTAGAACTAATAAACAAGCGTGCAAAGAAAGTGGTTACCTTCCGTGTGAAGTGAGGGTTTGTTCAGGCTGTGACTCACTATTCCACGAGTGCCAGCTGTGGCCCAGTGAGCAGCACACTCGCCTCTGAGACAGAAGGTTGTTGGTTCACGTCCCACTCCAGCGCATAAAAATCTAGGCTGACACTCCAGTGCAGTGCTCAGTCTCTCCCTCCTCCCCTGGTCTCCCCCCTCCCGCCTCCCCTCCCCTCCCCTCCCCTCCTGCCTTCCCTCCCCTCCCCTCCTGCCTTCCCTCCCCTCCCCTCGCCTCCCCTTCCCTCCCCACCCCTCCCCTTCCCTCCCTCCCGCCTTCCCTCTCTCCCCGCCTCCCCTCCCCTCCCATCCCTCCCCGCCCCCCTTCCCCTCCCTCCTCACTACTCAAAACAAACTGGATCCGCATTGTAAGAAAAACAGAAAATGCTGAAGTACACAGCTGGTCAGTCTGCCTCTAAAAAGGCAAAAGAGACAGTTTAACATTTCAGGCAGAGATTCTTCAGCTGAACTTGAATGAAGGCTCCTGCCCAAAAACTCTTCAGATGCTGACTGACCCGCTGTCGTGGTTGCCAACCCTACAGGATTTGCCCTGGAGTCTCCAGGAACACCGTTGCCAGCAAAATCCTAGCGGGCATCAAACAAAATAGTGGGGTTTTTTTTCACTTTCTTTGAACACTTTCATCTATTGGTAGTAACAATATTGGAGAGGGGGAATAGTTTCACAAACAGGTAACATCATCCAATTTCTATTCCCTTTCCAATTGGCCGCTGGGAAGGAAGTGGCACCTGGAGAATGGACCAATGGCGGGAGTGTGGGGGAGGGGTGGTTGGAGATGGGAGGTCATGTGATGAGACCTCCAGGAATAGGTCCGACCAGAGTTGGCAACCAGCGTTTGCCGTTTTGATTTCCGACTTTTGATATTTGCATATTTTATTTGTCAGCCTGGCGGCAACAGTTATGTTGCTTCCTCCTGGCCTTTTCTGACCCCCAGCTATTTACAATATACATCAATGATTTAGATGAAGAAATTGAGTGTAATATCTCCAAGTATGTAAATGAGCCTAAGCTAGGTGGTGGTGTGAGCTGTGAGGAGCATGCTAAGAGGCTGCAGGGTGACTTGGACAGGTTAGGTGAGTGGGCAGATGCAGTATAATGTAGATAAATGTGAGGTTATCCACTTTGGTGGCAAAAAGCATGAAGGCAGAATATTATCTGAATGGCGGCAGATTAGGAAACGGGGCGGTGCAACGAGACCTGGGTGTCATGGTACATTAGTCATTGAAAGTTGGCATGCAGGTACAGCAGGCAGTGAAGAAGGCAAATAACATGTTGGCCTTCATAGCTAATGGATTTGAGTATAGGAGCAGGGAGGTCTTAATGCAGTTGTACAGGGCCTTGGTGAGGCCTCATCTGGAATATTGTGTTCAATTCTGGTCTCCTAATCTGAGGAAGAACGTTCTTGTTATTGAGGGAGTGCAGCGAAGGTTCACCAGACTGATTCCCAGGATGGCGGGACTGACATATGAGGAGAGATTGGATCAACTGGGCCTCTATTTACTGGAGTTTAGAAGAATGAGGAGAGATCTCATAGAAGCATATAAAATTCTGATGGGATTGGACAGGTTAGATGCAGAAAGAATGTTCCCGATGTTGGGGAAGTCCAGAACCAGGGGTCACAGTCTAAGGATAAGGAGTAAGCCATTTAGGACCGAGATGAGGAGAAACTTCTTCACTGAGAGTTGTTAACCTGTGGAATTCTCTACCTCAGAGAGTTGTTGAGGCCAGTTCATTGGATATATTCAAGAGGGAGTTAGATATGGCCCTGATGGCTAAAGGGATCAAGGGGTATGGAGAGAAAGCAGGAAAGGGGTACTGAGGTGAATGATCAGCCATGATCTTATTGAATGGTGGTGCAGGCTCGGAGGGCCGAATGGCCTACTCCTGCACCTATTTTCTATGTTTCTATGAACAGATCACCTGTGTGTGTGTCCTGCACTCGAGCCGACAGCTTTTAATTATATAAAAAAAATACTTGCATTTCTATAGCGCCTTTCACAACCACCGGACGTCTCAAAGCACTTTACCGCCAATGAAGTACTTTTGGAGTGTAGTCACTGTTGTAATGTGGGAAAAGCAGCAGCCAATTTGCGCACAGCAAGCTCCCACAAACAGCAACGTGATAATGACCAGATAATCTGTTTTTTGTTATGTTGATTGGGGGATAAATATTGGACAAGACACTGGGGATAACTCCCCTGCTCCTCTTCAAAATAGTGCTGCGGGATCTTTTACGTCCACCTGAGAGAGCAGACGGGGCTGCGGTTTAACGTCTCATCCGAAAGACGGCACCTCCGACAGTGCAGCACTCCCTCAGCACTGCACTGGGAGTGTCAACCTCGATTTTTGTGCTCAAGTCTCTGGAGTGGGACTTGAACCCACAACCTTCTGAATCCGAGGCGAGAGAGTGCTGCCCACTGAGCCACGGCTGACACCGTGTTCAATTCTGACTGAAGGAAACGCGGTGACCATTAATACTTGCTCTCCTGCTTGTTGGCTGTGGGTAGAGGACAGGGCGGGTCCAGTTCCTAGTGAGGAATATCTCTCGCTGAGCCAGTGCAGCAGGCTTTTGCTAACTATTGCATCTGTATCCGAAGACCGAGTGACATCCATCTTGAGTCCATGGCCTAATTATTTGAAAGGATTAGTGTCCTGCTGTATGGGAGATGATGAAGGGAAGGAAAGAACGTCTCGTGTCTAATTATTTCACTTCGGCATATTGATTTTTTTCGTACGGCAACCATTAATCTGTGTCCATTTACCCGTGGGTGTGATTATTGTTGCCATTTGTATTGCCTGAAGGTTGTGACTTGGTTGAACGGATGTCCCCTCCCCCCCAGCCCCCCCCCCAATCCCCCCCACCCCCGTGTTTCTCTCAAGGTAATTAGACATAGAAGACAAATTCTGCTACCAGTGATTAATTGGACAGTGTTGTAAAATGAGTTAATCCCGTGCCCTCTGCAGAAATAACGATTTTCCATTTGAGAAATTGGATTTAACCCCGTGCTTTTTTTTTTTGGTCATTGACATCTGCTCGAGCGCTGCTTCAGCACTGTTTGACGAGACGGTGTGGCAAAGGATATTATTTAACGGAGGCTATGAGCAGAGATGGATTCTGAGGCAAATGATTGGTCTTGTCCGGCCAGCCTTTGCAGAAACTTTGTGCGGAGAAAGAACTGGCATGTGCAGAGGGCCTTTGCATGTCTCTCACAAACATCCCAAAGGTCTTCACTCATTGGGCCTGTGCTGATTGGAGTTTAGAAGAATCAGAGGTGACCTTATTGAAACACATAAGATACCGAGGGGGGCTCGACAGGGTAGATGTTGGGAGGGTGTTTCCCCTCGTGGGGGAAGCTAGAACTAGGGGGGCATAGCTTAAGAATAAGGGGTCGCCCATTTAGAACTGAGATGAGGAGGAATTTCTTCTCTGGGGGTCGTGAATCTGGTGAATTCTCTGCCCCAGAGAGCCGTGGAGGCTGGGTCATTGAATATATTTAAGGCTGAGATTGACAGATTTTTGAACGATAAGGGAGTAAAGGGTTATGGGGGGTGTGCGGGCGGGTAAGTGGAGCTGAATCCATGATCAGATCAGCCATGATCTTATTAAATGGCGGAGCAGGCTCGAGGGGCCGTATGGCCGCCTCCTGCTCCTATTTCTGACGTTCACGTACAACCAAATGCAGCCACTGTTCGGGCGGCCATTTTGTGCGCGGAAATGTCCCGCGTGGGGAGAAACCACCAATTGATCGTTTTTGTTGGTTGAGGGGGGGGGGGGGGGGAACAGGTCACAGGAATTTTAGTTTCTAACTGAACCACCGGCCACCGTGACCAAGTTAAAGTCTCATCTGAAGGACGGCATCTCGGCCAATGCACGGCGCCCTCCATACTGCCCTGGAGTGCCAGCCTAACTTGGGGTCGCGAATGATGGAATGGGGCTGGAACCCACCACCAATGTTCCCCTTCAGCCGGGCGGCTGTGCAGCGTTCCAGGGACCCCGCGCAGCCCGCTTGTCAGTCCAAAAAAAAACACGCATGTGAGATATTTTGAATGGCCCCTTAAAGGAGCTGTGCTGCGCCAAAAGAAAATTAGAAGCAATATTGGTCACCGCCCTCTGATTCAGAGACAAGACTTGCATTTATACAGCGCCTTTCATGACCACAGGATGTCTCAAAGCACTTTACAGCCAATGAAGTACTTTTGGTGTGTATTCACTTTTGGAATGTGGGAAATGCGGCAGCCAATTTGCGCACAGCAAGCTCCCACAATCCGCAATGTGATAATGGCCCAGATAATCTGTTTGTGATATTAATTGAGGGATAAATATTGGCCCCGGGACACCGGGGATAACTTCCCTGCTCTTCTTCGAAATAGTGCCATGGGATCTTTTATGTCCACCTGAGAGCAGACGGGACCTCGGTTTAACGTCTCATCTGAAAGACGGCACCTGCGACAGTGCAGCACTCCCTCAGCACTGCACTGGGAGTGTCAGCCCAGATTCTTTTGTGCTCAAGTTGTTGGAGTGGGACTCGAACCCACAACCTTCTGACACAGAGGCGAGAGTGCTCGCCACTGAGCCACAGCTGACACGATTGTAAAGCGTCCAAACCACTGAGCCAACTGAAGGACTATCTTGAGTTGAACATTTTATTTAAAAAATGACATGCCCAGAATCTAAGGGCAGGATTTACCCTCTGCTGTAAGGGATAGCAAAATCCTAAATACGTTCTTTATAAAGACTTGTGCTTTGCACAGGAGCAGATATTTACCCCTTGGAGACTAAAAGATGAAATGCGTCTTACTTTAAATGTGTCTGGTTGGTTTCGTATTCCGGCAGAAGATGCTGAGCGCTAAATCTCTTCCGAAATATTATATGCCGTCAAAGTGGACTTTTTAAAAAGTACTTGTGCAGAGCGGCACCACATGTCTATAATGAACGTCTGCTGTCTGCTCCGACAATAAGGTAATAGTTTATAGCTGGTGCTCGCACGTGAGAGCAGCTCAACACGGGAAGACCACCCAGTGTTCGTCTCAAGGGTGGCCATTGTAGGCCAGCCTCACTTTACATTTTTTAATTCTTTCATGGGATGTGGGCGTCGCTGGCAAGGCCAGCATTTATTGCCCATCCTTAATTGCCCTTGATAAGGTGGTGATGCCGTGTAGAACTGAGAGGGTCACTTGGCCATTTCAGAGGGCAGTTAGGGGTCAACCACATGGCTGTGGGGTCTGGAGTCCCAAACAGGCCAGACCGGGGTAAGGGCGGCAGATTTCCTTCCCTGAAGGACAATCGTGAACCTCATCATCATCATTGTAGGCAGTCCCTCGGAATCGAGGAAGACTTGCTTCCACTCTTAAAATGAGTCCTTAGCTGGCTGTACAGTCCAATACAAGAACCACAGTCCCTGTCACAGGTGGGGCAGACAGTCGTTGAGGGTTAAGGGTGGGTGGGACAGATTTGCCGCACGCTTTTTCTGCTGTCAGCGTTTGATTTCTGCATGCTCTCGGCGACGAGACTCGAGGTGCTCAGCGCCCTCCCGGATGCACTTCCTCCACTTCGGGCGGTCTTTGGAACCAGATGGATTTTTACAACAATCTGGTAGTCTCATCGTCGCCTTAACTGAATACGAGCTTTTTAATTCCAGATTTATTTCCATTAACAGGAGTAGGCCATTCGGCCCTTCGAGCCTGCACCCCCATTCAATATGATCGTGGCTGATCATGCAACTTCAGTACCCCACTCCTGCCTTCTCTCCCTACCCCTTGATCCCTTTAGCCATAAGGGCCACATCTAACTCCCTTTTGAATATATCTAACGAACTGGCCTCAACAACTCTCTGTGGTAGAGAATTCCACAGGCTCACCATTCTCTGAGTGAAGAAGTTTCTCCTCATCTCGGTCCTAACTGGCTTATCCTTGGACTGTGACCCCTGGTTCTGGACTTCCCCAACATCGGGAACATTCTTCCTGCATCCAACCTGAAGACGACCCTTGTCCTGTGCCCCACGCCCCAGAAGGTGTTACTTGTGTTGTTTTCTTTTCTCCCCCCCCCCCCCCCCCCCCCCCTCCCAAGTCGAGCATGACAAGTGCCGAGCGGACAGTGTTCCCGATGCTGGAATTGAACGTAACCATGGCAGCACATGCCTTCCATTCCAAACACAGGTGGCTTGCATTAGTGCACTTAAATCAAATCAACGACAGGCAAGACTGTCGCTTCCCATCGCAATACGAACCAGAATCCGCTGGCTACAGGCGCAGGCAAGGTTCTGTCCAGTGCCGTTGATTGATGGCTTCATTGAGCGATGCAAGAATTGACGGAAAGAAATTGAACTGTGCTTGCAGGAGGCTTCGAGTGAAATAGTGTTTGGAATTTAGAGCAGACAGTCGCCGGGGAATTCAAGTGGCAGACATATTATTGATATTCGTAAATCTATTATAACGACACTAATAAATGAATATCAATATTGCAGGATCTGTCAGTTTCTGTATTTATATTCCGACAAATACAGTCCAGAATGGTTCCCAGGGCGTTTTATTTGTTGTGCTGTGTTGTGTCTCTCTCTATTCATTAGCTACCCAGGTTACAGCACCTTTACCGGAGGGAGTCACAGTGCAATTGATGGCATGTTGCATTCTGATGGTGTCATTCTTTCAATTGTCACTTTTTGAAAGAGAGGGAGGTTAGAGCTGAGAACTGGGATCTTCCATCTCCCACGCCCAGTGTGGGCGTCAAGCATTCATAAATCGCGTACGTTCACACTACTCTCTGCCCCAACCATCTGCCTCAACTCATCAATAAGGGGTTATGGGGAGCGGGCAGGGAAGCAGACCTGAGTCCATGATCGGATCAACCATGATCGTATTAACTGGTGGAGCATGATCGTATTAACTGGTGGAGCAGGCTCGAGGGGCCGTATGGCCTACTCCTGCTCCTATTTCTTATGATCTTAACTCCAGCCATAGAAGAATGACCCCAACTACACCAGTTCAAGATTTTTCAATTTCTCACTCTAACCGTCTTTTGACCCCTCTCGGTGAACATAAGAATTAGGAGCAGAAGGAGGCCATTCGGCCCCTCGAACCTGCTCTGCCATTCAATGAGATCATGGCTGATCTTTTACCTCAACTCTACTTTCCTGCACTAACCCCAGATTCCATTTATCCCTTAATGATCTCAGTCTTGAATATACTCTTGAACGACTGAGCCTCCACAGCCCTCTCTCTGGTAGAGAATTCCAAAGATTCACCTCACCATCGGAATCGAGGAAGACTTGCCTCCACTCCTGAAGTAAGTTCTTGGGTGACTGAACAGTCCAATATGAGAGCCACGGACTCTGTCACAGGTGGGACAGATAGTTGTTGATGGAAGGGGAGGGTTGGGACTGGTTTGCCGCACGTTCTTTCCGCTGCCTGCGCTTGATTTCTGCACGCTCTCGGCGTTGAGACTCGAGGAGTTCAGCGCCCTCCCGGATGCACTTTCTCCATTTGGGGCGGTCTTTGGCCAGGGACTCCCAGGTGGCAGTGGGGATGTCGCACTTTATCCTTGAGGGTGTCCTTGTAACGTTTCCGTTGCCCACCTTTGGCTCATTTACCGTGAAGGAGCTCCGCGTAGAGCACTTGCTTTGGGAGTCTTGTGTCTGGTATGCGAACTATGTGGCCTGCCCAGCCTCTGAGTGAGAAAGATTCACCCCCCTCTGAGTGAAGAAATTTCTCCTCATCCCAGTCCTATATGGCCGACCCCTTATTCTGAGATTGCGACCCCTGGTTCTCGACTCTCCAGCCAGAGGAAACACCCTCCCTGCATATCTACCCTGTCAAGCCCTGTAAGAATTTTGTAAGTTTCAATGAGATCACCTCTCATTCTTCTAATCTCGAGAGACTATAGGCCAAGTCTACACACCGGTTTTTTGTTGGTGTGATAGTGGCAAGCCGACTGGTTCATCGTACCCTGAGAAATGGGCACAGTCACGCCATACAATCCATGAGTACAAATCCTAGCGCATCATACAGTAAAATCATATTTTTATTCATTCACCAGATGTGCGTGATGCTGACGAGGCCACATTTATTCATAAAATCTTAGAAATTTACAGCATGGAAGGAGGCCATTCGGCCCATCGTGTCCATGCTGGCCAACAAAGAGCCTAATCCCACCTAACAGCTCTCGGGCCGCAGCCCTGTATGTCACAGCACTTCAAGTGCACGTCCAAGTACTTTTTAAGTGCGGTGTGGGTTTCTGCCTCGACTACCTTTTCAGGCAGTGAATTCCAGACCCCCACGGCCCTCTGGGTGAAATAATTTCTCCTCAAATCCCCTCTGAATAACCAATCATCATAAATAGCTTGCATGGTTATACATAACAAAAGATAGGGACTTATTTTGCCATATTTGCAAATCAAGCTTAACCACTTGTTTTCTGTTTCGAAGAGGATACCTTCACTCTCGAACAGAACCTTCCAAACATGGTGTCGAACTTAGACTCATTCACGGCTGATCCTGAGGAAAGTTTTCCTCCAAGGGATACCCTTGATTTACATTTGAACTCTCTACAACTTCAGACTAATTACATTAAAAAAGAATAGAGGACATGTGGATTTGAACCAGAGACCCCTTGATCTGCAGTCAAATACTCCACCGCTGAGCTATACCCCCACACATGCAAAAGAGGCACCTCTGGCAATGGAGTGCTCCCTCAGTACTGCACTGAGTTTTCAGCCTAGATTATGTGCTCAAGTCCGAGAGTGGGGCTTGAACCCATGACTTTCTGACTCAGAGCACATAGGTTGGCTCAGTGAGTAGCACTCATCATGAAGCCTTGCCCTTGCTCATCTGCGAAGTTGTTGATTGACCTTCGCCTTGAAGCACTCATTATGGTCACAGTATGAATGGTGACAGATTAGGAAAAGGGGAGGTGCAACGAGACCTGGCTGTCATGGTACATCAGTCATTGAAGGTTGGCATGCAGGTACAGCAGGTGGTTAAGAAAGCAAATGGCATGTTGGCCTTCATAGCGAGGGGATTTAAGTACAGGGGCAGGGAGGTGTTACTACAGTTGTACAGGGCCTTGGTGAGGCCACTCCTGGAGTATTGTGTACAGTTTTGGTCTCCTAACTTGAGGAAGGACATTCTTGCTATTGAGGGAGTGCAGCGAAGGTTCACCAGACTGATTCCCGGGATGGCGGGACTGACATATCAAGAAAGATTGGATCAACTGGGCTTGTATTCACTGGAGTTCAGAAGAATGAGAGGGGATCTCATAGAAACATTTACAATTCTGACGGGTTTAGACAGGTTAGATGCAGGAAGAATGTTCCCAATGTTGGGGAAGTCCAGACCCATGGGTCATAGTCTAAGGATAAGGGGTAAGCCATTTAGGACCGAAATGAGGAGAAACTTCTTCACCCAGAGAGTGGTGAACCTGTGGAATTCTCTACCACAGAAAGTTGTTGAGGCCAATTCACTAAATATATTCAAAAAGGAGTTAGATGTAGTCCTTACTACTAGGGGAATCAAGGGGTATGGCGAGAAAGCAGGAATGGGGTACTGAAGTTGCATGTTCAGCCATGAACTCATTGAATGGCGGTGCAGGCTTGAAGGGCCGATTGGCCTACTCCTGCACCTATTTTCTATGTTTACTCTCATAAGCCCTGGGATCCTCCGACATCTCTGCGCTGCTCCAATTCTGAACCCCTTCGCTCGCCTGGTTTTCAGCGTCCACCATTGGTGGCTGTGCCTTCAGCTACTCAAGTCCTGAGCTCAGCAATCTCCTCCCTAATCCTCTCCACCTCTCTATCTATCTCTCTCTCTCTCTCTCTCTCTCTCTCTCTCTCTCTCTCTCTCTCTCTCTCTCTCCTCTAATGTGCTTCTTAAAACTAACATCTTCGACCAAGCATTTGGTCACCTCCTAACATCTCGTGGTTCAGTGTCGAATCTTGTTTGATAATCGCTCCTGTGAATCGCCTCGGGATATTTCATTGCGTTAAAGGCACTATATAAATGCAAGTTGTTACTGGTGTTGGGTAGGGAATTCCAGGATTTCACCCCGTGGCGATGAATATATGTCCCTGGTCAGGCTGGTGTGTCACTTAGCAGGGATCGTGGAGGTGCTGATGTTCTCATGACTGCTGCATTTTCCCTCTTCGGTGATAGAGGTCACGGGGCTGTACGGTGCCATCGAAGTAATAGTGAGTTCCTGTCGTGTGTCCTCTCGATTATGAATAAGTGCGCTGGTGGTTGAAGGGGTGGACATTTAGTCCAGTGGCTGGGATGCTGATGGACCTTTTCTTTCACCAGAAACCAGTGGTTCGAATGATAAATGGTGGAACGTAGACCCTAAAAATGTTGGCACGAATCCCATGCAGTGAAATGAGATTTAACTTGATGAGTCCCAAGATCTCCTAATGAGGCCTAAATAGAGAAAAGAAAGACTTGCATTTATATAGTGCCTTTCACGACCACCGGACATCTCAAAGCGCTTTACAACCAATGAAGTACTTTTGGAGTGTAGTCACTGTTGTAATGTGGGAAACGCTGCAGCCAATTTGCGCACAGCAAGCTCCCACACGCAGCAATCTGATAATGGCCCAGATAATCTGGTTTTTTTGTTATGTTGATTGAGAGATAAATATTGGCCCTAGGACACCAGGGATAACTCCCCTGATCTTCTTCAAAATAGTGCCATGGGATCTTTTACGTCCACTTGAGAGCAGACGGGGCCTCGGTTTAACTTCTCATCCGAAAGACAGCACCTCCGACGGTGCAGCACTCCCTCAGCACTGCATTGGGAGTGTCAGCCTAGATTTTTATGCTCAAGTTCCTGGAGTGGGACTTGAACCCACAACCTTCTGACTCTGGAGCGAGGGTGCTGCCCACTGAGCCGCTGGTTGACAAGGTAGGCTGAAATACTGACAAGACCAATTGGAATTATAGTAGCAGTTTTCTAAAATAAAAATGAGCTGGAATCAAGGCAGAGTCCACTGAGCTAACAAATAATGTTGCACAGGAACTGCAGCAAAGTGATGTCTATTGTGCCTTGGGTTCACAAAAACTGGGTCCTCGTTTGGTTCGGTTGTAATTGGAGTCAACTTTTGATTTGATTTAATGTTCCGTCGAGAGATTAAAGCAGCATAGCAAGCAAACTATAGGCATAATGGAAAGCTCACATTAATAAGCATTTACTAGGCTTTTCCCTACCAGGTGTACAACAGGCGCACTGGGAAAGATTTGTGATAATATTTGGTGGGAGGCAAACAGCCAAGCTTTAGTCAGGATGTTGATGTTAAGTAAAATTGATTTTCAAGAGTTCAGTTAAAAGTTGCACAGTTTGACAGTGATTTTCCCCCTCACAATGGCCTGGCCACAGGCAAAGGGTTGGATTGTCAGTACTGATGACTAGGCAGCTGATGTTTCTCGGTATATGGAGTGACACGGCCAGAGGTGAGACCACAGAAAGGCTAGATGGACTTCTTGGGCTTTCGTGCGGTTTACAAACATTAGAAATAGGAGCAGGAGTAGGCTATACGGCCCCTCGAGCCTGCCCCGCCATTCAATAAAATCATGGCTGATCTGATCTTGGCCTCAACTCCACTTTCATAAGAACATAAGAAATAGGAGCAGGAGTAGGCCACACAATCCCTCTAGCCCGCTCCACCATTTAATACGATCATGGCTGATCCGATCATGGACTCAGCTCCACTTCCCTGCCCGCTCTCCATAACCTCTTATTCCCCTTATCGTTTAAGAAACTGTCTATTTCAGTCTTAAATTTATTCAATGTCCCAGCTTCCACAGCTCTCCGAGGCAACGAATTCCACAGATTTACAACCCTCAGAGAGAAGAAATTTCTCCATCTCTGTCTTAAATGGGCGACCCTTTATTCTGAAACCATGCCCCCCTAGTTTAAGATTCCCCAGGAGGAGAAACATCCTCCTGCATCTAACTTGTCGAGCCCCCTCAGTATCTTGATTGTTTCAATATGTTTATACGATGGATGATGTGTCCTTGGTAAAGAAAGATTTGCATTTATATAGCACCTCAGGATGTCCCAAAGCGCTTTACAGCCAATGAAATATTTTTTGAAATGTGATAACTGTTAGAATGTGGGAAACGCGGCAGCCAATTTGCACACAGCAAGCTCTCACAAACAGCAATGTGATGTTGACCAGATAATCTGTTTTTGTTATGTTGATTGAGGGATAAATATTGGCCCCAGGACACTGGGGATAACTCCCCTGCTCTTGTTCGAAATAGTGCCGTGGGATCTTTTACGCCCACCTGAGAGAGCAGACGGGGCCTCGGTTTAACGTCTCATCCGAAAGACGGCACCTCTGACAGTGTGTCGCTCCCTCAGCACTGCACTGGGAGTGTCAGCCTGGATTTACGTGCTCCAGTCCCTGGAGCGGGACTTGAACCCACAACCTTTTGACTCCGAGGCGAGAGTGCTGCCCACTAAGCCCCGGCTGATGTTTGACAGCACAAATGAGACTCCAGCTGCACATTTAGTGAGTTTTATTGTGTTGGCGGGGGTGGAAAAACATCAAGAATAAATACATAACCCTCCGCCCCCTCTGTGAATTTGGAGTATTATATTATTCTGTATAAAATATTCATCTCGAAGATAAGTGCAAATTTCTCCAGAAATAGATCCTCTTCCCATTTCGGTCATGGTGCTGTCTGCTGCTCAGTGAGGCAATTTATGATTGCTACTGATCTCTGTCTTCCTTTGAATCCTTTGGGACGAGCTTTGGCCTAGTTACTTAAAGCACTTGAACTGATGGCTCTTGACATGGAGACAATGCCAAGCATGGAGCTGTTTTTAAATGTTAAAATGGTATCGCTGTATCTGGCGAGTAAAGCAATCGGCCTTTTCTGCTCCTTATAGTCTAAGCATTGCAGTTAACTTCTTTCTCCCGAGTACAGGGAATTGGTCAATGTAAATGTGTGGGTCAATGGTGGAGACACCTGATGTCCGCCTCTCCGAGAGCCAGTGGAACTATCTGAACACATCTCCTGGTTGAACCTGTAAGCGAGGTCATAATTCTGGGGTCTATGGATGGTTTTAATTGATGCGCAAAGTTAATCTTTAATAGGGATGGAGCTCCAATATAATAAACATTATTGGGCTGAAATTGATCCCTTTTATAAGGCCTCTAAGAGGCGCCCCAAATTTCTGCCCTGCCGGGTGCTCTGACCCTTTCTCCACCGCGCGCCGACCCCTTGCCGCCCAGCGGTGACACCTTTCTCGTTCCGTAGGACCACCGCCGCCGGTCGGTGCTACCGACAGCTTCGCGAGGCGGGAAGCCTGCCGGTGGCTGGACGGGTGCGGCCGCCCTTAAAGGGGAGGGCGCACCGCCGCTGCCGCCATTTTGTTTTAATTGTCGGCCGACTCTGCAGTATGCCCAACAGTGGCGGCCACGGGTTCGGCCGGGCCGCCAACAGGCAGCCCGGCACCTCCCCCCCCTCCCTCCCCCCCCCCCCGCCCCTTAGGTGCCGAGGCACTGGGCCGGCCGAAACATTCCCCGGTGGCCCCAGTGGGCGCCGCAGAGGCCTCGCCCGACCTTGCAGCTTCCCTCCCCTTTAATCGAAGGGGCAGGGACGTTGCCACGTGTCAGCGCGATGTGGCGCGTCCCCGCTCCCGCCCCTACACCGCCTCGGCAGCGGCGCAAAGCGCTGGGAGGTGGTATCACTGTTAAAGTGCCGAATTTTCCGCCTCTTCCCTCCGACTCCCGCCAGGCGGTAATAATTCAAATTATCCGCCCGAAATGGGGCAGAAGGCAATTTTCCCTGCCCCCCCCCCTCCATAATCTACATATATTTGGGAGGGGAAGGTTTCAAATCAACATGTAACAAAGGCGTTAATCTATTTCAAGTTTCATCGTGAGCAAATGGCTCTGTTATTTTAGTATTGGCGTTAAACTGCTTCAAATACAAGTGTTAATGGGTTTGTCACTAATATCACACTCTGCGATTTTGGGCAAGAAAGCAGAATCTGCAGGAATGTGTTTGTCTATTTGTGACCAATGTCGCTCAGCGTGATTTCAATTCCAGGGTGTTGCAATACGACGTTGGATTATTGGAATTGGTCAGTTAATTTTGGAATGGCACTAGTTTCGTTCGTCCTATGCCCTGTTTCAAGTTCGAACACAAACATAATGGAGCATGGGTACAAACCAGGTGAAAGGCAAGTTCAGGCCTGATGCCAATAAGCCCTTCCCTGCCCAATATTTATCCCTCAAATCAACATAGCAAAAAACAGGTTATCTGGGTCATTATCACATTGCTGTTTGTGGGAACTTTGCTGTGCGCAAATTGGCTGCCGCGTTTCCTACATTACAACAGTGACTACACTCCGAAAAGTACTTCATTGGCTGTAAAGGGCTGTGAGACGTCTTGTGGTCGTGAAAGGCGCTATATAAATGCAAGTCTTTCTTTCTTGTACCGTGTCCATGGATCTTGTCATCAGAATGAATGACCTCTGCCCTGCAGTGCACCACCCCTATTTTGCTGGACTTTCAGTAGCAGAACCTTCAGTCTGCCCTATTGTCTGGAACTTTCCACCTAGTTCCCTCGTGTTGCCCCTCTCCTAAATTTGCGAAATGTCCCTCTTGGACTGTACCTTTAAGCCTGCCTTTCCTGACTCCACTGATAGCCAGTGTCCATTTTGCACACGTGTTGTGTGAAGCGCCTCGGGCTATTTACTACGTTAATGGCGCTATATAAATGCAAACTGCTGTTGTAGTGTCCCATCCTCAAACAATAAGTGAATGTATTTGTTCGGGTGAGAGATTGCGGCGGATTTGATTTTAACTTCAGCTGTTGAGTTGTTCGAGAGGTGAAAACAACAGGGTTTGTGCTAATGGGTAACTGCAGCTTTTACTGTCAGACAATCTCGTCCAAATGGATTTTATTTCTTTTGTTCTTGTTTTGTAACCTAGAAATGAATAAAGTAAGTGCAACACTTCAACGGTAAATTGCTGTAAATATCAATAAATACTGGTTTGTCTAGTAGCGTAATGCAAACTCTCGGTGATCGAGTTAAGATCTTTCAGCTGGAGGCTGTCTTATTCTCATCAGTGCAGGCTGAAGATGTAATTGCCATGTTTCACTAGAACTGTACCACATTTATATCTGAAACAAATTATTCCCACTGCATATCTTTTTCTTTATAGAATAAACGACGGGAAAGATTGGCTCAGCTGGGTTTGTTTACTTTGGAACAGGGGCTGAGGGGAGACCTGATTGAGGTGTACAAAATTATGAGGGGCCTGGATAGAGTGGATGGGAAGGACCTATTTTCCTTAGCAGAGGGGTCAACAATCAGGGGGCATAGATTTAAAGTCATTGATGGGTTTAGAAGGGGGGAATTTGAGGGGAAATATTTTCACCCAGAGGGTGGTGGGAGCCTGGAACTCACTGCCTGAAAGGATGGTAGAGGCAGAAACCCTCACCACATTTCAAAGCACTTTACAGCCAATGAAGTACTTTTGGAGTGTAGTCACTGTTGTAATGTGGGAAACGCGGCAGCCAATTTGCGCACAGCAAGCTCCCACAAACAGCAATGTGATAATGACCCAGATAATTTGTTTTTCTTGTTATGTTGATTGAGGGAGAAATTAGGGCAGATGACCAAAAACTTAGTCAAAGAAGTAGACTTTAAGGAGTATGTCAAAGGAGGAAAGAGAGGGAGCAAGGCGGAGAGGTTTAGGGAGGGAATTCCAGAGCTTGGGGCCCAGGCAGCTGAACGCAAGGCCAGCAAGGGTTCAGGATTATGATCAGGGATGCTCAAGAGGGCAGCGTCAGAGGATCACAGATATCTCGGGGGGTGGGGGAGGATTGTGGGGCTGGAGGGGATTACAGAGATAGGAAGGGGCGAGGCCATGGAGGGATTTGAAAACGAGAATGAGAATTTTGAAATTGAGCCGTTGAAAAAGTCAGCGAGCACAGTGGGTGATGGGTGAGCGGGACTTGGTGCGAGTTAGGACACGGGGGCAGCCGAGTTTTGGATCACCTCAAGTTTACGTAGGGTAGAATGTGGGAGGCCGGCCAGGAGTGCGTTGGAATAGTCAAGTCTAGAGGTAACAGAGGCACGGTTTGGAAGAACGAGAATTTTGAAGCGGCTCCAGTCCTCGCGTGTATTGGTGAAGGGCGAGTGTTGCAGCTACTTTTTATTCACATCATGCAACGGTTTATTCTGTGAGATTTCTTTGCTGCCTGTCATTGTAGATTGTATCAGTCCCCTGCCAGAGGCAGGCAAGGTGAAGACATGTACTGAGGAGCTGTGCCTCAGTCAACTATGAATAACAAATATTTTAGGCACAGCAGGGACGATTCGCTTATTTTTTTTCTTCCTTATTTTAATGTATATCGAAGCACAAATTAGGAACACAACCTTCAGTTAATTTGGTAACCAGTCCTGCTCACCCGTCACCCCTGTGCTCGCTAGCCACATTGGTTTCTGGTCCCTTCAATTGTAAATTCTCCTCCTCGTGGTTAAATTCCTTCATTGTCTCACTCCTCCCTATCTCCGTAACTTCCTGAAGCTCTTCCACTCCTCACTGAGCTCTCTGCTTTCTGCCTGCGGCACCTTGCGGATCCCTCTCTCCTCACCATTGGCGGCCGTGCCTTCATAGAAACATAGAAACATAGAAAATAGGTGCAGGAGTAGGCCATTCAGCCCTTCTAGCCTACACCGCCATTCAATGAGTTCATGGCTGAACATGCAACTTCAGTACCCCATTCCTGCTTTCTCGCCATACCCCTTGATCCCCCTAGTAGTAGGGACTTCATCTAACTCCCTTTTGAATATATTTAGTGAATTGGCCTCAACAACTTTCTGTGGTAGAGAATTCCACAGATTCACCACTCTCTGGGTGAAGAAGTTTCTCCTCATCTCGGTCCTAAATGGCTTACCCCTTATCCTTAGACTGTGACCCCTGGTTCTGGACTTCCCCAACATTGGGAACATTCTTCCTGCATCTAACCTGTCTAAACCTGTCAGAATTTTAAATGTTTCTATGAGGTCCCCTCTCATTCTTCTGAACTCCAGTGAATACAAGCCCAATTCATCTAGTCTTTCTTGATAGGTCAGTCCCGCCATCCCGGGAATCAGTCTGGTGAACCTTCGCTGCACTCCCTCAAAAGTAAGAATGTCCTTCCTCAAGTTAGGAGACCAAAACTGTACACGATACTCCAGGTGTGGCCTCACCAAGGCCCTGTACAACTGTAGCAACACCTCCCTGCCCCTCTACTCAAATCCCCTCGCTATGAAGGCCAACATGCCATTTGCTTTCTTAACCGCCTGCTGTACCTGCATGCCAACCTTCAATGACTGATGTACCATGACACCCAGGTCTCGTTGCATCTCCCCCTTTCCTAATCTGTCACCATTCAGATAATAGTCTGTCTCTCTGTTTTTACCACCAAAGTGGATAACCTCACATTTATCCACATTATACTTCATTTGCCATGCATTTGCCCACTCACCTAACCTATCCAAGTCACTCTGCAGCCTCATAGCATCCTCCACGCAGCTCACACTGGCACCCAACTTAGTGTCATCCGCAAATTTGGAGATACTACATTTAATCCCCTCGTCTAAATCATTAATGTACAATGTAAACAGCTGGGGCCCCAGCACAGAACCTTGCGGTACCCCACTAGTCACTGCCTGCCATTCTGAAAAGTACCCATTTACTCCTACTCTTTGCTTCCTGTCTGACAACCAGTTCTCAATCCATGTCAGCACACTACCCCCAATCCCATGTGCTTTAACTTTACACATTAATCTCTTGTGTGGGACCTTGTCAAAAGCCTTCTGAAAGTCCAAATATACCACATCAACTGGTTCTCCCTTGTCCACTCGACTGGAAACATCCTCAAAAAATTCCAGAAGATTTGTCAAGCATGATTTCCCTTTCACAAATCCATGCTGACTTGGATCTATCATGTCACCATTTTCCAAATGCACTGCTATGACATCCTTAATAATTGATTCCATCATTTTACCCACTACTGAGGTCAGGCTGACTGGTCTATAATTCCCTGTTTTCTCTCTCCCTCTTTTTTTAAAAAGTGGGGTTACATTGGCTACCCTCCACTCCATAAGAACTGATCCAGAGTCAATGGAATATTGGAAAATGACTGTCAATGCATCCGCTATTTCCAAGGCCACCTCCTTAAGTACTCTGGGATGCAGTCCATCAGGCCCTGGGGATTTATCGGCCTTCAATCCCATCAATTTCCCCAACACAATTTCCCGACTAATAAGGATTTCCGTCAGTTCCTCCTCCTTACTAGACCCTCTGACCCCTTTTATATCCGGAAGGTTGTTTGTGTCCTCCTTAGTGAATACCGAACCAAAGTACTTGTTCAATTGGTCCGCCATTTCTTTGTTCCCCGTTATGACTTCCCCTGATTCTGACTGCAGGGGACCTACGTTTGTCTTTACTAACCTTTTTCACTTTACATATCTATAGAAACTTTTGCAATCCGTCTTAATGTTCCCTGCAAGCTTCTTCTCGTACTACATTTTCCCTGCCCTAATCAAACCCTTTGTCCTCCTCTGCTGAGTTCTAAATTTCTCCCAGTCCCCGGGTTCGCTGCTATTTCTGGCCAATTTATATGCCACTTCCTTGGCTTTAATACTATCCCTGATTTCCCTTGATAGCCACGGTTGAGCCACCTTCCCTTTTTTATTTTTACGCCAGACAGGAATGTACAATTGTTGTAGTTCATCCATGTGGTCTCTAAATGTCTGCCATTGCCCATCCACAGTCAACCCCTTAAGTATCATTCGCCAATCTATCCTAGCCAATTCATGCCTCATACCTTCAAAGTTAGCCTTCTTTAAGTTCTGGACCATGGTCTCTGAATTAACTGTTTCATTCTCCATCCTAACGCAGAATTCCACCATATTATGGTCACTCTTCCCCAAGGGGCCTCGCACAACGAGATTGCTAATTAATCCTCTCTCATTACACAACACCCAGTCTAAGATGGCCTCCCCTCCTAGTTGGTTCCTCGCCTATAGAGACCGCGATTTCTGTCCCGCAGAGGTGTCCTTACCATTGCACTGGAGAAGAGTGGCGCCCCAGACAAATAGCCAACATCCGTCGAGTGCTTGACACACGATGCTGTGGAGGTTGAGCTATTTTCCGCGTGTAATTTAATTGAGCAGTACGGAGTCTTGTACCTTGACAGTAGAGCTCGAGCCGGGGGTGAGATCAACAGAGCCTAGATATTAAATTACTGCTTAACACTCGCTGTTGGAGATAGCAATTTTCCTTCATGATACAGATGGACCTCCTGTGGTGTTTTGTGCGGGAAGTCGAGACCAAGTGCAGTCTTATTATGTAATGGGCTTGGAGGGCAAGGGCAGTAATTGGACTGTGGTGGGCAATGAATGTCACTCCCCATAAAAAGTCATGCATTCTCCCATTACTTTGTACAATGCTATTATTTTTTATTGTTAAATAGCAAAACTGACAGCAATTTAGGAAGCAGGGCGGGTTGGATCATAGAGGCTTCTCTGCAGTACAGACAAGGGAGCGGCAGAGACACAGCATCAAAGGGCTTCAGTAACCAGGTTTATTGAATTCCATTTCACAACGTGCTGTGGTGAGATTTCAACTTCGGATCCTTAGGCTCCTAATCCACTATCATAACCACGATTCATTGTACTCCTACGGACCTTGTATCTCTGAGGTTCCGTGTGGGTAAGCACTACACTGCGTATTTGTAATCCATCAGTGAACGTTGAACAATTTTTTTAAAAATCAGAAGCAAAATATACTGCAGATGTGGTAACTGCTGAAATAAAAGCAGAAAATGCTCGGCGGCTTGGGTGGTGTCTGTGGAGAGAGAAACAGAGTTAATGTTTCAGGTCGATGACCTTTCGTCAGAACTGGAAAAAGTTAAGAGATGTCTTTAAGCAAGTGTAGGGGAAAGGGGGGAGAGGAGGAAAGAACGAAAGGGAAGGTCTGTGATCGGCTGGAAGGCAGGAGAGATTTTTTTTTTTAAAAAGGGGATGATGGAGCGAGGCAAAAGGAGATAGCAATAGGACAGATAAGGAAACAAAAGATGGGTCCAGAGGAGGTGTAAATGGGACTGACAGAATCATCAATAGTTGCCGTGTGGAAAAAATAGAGGCAGAGGTTATGGTCTGAAATTGTTGAACTCGATGTTGAGTCGAGAAGGCTGTAAAGTGCCTGAACGAAAGATGATGTGATGTTCCTCGAGCTTGCATCGGAACAGCGGAAGAGGCCGAGGTCAGAGTGGGAGTGGAGCGGAGAATTAAAGTGACAGGCGACCGGAAGCTCGGGGTCACGCTTGCGGACTGAATGGAGGTGTTCCACAAAGCGCTCACCCAATCTACGCTTGGTCTCCCCAATGTAGAGGAGACCACATTGTGAGCAGCGAATCCAGTATACTACATTGCAAGAAGCACAAATAAATCGCTGTTTCACCGCGAAGGAGTGTTTGGAGCCCTGGACAGTGGGCAATAATAAAAAAAATCAATCCTTGTTCTGATGCTGAGGTCCCAAGGGAAGATGTCTTACTGTTGGAGCCTCCTTGGGTACGTTGTGGTTATGTTACAGGGCTAATAATCCAGGGAATGTGAGTTTAAATCTCCACCATGGTTGTTTGAGAAATTGAATTAACTTTTAAAAATGTGGTATTTAAAAAGCTGCTCTCAGTAAAGGTAACCATAAAACTGTCCGATTGTTGGAAAAACCCAACTGGTTCGATAATGTCCCATGGGGAGGGGCACCTAACCTGGTCTGGGCCTATATGTGAATCCAGTCCCACACCAAAGTGGTTGATCCTTAATTACCCTCTGAAGTGGCCTAGCAAGTCGTTCAGTCATCAGGGTAACTCGGGATGGGCAATAAATGTTGGCCCACATCCCCAGAATGAATTTTCCAAACACATTCACTTAAAATGAAATAATTAACTAAACATAATACCATTGTACATTCATGATTTGGGTGGAATATTGCACATTTGGGTCTGGAGGCTAACTTCAGACATTCAATTCAGCTATGAGGAAAGATTGGATAGACTGGGGTTGTTTTCTTTGGAACAGAGGAGGCTGAGGGGAGACTTGATTGAGGTGTATAAAATTATGAGGGGTCTAAATAGAGTGGATAGGATGCACATATTTCCCTGAGCAGAGAGGTCAACAACCAGGGGCATAGATTTAAAGTAATTAGTGGAAAGATTAGAGGGGATTTGAGGCAAACGTTTTTCACCGGAGCTGATCTGGAACTCACTGCCTGAAAGGGTGGTAGAGGCAGAAACGTTCATCGCATTTTAAAAAGTACTTGGATGTGCACTTAAGTGCCGTAACCTACAGGGCTACGGACCTAGTGTTGGAAAGTGGGATTAGGTTGGATAGCTCATTTTCAGCTGGCGTGGACACGATGGGCCGAAATGGCCTCCTTCCGTGCTGTAAATTTCTATAATGGAGCCATCGATGTTCTTTATAGTGAATGCGTGTTGGCCGTGGTCACGGGAGGGCTGCGGTGAGAGTTTCACACCTTCCGATTCACGTGCATCAAGCCCGAGTGAGCTAAGGCCTCTGTGTGGTGCTGTGAGCACAAAGTGGGTCACGCAACATCAAAGTAGGTTTCATCTGTTGTCTGATAATTAAGGATGTGAAGCTCAATTTTAAGCGCTGGCATTATGCCAAAGAATTGGTTTTAAAAAAAAAAATTTATTTTGCTTTTTTTTTTAATGTCCAGTTTCTCTGCACAAAGGCAAGGTGCAAAACTGCCATCTCAGCAATCTCCTCCAGCCCCCCCCCCCGAGATGTCGGCGCTCCTCTAATTCTGCCCTCTTGAGCATCCCTGATTATAATCACTCAACCATTGGTGGCCGTGCCTTCTGTTGACTGGGCCCCAAGCTCTGGAACTCCCTGCCTAAACCTCTCTACCTCTCTACCTCTCTTTCCTCCTTCAAGAAGACGCTCCTTAAAACCTACCTCTTTGACCAAGCTTTTGGTCACCTGCGCTAATTTCTACTTATGCGGCCCGGTGTCAGAATTTTTATCTCATAATACTCCTGTGAATGTGCCTTGGGCTGTTTCACTACGTTAAAGGCGCTCTATAAAGACAAGTTGTTGTTGCTCGTATTGAACTCAGCATTATAGCTGTCTCAATGTGCCTGTAAGAATGTGTGAAGTGACGATATCAGACTAGAGATTAGAAACGCTCAGCAGGTCAGGCAGCATCTGTGGAGAGCGAAATAGGTTACCCTCTGGAAAAATAAATCAATATTTCAAGAAATAATTAAGATGCAAAATGGAAAAACGGCGTAAAGGCAACCCCACACTTACCCTGACTCCAGCGTTTCATGCTGTCATATAGTGGGCCAGAAATTGCGGTCGGAAGCTTCCTGCGGGCGGATACCTCCGACCACAAAAAAAATTACAAATATACCTGGTGGTCCCGGAGGAATGGACACTTGTGCTCCGAGGCCGAAAGAGGTGCAGCCTAGCACAGAGGCCCACACATCCCGGGAGGTGAGCGCATCCTGCGATCACATGGGTCCAGACCACCAATCACAATGTCGGATTTCCATTGATAGCAATGGTGAGTTCCATTTGTTCGGAGCTCCCATTACTCTGAATGGGAGTACCACCAAAAACGAATAAAACACAATACATCATTTTTTTTTAAAAACCTCACTTATTTAAAATTAATAGCAATTGAATTAAATTAAATGTTTTAGAATTTTTAAAAATTTTTTTTGATATGTTTGAATAGTTTAAAAAAAAACTTACCTGAATGGACAGGATTTTTAATATAAAAATTAGTCATGAAATTTATTTTTTCTATCGTTTAAAACTCTCTCACAGGTAAAATGGCCTTGCACCTGCTTTTACTGGGGAAGGACATTTGCTGGGCAGGAGTTGGGCATATGGCTGAAATCTCCTCTCGCGAAGACTTTTCTCCTGGCTATCTGTCAAAATAATCCTGGAGAGGTCACAATTTATGGCCCAGTATCTTTAGCAGCACTGCCCAAAATGCAGCCATGGGGCAGTGCTATCCAACACCCGAGTCCTTAGCTAATTATGCCTCTCCTTGCTAACCCACAGTGGTTCACCGGCAATCTAACGCATTGAATTTAAAATCCTTGCCCTCGTATTTAAATCTCTCCCTGGCCTCACTCTGCCCTATCTATGTGTCAGCTGTGGCTCAGTGGTTAGCACTCTCTCGCCTCTGAGTCAGAAGGTCGTGGGTTCGAGACCCACTCCAGGGACTTGAGCGCAAAGATCTAGGCTGACACTCCCAGTGCATTGCTGAGGGAGTTTGGTCACCTGCCCTAATATCTCCTTATGTGGCTCAGTGTCAAATTTTGTTTTTATCACGCTCCCGTGAAGCGCCATGAAACGTTTTACTACGTTAAAGGCGCTACAGATGGAGCGTCCAAAATCCAGAAACCTCTGTTCTGGATTTCGGAACATCTTTCCGACATCCCGAATCTGGAAACGCCCGGGTGGGGGGGGGGCGGTCAGGTGGCCGGAGTTTGGGCGAGGTCGGAATGCGGGCGGCCAAGGCAGGGGGCCGAGGCCTGGCGAGGTTGCGCGGGCGAATCCTGAAAGTTTTCCGGCTTCCGGACGACCCCGGCCACGGATGGGCCCGGTGTCCGGATTTCTTTCCGAATTTCGGAACTCTGGATTTCGGACGGTCAACCTGTGTATAAACGCAAATTGTTGTTACTGCTCCTTTCTCTCCACATCTTCAACTCTGGTTCCCAGTGTCATTTTTCTCGGTTTAATTTAAAGACTGCACTGCCTCTTAACGACTTACTTAATGAACTTTAAAAAAAATCTGAATCGTATTACCACTCAATCATATTCTGTATAATGAGGGCACTTAAGTGTGATGATGCAGGTGGTAGCTAATGGACGTAACTGGAACATTAAACCAACACGGTATTTGTCCGTACCAGGCTGGTCTGGTTTGGATGCCTGGCATTTTGCAAACAGCAAAGGCTCCAGCCGTGTCTCCCTGCCCCTGCCCCCGCAAACCATGTTTACTTTTAAAAGATTACTTTTCACCTCATCTTCGTTGTGAAAACATGCTGTGAAAGAAAGAACTTGCAGTTATATCGCACCTTCACAACCTCAGGATGTCCCAAAGCACTTCAGCCAATGAAGTGTGGTAATGTAGGAAACCCGGCAACCAATTTGCGCACAGCAAGCCCCCACAAACCGCGACGTGATGGTTACAAGATGATCTGTTTTTAGGGGCAAATATTGGCCAGGGGACACCGGGGATAACTCCCCTGCTGTTCTTCGAAATAGTGTCGTGGGATCTTTTATGTCCACCCAAGAGAGCAGACGGTTTAACGTCTCATCCGAAAGACGGCACCTCCGACAGTGCAGCACTCCCCCAGCTCTGCACTGGGAGTGTCGGCCTAGATTTATGTGCTCTGGGACTTGAACCCACAGCCTTGTGAGTCAGATGCGAGTGTGCTACCCACTGAGCCACAACTGACGTCTGTAAAATCGGCTGTTGCTCTTCCCGACATAGCAGTCAGCGTACGTTGTTGTATGTGGAGCACTTTCGAGATGTTTGTGAGAAATGTACTCAAGTACTTTTTAAATGCAAGTCTTTGCTTTTTTTTGTATTTTCGCAATCTATAAAAGAAAATTGGATTTCTAAAGGTTGTCTGAATGACAGTTTGAAAAGATAAATTTATCGGATTCATTACGTCTACCCTTCAGACCCTTTCTCCAAAAGAAAACCACTGTTAAATAAATCAATAGTGTGGCTACATTTTAACCAACCTGATTGATGCCTGTTTAGGAATATGGGAAATGTTAGGAATAAGCTAGGTCCAACTAGCTCAACAACAACTTGTATTTATATAGCACCTTTTAATGTAGTAAAATGTCCCAAAGCGCTTCACAGGAGTATTATCAGACAAAATGAATTGACACCAAGCTACATAAGGAGAAATTAGCGCAGGTGACCAAACGCTTCGTCAAAGACGTCGGTTTTAAGGAGCGTCTTGAAGGAGGAGAGAGAGGTCGAGAGGCGGAGAGGTTTAGGGAGGGAGTTCCAGAGCTTGGGGCCTAGGCAACAGAAGGCACGGCCACCAATGGTGGAGCGATTTATAATCGGCTGCTCAAGAGGGGAGAATTAGAGGAGCGCAGATATCTTGGCGACGGAGGGGGGGGAGGGGGTGGGGTGTTGAGGAGGTGGAGGAGATTACAGAGATAGGGAGGGGGCCACGGAGAGATTTGAAAGTAAGGATGAGAATTTTGAAATCAAGGCATGGCTCTTGTTTAAGCAAATGTAGATCAGTGAGCACAGGGGGTGATGGGTGAGCGGGACTTGGTGCAAGTTAGGACACGGGCAGCTGAGTTTTGGATCGCCTCAAGTTTATGTAGGCTAGAATGTGGGAGGCCGGCCAGGCGTGCGTTGGACTAGTCAAGTCTAGAGGCAACAAAGCTCTGCTAAGTTCTTCACATCGTTTAATGCTGTGCTATTCCCGTCCCACTCCCGCATCGTTACCTCTGGTGTCCCCCAAGGATCTATCCTTGGCCCCTCCTATTTCTCATCTATATGCTGCCCCTTGGCAACATCATCTGAAAACACAGCATCAGTTTCCACATGTACACTGACGACACCCAGCTCTACCTCGCCACCACTTCTCTCGACCCTCTCCTTGATCTCTAAATTGTCAGTCTCTTTGTCTGACATCCAGTACTGGATGAGCAGAAATGTTCTCCAATTAAATATTGGGAAAACCAAAGCCATTGTCTTTGGTCTCTGCCACAAACTGCGTTCCCTAACCGCTGACTCCATCCCTCTCTCTAGCATCAATCTGAGGGCAAACAAGACTGTTCATAACCTAGGCGTCGTATTTGACCCTGAAGTGAGTTTCTGGCCATATATCCACAGAATAACTGAAAAATTAGTCAAACGTCCCAAGATGCTTCACAGCAGTGTTACAAGACAAAATGGATAAATTCGACACCAAGCCACAAAAGAAGAAATTACGGCAGATGACCAAAAGCTTGGTCAAAGAGGTAGGTTTTAAGGAGGAAAGAGAGGAGGAGAGGCGGAGAGATTTAGGGGAGGGAGTTCCAGAGCTTGGGGCCCAGGCAGCTGAAAGCACAGCCACCAGTTATAATGAGGGATGTTCAAAAGAGCAGAATTTGAGGAGCGCAGACATCTTATGGGGTTGTAACGCTGAAAAAGATTACAGAGATAGGGAGGGGTGAGACCATGGAGTGATTTGTAAACGAGGATGAAAATTTTGAAATCGAGGCGTTGTTTAACCGGGAGCCAATGCAGGTCAGAAAGCACAGGAGGTGATGGATGATCGTGACTTGGTGCGAGTTAGTTACATGGGCTGCTGAGTTCTGGATGACCAAGTTTTTGTAGACAAAAGTAGGAACCGTTAATGTTTTGTGTGTTCGCGCTAGATCTGGCGGTGAATGCTCAACCAGTTGTCCACCACATCCATTGAAGTCTGTGCCCTTTTGATTTGAGGGAGCTAAGATGAGGGCTGTACCAGGGAGGACGGTAAGGGTGGGAGAGAGTCATCTATTTAATAGGGACTAGGACATCAAAGGTGATGGTGAGGGTGTGGTTGAGTAGATCGGTGGTTGCAGAAATGTCATTGTTAAAAGAGGGTCAAAGGTTGGACAGTTTTGAGTTGATGTGCAGTTTTTAGACAGTTTGGGAGAGCGTTTTTTCCAGGGGCAGATGAAGAAGGAAGTAGGTTTGGATTGGGGAAGGGGGATGTGGGTCGAGAGCAGCACAAGGAAAAGGTCAGAGACAGCCTCATCTTTAATTCACGCAGTTGGAATAGCAAGGCCACGAGAGATTGCAAGGTCAAGGGGGTGGTCATGAATATGGGTTGAGGAATTTACGTGGAGGGAGAGATGAAGAGAGGACAGGAGGGGAGTGAACTCAGAATGTTCCCTCTATTTTTTCTTTGGGCCGTGCGGCCCCTTTAACGGGCTGCGCGGCCCGTTTAATATTCTGCGCATGCGCGTTTTTTTCATTTAAAAGCCGGTGAGCAGGCTGCGTGGGACCCCCAGCGCTAAAGGGAGCGTTGGGGGTCTTTAAAATTATGCAAGGTTTTCGTAGAGTAGAACTTGTGAGGAAGAGCAAAACTAGAGGGCATCGTGGGGGAATCTAGAACTAGGGGGCATAGTTTCAGAATAAGGGGTCGCCCATTTAAGACGGACACGAGGAGGAATTTCTTCTGAGGGTCGTGAATCTGTGGAATTCTCTGCCCCGGAGAGCTGTGGAGGCTGGGTCATTGAATATATTCAAGGCGGAGATAGACAGATTTTTGAGCTACAGGGGAGTCAACGGTTATGAGGAACGGGCGAGAAATTGAAGTTGAGGCCAAGATCAGATCAGCCATGATCATATTGAATGGCGGAGCAGGCTCGAGGGGCCGAATGGCCAACTCCTGTTCCTATTTCTTATGTTCTTATCAATATAAGACGGTCACTAATAAATCCAGTAGGGAATTCAGAAGAAACATCTTTACCCAGAGAGTGGTGAGAATGTGGAACTCGCTGCTACAGGGAGTGGTTGAAGTGAATAGTATCGATGCATTTAAGGGGAGGCTGGACAAGCATATGAGGGAGAAGGGAATAGAGGGTTATGCTGATAGGGTGAGATGAGGAAAGGCGGGAGGAGGCTCGAGTGGAGCATAAACGCCGGCATGGACTGGTTGGGCCGAATGGCCTGTTTCTGTGCTGTATATCCGATGTAATCCTATGGTCTGGGCTGTGTTGCTGTGGCAATGTCCTATGGGTAGAGGGTAACTGAGGTAGCTTTTGTGATCGGTTTCGAAGCAGGTTGCTAAGTGCCCTCTGTCTCATGAGTGTTGAATAAGGATTGAAAAGAAGATAACAACGGAGGGGAAAAAAATAGAGTTCTGTACTCAATTAAATACTTGATATCAACAATAACTTGCAGTTATATAATGCCTTGAATACGGTAAAACATCCCAAGACACTTCAGGAAAAAATTAACTTCGGAGAGGCTATACACATAGGTTAAGTATAGTTCCAACAAGCCTGTGCTTAGTGTGTCCAAACATTTGTGAAAATATTCCCTCACCGACACTTATTCGTAAACCCATCAACTCCGTGTCTCTCAACCTAACTGCACAGCGCTCCAGTGTAAATATACACAGGCTCACTTGAAATCATTCACTTCTGTCACTCATGCAAAGTGATCTCTCAATCAACTAATTGCCACCTGCAGATACAGTACTGTCTCCGCCATTTCCCTTCTAATGAAGATGTCACCATTAAATTATAGAGTAGGAATCATTTAAGCTTTATTCGTCTTCCCGAGATGTTGCATTTGAGGTTTTACAATCTGTCAAGCAAAGGATAGCAGTCTTCACACAGTGAGGCAGATATCACTCCGGCTGTGCGTTCAAACATTGCTGGAAGCACACAGCGGTATCATCAGCACTTGCAAAGTCATCCGATGGGTTAATGTAGACCCTTTCAACAGGTGAAGGTTTCATCACCATCATAGGTGGTCCCTCGAACGAGAATGACTTGGTTCCACGAGTTCACAAGTGTTTCGATGAAGCACCCGATGTTCCAGTCCTGAACTCCAATTGAGGGGGTGGAAGATGCCTGTGCGTGGATTTTTTTAACGGGTGGTGACCGTTGCACACCAGCCACCGCACGGGCTTGGCAGAGCGAGGTCTTGGTCCAGTGGCAAGGATTACCCAAGACGACCGGAGAACAGCTCTGCTGCACGGACCTAGTGCGCGCACACATATCGCGGTGTGGGCTGGCCCGTGCTGCCCCTGGGCCCTCGGCTCTTCTGGGCCCCGTACCCTCATCTGTCGCACCTCTGCCACGACCTCTCGCCGCTCCTCCGCCATAAACATTCACCGCACCTCGCCACAAACACTCGCCGCTGATCCGCCCCGACCTGCCCACTCCTCTGTACCTGGGTCCTCCCGATGTTCCTACCCATGCTCCAAAACAGCGACCAGGGTTTTGATGACCTCACCCAGTCGCCCATCTCAAAATGGTCGCACACTTGGAGCAGCTCGCGCTGGAGTTTGAAGTGGTATGCCACTCCAACTCTTTGATAGCCCGACCTGCGGAGCTGTTCTCTCACAGGTCGGGGGAGGCCACGATGTTGAAGGTTTAACGCATGAAACACAAACACCTCCCTTCAATTTATAGATACTGGCAGACTTGCTACATACTTGCAGCATTTTATATTTTCAGTTGATTGACGTTCGATGCAGAACCCCTAACTCGGGCACTAATCGTAGTCCAAATTTAGAAAAAGAATATATCTGAAGGCCCTGCACAGTCAATAACGTGCTTTTGAAATGTAGCCACATGACCAAAAGGCAGCTCAAACAGCTGAGTTAAATGGTTATTTATTGAGTTAAATATTCAATTTTTGGTGCCATTAGTTGAGGGATAAATATTGGCCGGGACACTGGGGATAACTTCCCTACTCTTCGAAATAAGAAAGAAAGACTTGTATTTATATAGCGCCTTTCACAACCACCGGACGTCTCAAAGCGCTTTACAGCCAATGAAGTACTTTCAGAATATAGTCACTGTTATATTGTAGGGAAACGCAGCAGCCAATTTGCACACAACAAGCTCCCACAAACAGCAATGTGATAATGATCAGATAATCTGTTTTTTTTTTCGTGGTGTTGATTGAGGGATAAATATTGGGCAGAGCACCGGGGATAACTCCCCTGCTCTTTTTCGAAATAGTGGCAATGGGATCTTTTATGTTCACCTGAGGGGGCAGACGGGGCCTCGGTTTAACATCTCGTCTGAATATCGGCACTTCCGACAGTGCAGCACTCCCTCAGCACTGCACTGGGAGTGTCAACCTAGATTTACCACCCTCAGGAACTGGTGAGATGTGTGGCCGTTGGATGTCTGTAGAGGTGAGCCCCTCATTTCACATGGGGCTCTCTCAGGAAAGTGGGTGGTTGACGAAGGATTAAATCAGCCGAGCCTCAGGTGGGTTCAGTACCGTGCAGGACAGCACAAGTTCGACTCAACTGGAGTAAGACAAAATACACTCTTTCAAAAATCAGATTGCATATGCTATCCATCTAAATTTATGCATCTTTGCCGAATTTAAAGATCATTTCTTTTTCCAAAATGTGAAATGGCCACCTTTCAAAACCGGTACCTAATCAGTTTTAAGTGCCTGTGCAGTTATTCTGTCTGCATTTACAACCCAGAAAATATAGCACCTTTCACAATCTCAGCATGGCCCAAAGTGCTTTACAGCCAGTGAAGTAATGTAGGCAACGCGGCAGCCAATTTGTGCACAGCAAGCTCCCACAAACAGCAATGTGATAATGACCAGATAATCCATTTTGTTTTGCGATGTTGGTTGCGGGATACATATTGGCCAGGACACTGGGGGAGAACTCCCCTGCTCTTCAATATAGTAATATAGGAATGCAGTGTATAAGTCAGTATTATTAATGGCACAATGTTTTAAAACAAAGTTTCAACCCGCTCCAGGACTTGAGAATCTGAAGGTAGATGGACACTGCAGGGCAGCGCTGGGATTGTACAGCATGGGTCAGAGGCACGTCCTCTGGATGAAACGGTAAATTGCATAGAAATTACAGCAGAGGAAACGGGCCTTTCGGCCCAACAGGCCTGTGCTCCACACAAGGTTCCACCCACCCGACTCCATCGCACCCTATCAGCATATCTTTTCACCCTCGTACTTACCTAGATTCCCCTTAAAGGCATCTATGCTTTTCGTCTCGCCCACAAGTTTCACATTCGAACCACTGTCTGGGTAAAGAAGTTTACCGTAAATTCCTTATTGGATTTATTAGTGACTATCTTATATTTATGGTCTCGCTCTCTCTCGTGCTCTCTCGCGCGCGCGCTCTCCCTTTCACTCCATGCTCTCTCGCTCTCCTTCACTCTTCACACATTCTCGCTCTCCCTTTCACTCCATGCTCTCTCTCGCTCTCGTCATGCTCTCTTTCTATTTTTCCTGTCTCTCTCTATCCCTCCTTTCTGTTGCTCCCTTTCCACATTGCAACCCGCTGGTGTGCTCACCTTAATCCCAAATCGATGTTATCAGCCTTCCTCTCCGAAGATGCAGATAAGAGATGGCAGTGACAGGCCAGTGTAATCTCTCCCAGCGTCATACTTCCTGAAGAAAGGATTTTGATCGTGAGCCATAAATCTCTCCAAGTGTTTGATGCGCTGTATCAGCCAGGAATCAGTGGCATCGTCCCTTTGTGTTTGGAGTCTGATTCTATGTGCCGGCCGCAGGTGCAGCATTGGCTCGTTAGTGTCAACATGACGGTGAACAAAATCATAATTTTCTTTCAGTGCTTTTCTTGCCCTGGTCCTGCGAAGATTGTTTCCTTTGTAAAATTGAACGAGGCAATTAATTTTGTGAAGAATTGAAGGGAGGCTTGTATTGAATGCCTTCCTTGGTGCCGTGATTATGAAGTGACGGAAGAGGCCTTAGTTTTGGAGGGAAAGGGCCAAGAGAAACGAGACATGACCTTCACTCCTCCTTCATGATGCTGGTAGGATAACAAATCACTCTGTTCCCTGCAATATTATCCTTCACTGCAAATCATCCATCTACAAGAAGCACTGCAGCAACTCGCCAAGACTTCTTCGGCAGCACCTCTCAAACCCGTGACCTCTACCACCTAGAAGGACAAGAGCAGCAGGCACATGGGAACACCACCACCTCCACGTTCCCCTCCGAGTCACACATCATCTCGACTTGGAAATATATCGGCCGTTCCTTCATCATCGCTGGGTTTAAATCCTGGAACTCCCTCCCTAACGGCACTGTGGGAGCACCTTCACCACACGGACTGCAGCGGTTCAAGGCGACGGCTAACCACCACCTTCTCAAGGGCAATTGGGGATGGGCAATTAATTCCGGCCTTATTAAAGTCGAGCTGCATGCCCATTCTGTGGCCATGTTTTTTTTGGTAAAATTCTTAGAATCATAGAACAGTTACAGCACAGTAGGAGGCCATTCGGACCATCGAGCCTGTGCCGGCTCTCTGCAAGAGTTCTCTCAGCCAGTCCCACTCCCCCGCCCTTTCCCCGTAGCCTTGCAAATTTTTTTCCTTCAGATACTTATCCAACTCCCTTTTGAAAGATAAGATTGAGTCTGCCTCCACCACCCTTTCAGGCCGCGCATTCCAGAACCCAACTCAACGTACAAAAGTTTTTTCTTGCATGGCCTTTGGTTCTTCTGCCAATCACCTTAAATCTGTGTCCTCTGGTTCTCGACCCTTCCGCCAATGGGAACAGTTTCTTGCTCTCTACTCTGTCCAGACCCCACGTGATTTTGAACACCTCGATCAAATCTCCTCTCAACCTTCTCTGCTCCAACAACCTCAGCTTCTCCAGTCCATCCATGTCACTGAAGTCACTCACCCCTGGAACCATTCATGAAAATCTTTACTACGCCCTCTGAGGCCTTCACATCTGTCAATCAATCAGCCTTTCTCCACCCCCATCTCCAATATTTCCATAACTAATAAATAAAAGTGTTCACAGAAATCAAATTCAGCCCCTCCCACAATTTTGTTTAATTCCCCCGAGGAATTTCCTCCCAGCGGTGTTCTGGAGATGAATCTTCAATTCCTGGAGGCTCCAGGCCAATCCTGGTGGGTTGGCAACTCCTGCGTTCAACCAAACTTCCAACCACCTTAGCTTGGAGTATCCTAGAGTTAGCACTGCAAGTACAATGCAACTCCTCCCCTCAACGGTGATATCTACTGAACACCAGGCTAACCCACAACAATGTTCCCTTTGCTGCCCGAGATTGAATGAATTTCGTGGAAACCCGAGGCTATCGATGCGGGCAGCTGCAGCTGTGTTAACAAAAATTGCATTTTTACATGGTCACTAATGTGGCTGTTTACCGCCTTCAATATGCGTCTTAAGAATGACTGTACACGCCGTGTGCCATGATACAATCACGAACATCACAGCATGATGGAGATAGGGATGATCCGTTGGAGTCCTGGCCAATATTTATCGCTCAATCAACATCACTTTACAGATTATCTGGTCGTTATCTCATTACTGTTTGTGGGAGCTTGCTGTGCGCAAGTTGGCTGTCACATTTCCTACATTACAACAGTGATTGCACTCCAAAAATATTTCATTGGTGGTAAAGTGCTTTGGGAGGACTTGAGGTCAGGAAAGGCACAATATGAATGTATGTCTCTTTGTAAGAAAGAAAGACTTGCATTTATATCGCTCTTTTCGTGATCCTCGTACCTCCCAAAGCGCTTTACAGTCAATGAAGTACTTTTGAAGTGTAGTCACTGTTGTAATGTAGGAAACGAGGCAGCCAATTTGTGCACAGCAATGTGATGATGACCAGATAATCTGTTTTAGCGATGTTGATTGAGGGATAAATATTGGCCCAGGACACCGGGGAGAACTCCCCTGCTCTTCTTCGCAATAGCGCCGTGGGATCTTTTACTTCCACCTGAGAGAGCAGACGGGGCCTCGGTTTAACGTCTCATCCAAATGTCAGCATCTCTGACAGTGCGGCGCTCCCTCAGCACTGCACTGGGAGCATCAGTCTAGTTTTTGTGCTCAAGTTCCTGGAGTGGGACTTGAACCTACAACCTGCTGACTCAGAGGCGAGGGTGCTGCCCACTGGACGTGAAAGATTCGATGGCACTATTTCGAATTAGAACAGGGGAGTTGATCCCCGATGTCCTGACCAATATTTATCGCTCAATCAACATCACTAAAAAATCAGATGATATCACATTGCTGTTTGTGGGAGCTTGCTGAGTGCAAATTGGCTGCCGCGTTTGCTACATTGCACCAGTGACTACACTTGGAAAAAGTGCTTCATTGGCTGTAAAGCGCTTTGGGATGTCCGGTGTTCATGAAAGGCGCTATATATACGCAAGTCTGTCTGTCTTTTTCTGTTTAAAGTCACCAAGAGCATTTCCTCACGCGTCAGAATCCTGGAACTCCCTCCCTAACAGCACTGTGGGAGCACCTTCACCACACGGACTACAGCGGTTCAAGAAGGCGACACACCACCACCTTCTCGAGGGTGGTTAGGGACGGGCAATAAATGCCGGCCTTGCCAGCGCTGCCCACATCCCGTGAAGCAATAAAAAAAATTGTTTTCAATTATAGATAGTAAATTCTGTTTTGCTTATTCAAAAAGGACACAGAGACGCTGCATCTTTTAAAATCTGACGGAATATTTGTGCGTAGCGATGGTGGCAAACCAACATGCCATGCGGAAAAACAATGCTAATTTTCTCCTCCCAACAAAACACACACCGACGGGCAGGAGATTCACGAGGTCAAGCTCTTCGCACAGAGTTGGTGGGAGTTGCAACCACACACAATCGAGAAAAAAAACATCAAGTATTGGAAACCAAAACAGCCTTAATAATTTATACCCATAGCAAATTTTATGGGTCCTCCTCCAGCAACGTTTACTGCTAATAGAAATTTAGTGTAATGATGATTGGGTTCAATTTTACTCCCTGGACCTTTACCGTAGGTTTGCACTCTGCCTCAATCTCAAATACTATTAAAATGACTCTTTGAATTTAATTGTTTCAACCTGGAATCTGCGTAGCTAGCCAGGCAGTCACACAGTTTAGGATCTGCGACTTTACCCAGCTCTGCGAATTAGTATTATTTTGACGCCAGGATAGTTTCCACGAGACCAGCAGCACTTCATGTTTGAGGATTAGATTTATTGATGCTGTTAAATTTTTTTAGCACCGTCACCGAATTAGCTCACTGTGCGAAGATCCAATTTTTGCTTCCAAAGATTTGCTCCATTTCTGCTGTTCTGTGGGAATGACGGGAGGGGAATAAACTGGGCTGGGCCACCACCTGCGTACCATGACCTGCGCTCCTCATAATGACAGCAAATTTCATTCCCCAAACATTGGCTCTCAGTCAAAGACCTCCTGACCTCAAAGGCAATGGGCCAAAAATTGCAGTCGGAGGTAGCCGACCGAAATTCTTCAAACGAAAATACCTGGTAGTCCCGGAGGAACGAACACTTGCGCTCCAAGGCCTAGTTGTGCAGTCCAGTGTACGGGAACCTCTCTTCCAGGAGCGTCTGCCTATCCTGCGATCATGTACGCCTCGACCCACCAATCGCAATGTCGTATTCTCATTCATCGTAATGTGAGCTCCGAGCTCCCGGTACGATCCATGAGAATACTCCTAAAATCTAATAAAACACAAACATCAAATTAAAAAGACACTTTTTTAAAAAAAATGAATAGAAATTGCATTAAATTAAATGTTTGAGAAAAATCTATTGTTTTGAAATTTTTAAAAAAATGTTTTAAGAGTTAAAAATAAACTTTCCTTCATAGAGTTTTTAATATAAAAATAATTTATAATATTTATAATATAACATTGATAGGAATAAATAATATATATTTTTTTCTATCCATTAACTCTTGAGCTGGTAATAGCAGGCCTTACCAGGTGGAAGAGTTTGAAGGACATTCACTGGGCAAATGGCCCAAATCTCCACCCGCCAATGTCCTTCTCCCGGGGATGCGTTGGAATTGTCGCAAGACATTTTGACAGTTCGCAAGTGTCGGATTTCGGTGTTTGCGCGGCGTGCACCTAAACCCGTCCCTTGCGGGGGCCTCCACGGGTGTGTGCATGTGCCACATCGCACCCGCCCGTAGAGACGTCGATTTTTGGCCTAAAATTTCACGGTGTTTTCACTTCATTAGTGCAGGCGACCGAGAATTTCGGCAGCTTCGTAAGCTTGAATGTGCTTACCTGGCCCCCCCTCCCCCCTTGTAGAGAGTGAAAGGTGTATCAATATGCTGTAAAGAGCCCGTTCCCTTCTGCGTTTGAAGACACGCAAGGTGCAGAATGTGCGTGTGCTTCCCCCCCCCCCTTTACTCACAATAAGAAATCAACAGTGAATTGTGTGATATATTCAAAGCACAGCACACACAGCTTCCTACATGGCAGGCAGCTCTCTCGGAAGCCTGCGGAATCTGCCTGGTTCTGTTTAATTATTAACTCTGCAGTTGCAGTACACAATACGTCCACAGCCACAGTGTGGCGCTACAAACATTGCAAGCTTACAGACATTACAAATTGTGTTGCATATTTGTGACAATACAGGACAACTTAACGAAAGGAAAGATGTGCCTCATTGCTGTACAGTACAATGGAAAGCCGATGTATCCATCGCTATGTAGGGCTCCTCTGGTGGATAACGGAAACTGGCAGCGAGTCACGATTCCACTGGAACGAAGAACACGCACACCAACTGTTGGCAGAGGGGGAGCCTCTTATTAAGGCTCCTCTTGCACAGTGTTTCAAATTGTTTATCAACTTGAGATTGTTTGAGTAATGGATTTGATCAATGCTCCCCATGGGTTTTTTTTCCCTTTGGAACAGAGGAGGCTGAGGGGAGATTTAATTGAGGTGTGTAAAATTATGAGGGGCCGCGATAAAGTGGACAGGAAGGACCTATTCCCCTTAGCAGAGACGTCAGTAACCAGGGGGGCGTAGATTTTAAGAAATCGGTGGAAGGATTGGAGGAGAGGTGGGAGCTTTTTTCACCCTGAAAGGGTGGTAAAGACACACACACCCTCACCACATTTTAAAAAGTACTTGCATGTGCACTTCAAGTGCTGTAAACTACAGGGCTATGGGCGCAGAGCTGGAAAGTGAGATTAGGCTGGGTAGCTCTTTTTCAGCCAGCACAGACGCGATGGGTCAAATGGCCTCTTTCTGTGCCATGAATTTCTCGCCTCCTCCTCCCAACAGCTGAACAGGTCTCTCTTCGCTCCTCGCCGATTCCCAACACTCGAAGGGCTGCATTTGGTCTTGGCGTTTCTGGGTCAGCGAGGGTGCTCTTGCTCCCGCTTGTTATCCGGTGATCCCTGCTGGATGCACGCGTGTGTGGGCATCAGGCGCGTGCTGAATTGGTCTTCACTGCGACGCAGCCACAATCGCAAAGCTGGTCAACTCATCGTCGAGGCTCAAGGCATTTTAACACAGCAAAGAAAGAAAGGCTTGCATTTATATAGCGTCTTTCACGACCACCGGACATCTCAAAGCGCTTTACGGCCAATGAAGTACTTTTGAAGTGTAGTCACTGTTGTAATGTGGGAAACACGGCAGCCAATTTGCGCACAGCAAGCTCCCACAAACAGCAATGTGATAATGACCAGATAATCTGTCTTTTTAATTATATTGATTGAGCGATAAATATTTGGCAGGAGACCGGGAATAACACTCCTAAGAAATAGTGCCATGGGATCTTTTACGTCCACTTGAGAGAGCAGACGGGGCCTCGGCTCAACGTCTCATCCGAACGACGGCACCTCCGGCAGTGCAGCACAAAGAATCAGGCCTCCTGAGAGGGAAGGGGGGCAGCCAACCAGGAAGAACAACAACACAGCATTTCCAGGATGAGCAAAGCACTCTGGATCTTGTGCTGAAATCAAATCATTGTCACATGATGCCTCAATAAACAGAATAGTTTCTAACTGTGGTTTTATAAGACGCTCAAATTCTGATCCTTAAATTTCAGTCACAAAGTAAAAGGGAGGGCTAATTGGGCTCTTTATCCCTTATAATAATGCGGCTTTGTTAACCTTTCCAGCTTACTCGGGTTTTCCGCGGGCCGGTGAGTCGCGACAATCCTCCCCACGTTCTCAGGATAATGGCGCTGCTTTTCAATTTGCCCATTGATGCAAACTGGCTGATTCAGCTCAGGTCGGATCAGCAACACCAGGCTGGTCCGTGAGCCCATACGCGAGATTGACAATCCGTCAATGTTCACATCCCTCCGTGGCCTCGCCCCTTCCTATCGCTCTAACATCCTCCAGCCCCTCCCTATCTCTGTAACATCCTCCAGCCCCTCCCTATCTCTAACCTCCTCCAGCCCCTCCCTATCTCAGTAACATCCTCCAGCCCCTCCCTATCTCTGTAACATCCTCCAGCCCCTCCCTATCTCTAACATCCTCCAGCCCCTCCCTATCTCTGTAACCTCCTCCAGCCCATCCCTATCTCTAACATCCTCCAGCTCCTCCCTATCTCTGTAACCTCCTCCAGCCCATCCCTATCTCTAACATCCTCCAGCTCCTCCCTATCTCTGTAACCTCCTCCAGCCCTACAACCCTCGACCAACTCTGTCTCACTCCGCCTCCCCCCCCCCCCCCGCCTCAATTGAAGATCCCCCCACTTCCTTTGCCCCCACCATTGGCGGCCGTGCCTTCTGCCGTCGAGACACTTAAGTTTTAGAATTCCCTCCCTGAGCCTCTCATTTAAGACGCTCCTTAAAACCGAACTCTTTGACCAAGCTTTTGGTCACCTGCCCCACCCGCTCTTTCTTTGACTCATGGTCAATTTTTGTCTGATTCAGCTGCTGTGGAGAGTCTCGGAAGGTTTTCCTACATTATTTTCAAATCCCTCCATGGCCTCGCCCCTCCCTATCTCTGTAATCTCCTCCAGCCCCACAACCCCCCCCCCCCCCCCCCCTCCCCGAGATGTCTGCGCTCCTCTAATTCTGCCCTCCTGAGCATCCCTGATTATAATCGCTCAACCATTGGTGGCCGTGCCTTCTATTGCCTGGGCCCCAAGCTCTGGGACTCCCTGCCGAAACCTTCTCCGCCCTCTTGGCCTCTTTCCTCCTTCAAGACGCACCTTAAAACCTACCTCTTTTGGTCACCTGCCCTAATTTCTCCTTATGTGGCTCGGTGTCACATTGTGTTATCTTCACAATACTCCTGTGAAGTGCCTTGAGCCGTTTCACTACAGTAAAGGCGCTATATAAATACAAGTTGTTGTTGCTGTGGAGAGACCTGGGAGGTTTTCTACATTAAAGGCGCTATATAAATGCAAGCTGATGTCGGGTGTTTCTGACATAAGTCTGCAGCCTGGCTTTCGTTGTGGAGCTACTGACAACCCTGCCTCGGTGGGTCTGGTCTGAGCGAAGACCATAGAAATTTCTGGAAATGTTTTTTTTGTCATTCACTTACTAAAAGTTAGCCTTGAATCTCGGTGCACTTTTAAGTTTGTGCATCTGCTGTGGTAAGGAGCACGAGAAGCGTGTACCTGTCCTGAATAAAGTGCTCGGTTTCCTCGTTTACTTATTGACTGTGAATTTACAGAAAGAAAGACTTGCGTTTATATAGCGCCTTTCATGACCACCAGACGTCTCAAAGCGCTTTACAGCCAATGAAGTACTTTTGAAGTGTAGTCACTGTTGTAAGGTGGGAAACGCGGCAGCGAATTTGCGCACAGCAAGCTCCCACACACAGCAATGTGATAATGGCCAGATAATCTGTTTTTTTTTTTGTTATGCTGATTGAGGGATAAATATTGGCTAGGTCACGGGGCATAACTCCCGTGCTCGCCTTCAAAATAGTGCTATGGAATTTTTTACATCCACTTGAGAGGGCAGGCGGGGCCTCGGTTTAACGGCTCATCCGAAAGACGGCACCTGCGACAGTGCGGCCATCCTTCAGCACTGCACTGGGAGTGTCAGCCTGGATTACGTGCTCAAGTCCCTGGAGTGGGACTTGAACCCACAACCTACTGACTCGGGGGCGAGAGTGCTGCCCACTGAGCCACAGCTGAACACTTGGTCCATGTGATGTCCTGGACTGGGTTTTGCTCACCTGAGGGGGACGGAGTGAAATTTTCCAGAGTATTATTTCTCCTTATTGGGCCTGGGTTTTTCTCTTATTTGCCTCTCTCTGGAGATGACAGGGCTGTGGGAGGCTGGAGGTAAGGGAGAGGCCAGAAGAGTTTAGTCACGATGCTCCGACCACCATGAGTGTGGGGTGCAGGCTTGATGGTGTTTTGCTGCACGTCATTGTCATGTATTCCTGGGTGTAACTAACAACCGGTTCATGCTGTATTTTTGCAGTTGTGGGTGTCGGTTTATTGGGCTGGTTTTCGGTTGCCTGACGCCTCAGTTAGCAGCCAGAGGGGGGCGTTAATGGGAGCGTTGAGCTTACCGACCGAGAACGCAGCGTTTAGCGGCCCGACCGATAATTCATCAAAGGCTCCTCGGGGGCGCAAACCAGTAGGCTGCTAACGATCGCTCCGATCCTGACATCAGTCCTGGTGCAACGCACATGCTTGCGTCCCAGACGGTAAACCTGGTGCGTGCGCCTCATTGAGCACCTGCCAAGAACAACGTCTGGAGAAACAGTGGGTCCAGGCTTGCAGAGTCGTTAACTGGCGGCTACTTAAAGGGATGAGGAAGCACTTCCCTCGGAGGTCACAGTCAGTGCAACGTTTACACCCAGCACGGTGTGTAAGTCTCAGTCACAGTCAGTGCAAGGTTTACACACAGCACGGTGTGAGTCTCAGTCACAGTCAGTGCAACGTTTACACACAGCACGGTGCGTGAGTCTCAGTCACAGTCAGTGTAACGTTTACACACAGCACGGTGTGTGAGTCTCAGTCACAGTCAGTGTAACGTTTACACACAGCACGGTGTGTGAGTCTCAGTCACAGTCAGTGTAACGTTTACACACAGCACGGTGTGAGTCTCAGTCACAGTCAGTGCAACGTTTACACACAGCACGGTGTGAGTCTCAGTCACAGTCAGTGCAACGTTTACACACAGCACGGTGTGAGCCTCAGTCACAGTCAGTGCAAGGTTTACACACAGCACAGTGTGAGCCTCAGTCACAGTCAGTGCAAGGTTTACACACAGCACGGTGTGAGCCTCAGTCACAGTCAGTGCAAGGTTTACACACAGCACGGTGTGAGTCTCAGTCACAGTCAGTGCAAGGTTTACACACAGCACGGTGTGAGTCTCAGTCACAGTCAGTGCAAGGTTTACACACAGCACGGTGTGAGCCTCAGTCACAGTCAGTGCAAGGTTTACACACAGCACGGTGTGAGCCTCAGTCACAGTCAGTGCAAGGTTTACACACAGCACGGTGTGAGCCTCAGTCACAGTCAGTGCAAGGTTTACACACAGCACGGTGTGAGCCTCAGTCACAGTCAGTGCAACGTTTACACACAGCACGGTGTGAGCCTCAGTCACAGTCAGTGCAAGGTTTACACAGCACGGTGTGAGCCTCAGTCACAGTCAGTGCAAGGTATACACCCAGCACGGTGTGAGCCTCAGTCACAGTCAGTGCAAGGTTTACACAGCACGGTGTGAGCCTCAGTCACAGTCAGTGCAAGGTATACACCCAGCACGGTGTGAGCCTCAGTCACAGTCAGTGTAACGTTTACACACAGCACGGTGTGAGCCTCAGTCACAGTCAGTGCAAGGTTTACACACAGCACGGTGTGTGAGCCTCAGTCACAGTCAGTGCAAGGTTTACACCCAGCACGGTGTGTGAGCCTCCCAGTTTGCAGCGGCAGACAGACATAACAGTCCAGCTTGCAAACAAGTGATTTTGAAAATTTTAATGGGGGCATTACTATGCTGCGCCTTTAAGACTCGGCTTTTCCCGGGATCTGATTTGGAGTTCCGCAGACGTGCAATGTGTCCGCCAAATGTACCGACCAAACTTTTGTTACCGCCTGCCCCGCCCCCCCCCCCAGCCAGCTCTGGTGTGCAATGGCTGATTTGTTGCCCCTGCCAGCTCTTCACCGATTCTGACAAATTTCTGGGCGGAGGGCGCAAACGTTTTCAAGGCGCTAAAATCACCTCCCTGCCTGGGTTACCGCCCCAAATGAGGCGCGGCCCAATTTCTCCCCCTCTTTCTTCTGCATTCTGAATACAGCTCCCCTTAGAGTTCACCGTCAGGCTGTTGTGCAGAGGTGGGGCAGGCAGTCTCCAGGTCCTGAACTTGTCTTTCTGTTCCGTGGAACTGAAACCAATTAAAGTCGGCGGGAAGTGTTTAAAATCTGTTCCTCCTGTAGGTTTTCCACTGCATCGCGCATTCATTGCACAGAGACTGAGGTACAATGTGCTTCAGTGGGCAAAGTTAAATGGGACACGCGGGGCTAAGGAACAGGGCACGAGCTAAAAGAGCTTTACATCACCAGTCATGTCTTCATTTTGGACATGATTATGGTATTTAAGAGAGGATCGGCGGGCGTAATTTTCCCCCTCATCATCTCATGAGCTGAAGCATTCTGATCTTGATGGCTGGCTGGATTCCGCGCCCTAGTCATAATTGAGCTTCGAGTGGGATTTGCTTTATTCAGGCTCCACTGTTAATGGCAGTGCTATAACCGCTCTCGGTGATCACTGAAGTCAAATCAGCTTCGACTCCCTCTCCCAGAAGAGAGGCATTGCCTGCTTGACAGCTGCCTTGATTACTACTTGTGCTCAGCAGTTTAAGGTGGTCGCTCCCCACTTATCGATCGCGCTTAGTTTTAATCTCTGCCGCTGATCTGTAAAACATTAAGTGATTTCAGTCATTCGGTGAGTGACGGCGTATAATGGTGCTCTGGATCAATGATCAAAAGTGGAATTGCTGATGCTGATGTTTCATTTGTCGTGCCGCCTCCGTGCAATCAATCATCCATCACCGATTTGCACCGATTTCAGTTGAAGAACCCCAACTGTTAAGAACATAGGAGCAGGGGTCGGCCATTCGGCCCCTCGAGCCTGCTCCACCATTTAATAAGATCACGGCTGATCTGATCTTGGCCTCAACTCCACTTCCCTGCCTGCTCTCCATAACCCTTGACTCCCTTCAAAAATCTGTCCATCTCCACCTCGAATATTTTCAGTGGCCCAGCCTCCACAGTTCTCTCAGGTAGAAATTTCCAAAGATTCACGACCCTCTGAGAGAAGAAATTCCTCCTCATCTCCATCTTAAATGGGCGGCCCTTTATTCTGGAACTATGCCCCCTAGTTCTAGATTCCCCCACGAGGAGAAACATCCTCTCTGCATCTACCCTGTCGAACCCCCTCAGAATCTTATAGGTTTCAATAAGATCACCTCTCATTCTTCGAAACTCCAATGAATACAGGCCTAACCTGCTCAACCTATCCTCATCTGACAACCCCATTCATCTCAGAAATCAACCTCGTGAACCTTCTCTGAACTGCCTCCAATACAAGTATATCTTGGCCTCAGCTCCACTTCCCTGCCTGCACCCCATAACCCTGGACTGCTTTGCATGGATTGTGCTCCAACCTTCCTCCGTGAGATAAGAGATGAGCAGAAGATTTGAGGTGAGGCATATACAGAAATATACAGTGCTGTTTCTCTTTAGACACGATTGTCATTTGAATCGTTGCACAGTAAACGATTGTGTGAGTCACATAATATTCCACTGAAATTGGGGCATATGAGTTGCATAAATTCAGGTGTGTGACAGCGCAGTTTCAACTCATGTATTCGGGCTGACTCTGCATCCTCTGCCCGGTTTTAACATTCACTGCAAAGCTCTCTGCTTAGATGCTCCCTCACTCGGATCTCGGACAAAGAGTAATGGCCCAGGAAATCTTGTAAGTATTGTGCAGAATAGACACTTTTGGAATATGGTACAATTGCAGGACATGATTCGGGAGTTAACATCCATTGACTGTTCCAACCTTACCACAGTTTTCGATGTCTACGGAGGCTCATTCTGGCTGTCTGTTGTATCTGAGGGTGAAGTTCACACAATGCTCTGTTTCTGTCTTGACCTCCTGACCTTTGGGTGTCGTCTCCGTAACCTGTCGATGATTCTCCACCGACTTCAGTGATGAGACACGTGCGCTTGAATCATGAGTGAAGGTGTCACCTGAGCCTTCCCATCTCCACTTCAGATTTAAACAGGTCATTCGAGATCTGGTGCAGCTAAAAAGAAACAAAAAGAAGCAAACTAGTTTTGCTCGTGGAAATAAGTAGCTTGGTGTCAGCCGTGGCTCAGTGGGCAGCACCCTCGCCTCTGGGTCAGAAGGTTGTGGGTTCAAGTCCCACTCTAGGGACTCGAGCACAAAAATCTAGACTGACACTCCAGTGCAGTACTGAGGGAGTGCTGCACTGTCGGAGAGTGCCATCTTTCGGATGAGACGTTAAACTGAGGCCCCTGTCTGCCTGCTCAGGTGGACGTAAAAGATCCCGTGGCACTATTTCGAAGAAGAGCGAGGGAGTTCTCCCAGGTGTCCTGGCCAATATTTATCCCTCAATCAACATAACAAAAACAGATTATCTGGTAATTATCACATTGCTGTTTGTGGGAGCTTGCTGTGCGCCAATTGGCTGCCACATTTCCCACATTACAACAGTGACTACACTTCAAAAGTATATCATTGGCTGTAAATTATTTAATTCAGCTTTCATTGAGCATAACTAAGACCACCTATTTCCACCTCCGTAACATCGCCCATCTCTGCCCTTGCCTCTGCTCATCCCCTGCTGAAACCCTCATCTATGCCTTTGTTACCTCTAGACTTGACTATTCCAAAGCACTCCTGGCTGGCCTCCCACATTCAACCCACGTAAACTAGAGGTGATCCAAAACTTGGCTGCCCATGGCCAAATTCCTGCTCACCCATCACCCTCTGTGCACGCTGACCTACATTGGCTCCCAGTTAAGCAACGCCTCGATTTCAAAATTCTGATCCTTGTTTTCGAATCCCTCCAAGGCCTTGCCCCTCCCTATCTCTGTAATCTCCTCCAGCCTCACAACCCCCCCTCTCTTCACTCCCCCCCCCCCTCTTCACTCCCCCCACCCCCCCCCCCCCCCCCCCGAGATGTCTGCGTTCCTCTAATTCTGCCCTCCTGAGCATCCCTGATTCGCTCCACCATCGGTGACCGTGCCTTCTGTTGCCTGGGCCCCAAGCTCTGGAACTCCCTGCCTAAACCTCTCCACCTCTCTTCCTTCTTTTAAAACCTACCTCTTTGACCAAGATTTTGGGTCACCTGCCCTAATTTCTCTTTGTTTGGCTCAGTGTCAAATTCTTTGTCTTATGACACTCCTGTGAAGCACCTTGGGATGTTTTGCTACATTAAAGGTGCTATGTAAATTCAAGTTGTTGTTGTAAAGCGCTTAGGGAAGTCCTGAGGACATGAAAGGCGCCATATAAATGCATGACTTTTTTTTCATTCTATAATGATCTGCCAACTAATGTGCTCTCAGCCTAGCTCCTTCCCTCCTGAGGTGAAACCTTATAAGCTAGATCACTCATTATGGCACACTTTTTTCCCCATCCTATTAGTTGCTGGTTGTATCAGTTCATTTATTTCTTGTCTGTATATCTCATTTTCTTTCTTTTGAAATCTCCCCAGGATCATAAGAACATAAGAAATAGGAGCAGGAGTGGGTCATACGGCCCTTCGAGCCTGCTCCATCAATCAGTAAGATCAAGGCTGATCATTGACCTCAACTCCACTTTCCTGCCCGATCTCCATATCCCTCGAGTCTAAAAATCTATCTATCTCCCTCCGCCTTGAATATATTTAGAGACTCAGCATCTGGGGCAGAGAATTCCAAAGATTCACAACTCTTCGAGTGAAGAAATTCCTCCTCATCTCAGTCCTAAATGACCAACCCTTTATCCTGAGACTGTGTCCCCTAGTTCTCGACTCCCCAGCCCGGGGGAAACAACCTCTCAGCATCTACCCTGTCAAATCCCCTCAGAATCCTGTATGTTTCGATAAGTACAGTACTGTAAATTGGAATCTGCACTGTCTGAATAGGCCGACGTTGGTATTTTGAGAGTTTTTTTTGCTTAATTAGAATTTTACTGGCTCAAAGAAATTTTGTCGGAATATCCAATTAGATCCTCGAAGCTTAACTTGCTTGAGGCGGTGTGAGATGAGATAAAAGAGAAACCGAGCAACTAGATATGAGTTTTAACAAAAAAAAGAAAGGTGCATTATTTAAAATGACTGCAAATGTACTTCTGAATGTAGCTGGGGAGAGCAACAAAGTGAGCTGCTGGGTTATAGTGTACGATGATTACTATTGTTTAGTGTATGGATTGTAAACATAGAACATAGAAAATAGGTGCAGGAGTAGGCCCTTCGAGCCTTCACCGCCATTCAACATGATCATGGCTGATCATGCAACCTCAGTACCCCATTCCTGTTTCTCGCCATACCCCTTGATCCCTTCAGCTTCGATGCTTTTCTTTGAAATGTGTTTTTACAATTCAAGGAAGCACGTTCTATTTCAAGGTTTGTTTTATTCCTTCTGTTAGCTCTCCCTGCCAAAGTCGGGATCACTTGCCAAAGTGGGGAATCATATCATATAGGCAGTCCCTCGAAATCGAGGAAGACTTGCTTCCACTCTAAAAGTGAGTTCTCAGGTGGCTGAACAGTGCAATACGGGAATTAGTCTCTGTCACAGGTGGGACAGATCGTCGTAGAAGGAAAGGGTGGGTGGGGAGTCTGGTTTGCCGCACGCTCCTTCCGCTGCCTGCGCTTGCTTTCTGCATGCTCTCGGCGACGAGACTCGAGGTGCTCAGCGCCCTCCCGGATGCTCTTCCTCTACTTTGGGCGGTCTTTGGCCAGGGACTGCCAGATGCCGGTGGGGATGTTGCACTTTATCAAGGAGGCTTTGAGGATACTAAGGTAACTAGTAAATGGTTCTCTATAAATAGTTATTTTTAAAAGTCATTTTCAGTTATTTAAAGTTGTACTACTCACAGGCGGTAGACAAGACATTTTTTTTTTGTGATAAACCCATTTTCAGCGGCATAATATAATTGCACCAAGTCACCACTCTTCAATATATCACAGAATTATTTGTATGCAAATTTTCTTTACAAAGAAAGACTTGGATTTATATAGCGCCTTTCACGACCACCAGGCGTTTCACAGCGCTTTACAGCCAATGAAGTACATTAAAACTACATTCCAAAACACTGCCCGATTGCAATGGTTCATGGACGTTTTCACGGTCGGCGATATACAAATGAGTTTGAGTGGCAACGTGAGCAAAAAATTCACTTCGCAAACTTGCCGCAATTTTGAGCGCAATTTGCTGATTGTGTCAAAAGTGGAAACTCTTGGTCAAGATTCCTGCCGGCTTTTAGACTCCTTTGTGTTTCAGCAAGGCCCATGTGCATTGATCCTCCGATACATTGAAAGTGCACCTAGTGGCACATGCACCGTCACTGCTCACGCTGGACAGAAGCCCCGCCCCCTCCACTCACACTCCGGGACATCGGGAATTCCTGCCAACCCTTCTTACCGACTCAATGAGCTCCTCGTCGCGAGGACCCCGACCCAACTCTTCCCTTTGAGGACCGTGACCCCCTCCCTGTGGACCCCGGCCGCTTCACTTTCTTTGTTCACGTTTGCCACATGTGGTGGGCAAATCACGTTGACATCAATGCGCCTGCTATAACCGCTGCGGACTGTAATTCTACTGCCCGAAGGCTAACAGAACATAAGAACATAAGAATTAGGACCTCCCTGCTTTTGTACTCCATCCCTTTCGCAATGAAGGCCAATATTCCATTTGCCTTCCTGATTACCTGCTGCACCTGCAAACTAATCTTTTGGGATTCATGTACAAGGACCCCCAGGTCCCTTTGCACCACAGCATGTTGTAATTTCTCCCCATTCAAATAATATTCCCTTTTACTGTTTTTATTCCCAAGGTGGATGACCTCACACTTTCCGACATTGTATTCCATCTGCCAAACCTTAGCCCATTCGCTTAACCTATCCAAATCTCCTTGCAGTCTCTCTGAGTCCTCTACACAACCCGCTTTCCCACTAATCTTAGTGTCATCTGCAAATTTTGTTGCACTACACTCTGTCCCCTCTTCCAGGTCATCTATGTATATTGTAAACAGTCGTGGTCCCAGCACTGATCCCTGTGGCACACCACTAACCACTGATTTCCAACCGGAAAAGGACCCATTTATCCCGACTCTCTGCTTTCTGTTCGCCAGCCAATTCTCTATTCATGCTAATACATTTCCTCTGACTCCGCGTACCTTTATCTTCTGTAGTAACCTTTTGTGTGGCACCTTATCGAATGCCTTTTGGAAATCTAAATACACCACATCCATCGGTACACCTCTATCCACCATGCTCGTTATATCCTCAAAGAATTCCAGTAAGTTAGTTAAACATGATTTCCCTTTCATGAATCCATGCTGCGTCTGCTTGATTGCACTATTCCTATCCAGATGTCCCGCTATTTCTTCCTTAATGATAGTTTCAAGCATTTCCCCACTACAGATGTTAAACTAACCGGCCTATAGTTACCTGCCTTTTGCCTGCCCCCTTTTTTAAACAGGGGTGTTATATTAGCTGCTCTCCAATCCGCTGGTACCTCCCCAGAGTCCAGAGAATTTTGGTAGATTATAACGAATGCAACTGCTATAACTTCAGCCATCTCTTTTAATACCCTGGGATGTATTTCATCAGGACCAGGGGACTTGTCTACTTTCAGTCCCATTAGCCTGTCCAGCACTACTCCCCTAGTGATAATGATTGTCTCAAAGTCCTCCCTTCCCACATTGCTGTGGCCTGCAAATTTTGGCATTGTTTTTGTGTCTTCCACTGTGAAGACGGAAGCAAAATAATTGTTTAAGGTCTCAGCCATTTCCACATTTCCCATTATTAAATCTCCCTTCTCATTTTCTAAGGGACCAGCCTTTACTTTAGTCACTCTCTTCCGAAGAGCTGGAAGTGTCAGGCATGACCAGAGCTTGTGCCTCGAGGACCAGAATTCCACCGGCACTCAGGAGGTGGGGTAGCTGTGTTAATAAAGGATGATGAGGCAGTTGTGAGAGACGATATTGGCTCTAATGAACAAAATGTTGAATCATTGTGGGTGGAGATTAGAGATAGTAAGGGGAAAAAGTCACTGGTGAGTGTAGTTTATAGGCCCCCAAATAATAACTTCACGGTGAGGAGGGCAATAATCAAGGGAATAATGGAGGCATGTGAAAAAGGAACGGGATTTTAACGTACATATCGATTGGTCAAATCAAATCGCACGGGGTAGCCTGGAGGAGGAATTCATAGAATGCATACGGGATTGTTTCTTAGAACAGTATGTTACAGAACCGACAAGGGAGCAAGCTATCTTAGATCTGGTCCTGTGTAATGAGGCAGGAATAATAAACGATCTCCTAGTAAAAGATCCTCTCGGAATGAGTGATCACAGTATGGTTGAATTTGTAATACAGATAGAGGATGAGGAAGTAGTGTCTCAAACGAGCATACTATGCTTAAACAAAGGGGACTACAGTGGGATGAGGGCAGAGTTGGCTAAAGTAGACTGGAAACACAGACTAAACGGTGGCACAATTGAGGAACAGTGGAGGACTTTTAAGGAGCTCTTTCATCGTGCTCAACAAAAATATATTCCAGTGAAAAAGAAGGGCGGTAAGAGAAAGGATAACCAGCCGTGGATAACCAAGGAAATAAAGGAGAGTATCAAATTAAAAACCAATGAGTATAAGGTGGCCAAGGTTAGTGGGAAAATAGAAGATTGGGAAAATTTTAAACGATAGCAAAGAATGACTAAGAAAGCAATAAAGAAAGGAAAGATAGATTACAAAGGTAAACTTGCGCAAAACATAAAAACGGATAGTAAAAGCTTTTACAGATATATAAAACGGAAAAGAGTGACTAAAGTAAATGTTGGTCCCTTAGAAGATGAGATGGGGGAATTGCATAATGGGAAATGTGGAAATGGCTGAGACCTTAAACAATTATTTTGCTTCGGTCTTCACAGTGGAAGACACAAAAACCATGCCAAAAATTGCTGGTCACAGGAATGTGGGAAGGGAGGAACTTGAGACAATCGCTATCACTAGGGGAGTAGTGCTGGACAGGCTAATGGGACTGAAAGTAGACAAGTCCCCTGGTCCTGATGAAATGCATCCCAGGGTATCAAAAGAGATGGCGGAAGTTATAGCAGATGCATTCGTTATAATCTACCAAAAGTCTCTGGAATCTGGGGAGGTACCAGCGGATTGGAAAACAGCTAATGTAACGCCTCTGTTTAAAAAAGGCAGGTAACTATAGGCCGGTTAGTTTAACATCTGTAGTGGGGAAAATGCTTGATACTATCATTAAGGAAGAAATAGCGGGACATCTAGATAGGAATAGTGCAATTAAGCAGACGCAGCATGGATTCATGAAAGGGAAATCATTTTTAACTAATTTACTGGAATTCTTTGAGGTTATAACGAGCATGGTGGATAGAGGTGTACCAATGGATGTGGTGCATTAAGATTTTCAAAAGGCATTCGATAAGATGCCACACAAAAGGTTACTGCAGAAGATAAGGATACGCGGAATCAGAGGAAATGTATTGACATGGATAGAGAATTGGCTGGCGAACAGAAAGCAGAGAGTCGGGATAAATGGGTCCTTTTTGGGTTGGAAATCGGTGGTTCGTGGTGTGCCACAGGGATCGGTGCTGGGATCACAACAGTTTACAATATACATAGATGACCTGGAAGAGGGGACAGAGTGTCGTGTAACAAAATTTGCAGATGACACAAAGATTAGTGGGAAAGTGGGTTGTGTAGAGGACACAGAGAGGCTGCAAAGAGATTTAGATAGGTTAAGCGAATGGGCTAAGGTTTGGCAGATGGAATACAATGTCGGAAAGTGTGAGGTCATCCACCTTGGGGAAAAAAAACAGTAAAAGGGAATATTATTTGAATGGGGAGAAATTACAACATGCTGCGGTGCAGAGGGACCTGGGGGTCCTTGTGCATGAATCCCAAAAAGTTAGTTTGCAGGTGCAGCAGGTAATCAGGAAGGCAAATGGAATGTTGGCCTTCATTGCGAGAGGGATGGAGTACAAAAGCAGGGAGGTCCTTCTGCAACTGTATAGGGTATTGGTGAGGCCGCACCTGGAGTACTGCGTGCAGTTTTGGTCACCTTACTTAAGGAAGGATATACTAGCTTTGGAGGGGGTACAGAGACGATTCACTAGGTTGATTCCAGAGATGAGGGGGTTACCTTATGATGATAGATTGAGTAGTCTGGGCCTTTATTCGTTGGAGTTCAGAAGGATGAGGGGGGATCTTATGGAAACATTTAAAATAATGAAAGGGATAGACAAGATAGAGGCAGCGAGGTTGTTTCCACTGGTCGGGGAGACTAGAACTAGGGGGCACAACCTCAAAATACGGGGTAGCCAATTTAAAACCGAGTTGAGAAGGAATTTCTTCTCCCAGAGGGTTGTGAATCTGTGGAATTCTCTGTCCAAGGAAGCAGTTGAGGCGAGCTCATTGAATGTATTCAAGTCACAGATAGATAGATTTTTAACCAATAAGGGAATTAAGGGTTACGGGAGCGGGCGGGTAAGTGGAGCTGAGTCCACGGCCAGATCAGCCATGATCTTGTTGAATGGCAGAGCAGGCTCGAGGGGCTAGATGGCCTACTCCTGTTCCTAATTCTTATGTTCTCTCCCAGAGCGGGGGTGTGTAAGGGGGTTAAAAGTACACTTGAGTAAGAAGCTTAAGGGAATGGCATGGAATCGGGTTAAGGGGAATAGCTTTGCTTGTGTGTTTATCTTTAAAAACTGCACACCAAGTTGAAAAAGCCAGGGCAAGGTTAAGACTGTGGAAAAACACATTCCAATAGACTGAGATGCTATGGGAGACAGGCTGGGAAACCACTCAACAGTTAGTCTGATAAGTGTCAACCAATCAATGAAGCTCCACTGATAAGCTGTTGGCCAACCGGTAGTCACAGAAGTTTTGTAGGAGGGCCGCACACCTAGAAAAATCTTATAACTGTGCATGGAGAACTCTTGTACTTTGAAGTGTTCATCGGAACCTTTCCCGAGCATGCTTGAATAAAAATCGGTTGACCCGAAGTTTTCATCTGAGTGATTCCATGGTTGCTATACGAGAGGGCGGGTGTCGACTCCTTATATCAGGGAGTCCACCTCGAGGAGGAGAAGTCTTCCTTCTACCTCAGCAGGATCAAATTGGCGTGGAGTGAGTTGTGTTGAATGCCGGTTCTTAACTGGCTGCTTCTTTCGCCTGGAGATCGGGGTTGTGATGTTCGGCCTCTGACGGTGGCGCTAGGTTTGGCCAACTAGGAAGGGACGGGGCCGGGCGGCGGTTGAACTCGAGATTTGGCCAACTTGACAGCACGTGGTGAATGTTGACACAAGTCCAAAGGCTGAGCCAGAATCTGCACAGAGTTGCAGGCTTCATCTGGCGACCAAAGACACATGACGGAGTTAGCTGGGAGCGAAATGGAGGTGGTTCTCCCAAATTGTGATGACTTCCCTGACCACCTACGGGCTCCTCTTCTGTAAGCCTCCATGCTTCATTCGAGCCCCCTCTTGTTCGTGAGTGGCTTAAGTAGGGCTATAGTAATACCCGCCCTCCTGTATGGCTCAGAGACATGGACCATGTATAGTAGACACCTCAAGTTGCTGGAGAAATAATGTCTCCGCACGATCCTAAAAATCCCCTGGGAGGACAGGCGCGCCAACAACAGCGTCCTCATTCAGGCCAACATCCCCAGCATTGAAGCACTGACCACACTCGATCAGCTCCACTGGGCAGGCCACATTGTCCGCATGCCCGACACGACACTCTCAAAGCAAGTGCTCTACTCTGAGCTCCTTCACGGCAAACGAGCCAAAGGTGGGCAACGGAAATGCTACAAGGACACCCTCAAAACCTCCCTGATAAAGTGCAACATCCCCACCGACACCTGGGAGTACTTGGCCCAAGATCGCCCCAAGTGGAGGAAGTGCATCCGAGAGTGCGCTGAGCACCTCGAGTCTCAACGCCGAGAGCAGGCAGAAATCAAGCGCAGGCAGCGGAAAGAGCGTGTGGCAAACCAGTCACACCCACCCCTTTCCTCAACGACTATCTGTCCCACCTGTGACAGAGTCTGTGGCTCCCTTATTGGACTGTTCAGCCACCAAAGAACTCCCTTCAAGAGTGGAAGCAAGTCTTCCTCGATCCCGAGGGACTGCCTATGAGATGATGATGATGAAGTCCTGCACCTAAGAGTTGGATATGTTCTGTGAACTATTTGAGCCAGGACTTTGCTATCTAAGTCCCTCCAGAGCCTGACCCTATGTCTGGTCGGTCTATTTTTGTTGATTTCGATTCCGTTTGGTGGGTTCATTAGAAGGGGGCATGCTGGAGTATAATTGGGGTTCACTGGATAATTTGAACCACCAGTCAGGGAAGTGGAGCTGAGTCCAGGATCAGATCTAATGATCTTATTAAATGGCGGGGCAGGCTTGAGGGGCCGAATGGCCTACTCCTGCTCCTATTTCTTATGTTCTTATCTTTGATGAAGGCTTATCACCTTATATTCCTATTGAGTGTTTCTTTATTGAGGTTTGTAGTACATTGAAAAATAAACACAATTTAATTCACTTTTTCAAAATGTTTTCCATTACACTGGAAACTCACCAGAGACCAGTAAAACCTTGGTGGATTTTCTTAATCTTCTTCAGTGATCATCGGCCTGTAGAATTCAATATCACAGCGCAAACAGGCCCCATCAATTAACCACCAGTAATCTTCTCCACAGGAGCCCCCACTCCTACTCACTTCCTGGACCCTTTAATATTCCTCTCTGTCAAGCAATGATTTGTTTCCCTTTGAAAACGCCCTTGTAGAATCTGCTTTGACAACACTTTTTGGCCAGCGGTTCCACGTTCTAAGCCACCCTCCTGTGCAAAGACATAATTTTTTTCCGACCTCCCCATATTTCCTGTGCGCCGCTCTTCAAATTGTGTCCTCTCCTTACCGATCCACGGATCCAATCACGAGCGTAACCCTTCACAACCTCGCGAAACACCACCGCTCGTCCTTCCGTCTCCTCCGTTCCTGCCGCTTGCGAGCTCGCTTTTCATGGGCTTCATTCGATGGCGACGAGGCCCATTGAATGAATGTACCAAGCAAACCTGGTTCTGGAAAATTAGGTCTTTTGAGCTCACAGCCGTTGCGCTCAAATATTCCCAGGTCGATTCCAAAGTCCCATTACAATTTGCCACTTTTACCTTTGAGCTGCAAAGCACTCAACTAAATGCCCTTAAAGGCACTTTAATATCTCTAAAATGCACAATATATATTGCACAGGATTACATAGGATATATGGCACAGAACAGGTCATTCGGCCCAACCAGTCCATGCCGGCGTTTATGCTCCACTCGAGCCTCCTCCCGTCTTTTCTCATCTAAATCTATCAGCATAACCCTTCTCCCTCATATGCTTGTCTAGCCTCCCCTTAAATGCATTGATACTATTCACCTCAACCCCTCCCTGTGGCAGCGAATTCCACATTCTCACCACTCTCTGGGTAAAGAGGTTTCTTCTGAATTCCCTATTGGATTTCTTAGCGACTATCTTATTTTGATGGCCTCTAGATTTGCTCTTACCCACAAGTGGAAACATTCTCTCGATCAAAACCTTTCATGATTTTAAAGACCGCTATTAGGTCACCCCTCAGCCTTTTCTTTTCAAGCGAGAAGAGACCCGGCCTGTTCATTCTTTCCTGATGGGTGGTATACCCTTGCATGTATTAGATGATGGATGGGAAAAGTTATCCTATTCATGGACATCATAGAAGTTTACGGAAGGAGGCCATTTCGGCCCATAGTGTCCATGCCGGCCAACAAGAAGCTATCCAGCCTAATCCCACTTTCCAGTTCAAGGTCCGTAACTCTGCAGGTTACGGCACTTCAGGTGCACATCCAAGTACTTTTTAAATGTGGTAAGGGTTTCTGCCTCTGGTTTCAGGCACTGAGTTCCAGACCCCCACAACCCTCTGCGTGAAGATATTTCTCCTCAAATCCCCTCCTAAACCTTCTACCAATTACTTTATATTTATGCCCTCTGGTTGTTGACCCCTCTGCTAAAGAAAATAGGCCCTTTCTATTCACTCTATCTAGGCCCCTCATAATTTTATACACCTCAATGAGGTCTCCCCTCAGCCTCCTCTGTTCCAATGAAAACAAATCCAGCCTATCCAATCTGTCCTCATAGCTAAGATTCTCCACTCCCGGCAACATCCTCGTAAATCTCCTCTGTACCCTCTCCAGTGCAATCACTTCCTTCCTGTAATGCGGTGACCAGAACTGCATGCAGTACTCCAGCTGTGGCCTAACCAGTGTTTTATACAGTTCAAGCTTAACCTCCCTGCTCTTGCCTTCTATGCCTCGGCTAATAAAGGCAAGCATTCCGTATGCCGCCTGAACCACCTTGTCTACCTTGCCTGCTACTTTCAGGGATCTGTGGACCTGCACTCCCAGGTCCCTTTGTTCCTCTTCACTTCTCGGTATCCTACCATTTAATGTATATTCCCTTTCCTTGTTAGCCCTCCCTAAATACTTGTGTGAGATGATTTCATCTCATTGTGCTTTCTCTTCATATTCCCATTGCATCTTATCTTTCTTGTTCGAGGTCACTGGACCCACTTCACCAAGTTGCACACAATACTTTCAATGGGGCCTCTCATACAGGATGAGATAAGCCTGTAGGGGCTTAGCGTTTTCTTGTGGCTCACTTTGCATTCCAGAAAGAGGGAGTAAAGCATGGGATTCTGTGTTCAGCTTCTATTGTAGTTTTGAAAATACATTTAAAAGTACATTTGAACCCTTTTCCCGCCCGTGTCTGCCAACACCAAGAAGGAGCCCTTCTGAAATCTCGCTTCATAACTGTAAGCCTCGTATCCCTGGTGACCGCTTGTGAATCTCCAGTGCACCTTTCTGATTTTAGTATTCTTCCTCTAAAGCGGGTGCCCAGAACTGTACACAACACTCCAACTCAAAACAAAAGCAAAAACACTGCTGATGCTAGAATTTGATATAAAAACTAAGTTTGAAAACGCTGGAAATCTCAGCGGGTCGGGCAGCATCTGTGGGGAGGGAAACAGAGTTAACGTTTCAGGTCGATGACCTTGAGTTAAGTTGTGTTCTGACAAAGGGTCATCAACCTGAACCGTTAACTCTGTTTCTCTCCACAGATGCTGTCTGACCCGCTGAGACTTGCAGTATTTTCTGGTTTTAATGCAAGATGTACTTTCTTTCGATCCCGAAATGTATTATGTCACCTTTCTCTGAATCAAACTGAACGTCAGCACTTTTGTCTATGCCATTAGTTTATCTGTGACCTTGTCGCACTTTCCTCAATGGTTAGCAAATTGTTCCTCAGTTTCCAAGTGCCGACCCTTTAGATACAGAGCTGTACACACCACTCGTCACAGCTCTACAGTGCAAGAAACCTCCCTTTACCGCTTTACCTACTTAACACAGGAAGATTACTACAAATGTTGTTATTCCCTGACTTATCTTGCATTTCCAGTGTGTAAAATGTGAAAGAAAATCTGTTGTCAAGAATTCATAAGTACATTTAACATTCGGTACCTGAATGTTACGGAAGGAGCAGCATAGCGGCATACCACGCCAGTGAGCAGCACGTGCTGGAGCAGGAGAGCGACGTCCCCAAGATCCAGGCCGCTGATTGGAGCGTGGGCAGGAGCGGCGAGGTCGGGGCGAAGGAGCGGCGAGAGATTGTCGAGCGATGTGATCGGGGCCCAGGAGAGGCGTGAGTTCGGGGCCCAGAAGAGGTGAGGGCCCAGGGGGCAGCACGAGCCCAGCCCACACTGTGCGATATGTGTGCGCGCACTAGGTCCGTGCAACAGAGCTGGTCTCCAGTCGTCTTGGTTAACCCTTGCCACTGGACCGAGTCCTGGCTCCGTCAAGCCCGTGTGGTGGCTGGTGTGCAACGGCCACCCCACGTTAAAAAAAAAAAATCCACGCACAGGCATCTTCCACCCTTCAAGGTTTAGTTCGGGACCTGTAAATTTTAGGTCGTTCATTGAAACACCTGTGAACTCTTCGGTGTGGAAGCAAGTCATCCTCGATTCGACAGACTGCCTGTGATGATGGTTACCCCAATCTGTTCATTACAACAGTGGCTACACTCCAAAAGTACTTCATTGGCTGTGAAGCACACTGAGACATCCGGTGGTCGTGAAAGGCGCTATATAAATCCACAGTAGGAGTATGTGTGCTCGGCCCATGCAGCAGAGCCTGGTCTCCAGATGTCTTGAATCGCCTTGCCACTGGACCAAGACCTAGCTCCGCCAAGCCCGTGTGGTGGCTGGTGTGCAACAGCCACCCCACGTTAAAAGAATCCACACACAGGCATCTTCCACCCTTTAACGTCATCCTCGACTCCGAGGGACTGCCTAAGAAGATATAAATCCAAGTCTTTCTTTCTTTGCATATTTTTAAAAATATAATTCACAAACACTCAATGCTTCTACGCCAAGTTATTAAAGGTGATGACTGTTATTTTTCATCAGTAATAATGTATTATAAAAATGCACTGGGCCATGGACTGAGTTTCACTTTCGGGACGACGAAGACAACTCTTGTTAATGCTGTCTAAATTGGCATGTGATTTTAAAACAAATTCTCAGTTGCGGCTTGTTGCGCACGCAGATTTATTTCTTGCGTTCACAGATCAGGGAAACCAGTGACATTTTATTCCAGTTTCTCGCGACGGCAGCCAGTGCTTCACATCTTCAGTTCACAAGTGCCAGCTGATGGCTCAGTGGGCAGCACCCTCGCCTCTGAGTCAGAAGGTTGTGGGTTCAAGTCCCACTCCCACTCCAGGGACTTGAGCACATAAATCCAGGCTGACACTCCCAGTGCCGTGCTGAGGGAGCGACGCACTGTCGGAGGTTCCGTCTTTCGGATGAGACGTTAAACCGAGGCCCCGTCTGCTCTCTCAGGTGGACGTAAAAGATCCCACGGCACTATTTCGAAGAAGAGCAGGGGAGTTGTCCCCGGTGTCCTGGCCAATATTTATCCCTCAATCAACATCACTACAAACAGCTCATCACATTGTTGTTTGTGGGAGCTTGCTGAGCGCAAATTGGCTGCCATGTTTCCCACATTATCACAGTGACTACACTTCAAAAATACTTCATTGGCTGTAAAGCGCTTTGAGATGTTTGGTGGTTGTGAAAGGCGCTATATAAATGCAAATTTTTTCTTTCTTTAGTTTGGATTCCACTGGCTTTTACACCGTTTGAATAGACCTTTCCTATTGACCTCAGCTTGGCAGTCAATTTGTTTATAACAACACTGGACTGTTTAGAAGCGTGTTGGATCAAGAAACGGGGAAAACACCCTGGCGGAGAAAGTAAACGCGTGCCATTTTCTGTCGTAAAGCCAGGCAGTGTGCTTTAGTTCCACAGTTGTGAGCGGAGGCTAAAGATTCCAGAGTAGTAAACTGTCCTGAGGCGCCTCACAGGAGCGTCATCAGACAAAATCTGCCACCTATCAGGACAGGTGACCAAAAACTTGGTCAAAGAGGTAGGTTTTAAGGAGCATCTTAAAGAAGGAGAGAGAGAGAGGCTGAGAGGTTTGAGGAGGGAATTCCAGAGCTTGGAGCCAAATACCCCAAATAACCCACCAACCCCCAACCCCCACAGTATCTGTCAGAAGAGGGAAAAACATAGTGAGGCGGAAAAAGGAACGTGGCTAATTTTAGGAAAATAAATTTCTCAATGACAACAACAACAACTTGTATTTATATAGCGCCTTTAACATAGTGAAACGTCCCATGGTGCTACACAGGAGTGTTATAAGACAAAAAATTCGACACCGAGCCGCATAAGGAGAAATTAGGGCAGGTGACCAAAAGTTTGGTCAAAGAGGTTGGTGTTATGGAGCGTTGTAAAGGAGGGTAGTGAGCTAGAGAGGGTTAGGGAGGGAGTGCCAGAGCTTTGGGGCTTAAGCAACAGAGGGCGTGGCCACCAATGGTTGAGCGATTATAATCAGGGATGCTCAAGAGGGCCGACGCCCACAATCTCCATGAGATCACGGTGACTGGTAGCACGATCTCCTCAACCCATCTAGATTCTGTAACTGGAGCTGTCTTCTATGCACAGGAACCCGTCCCTCCGAATGCTTGCAGCTAATTAACTCTTGTCGCCCATGCCAGTAACTTGTTCCAGAAGTTGTCCTCTCTCTGCCAAAATCACTTCTTTCTAGCCTCTAACCGGACTCACTGCTTCTGCAGCCTAACTTCATCATGAATAAGGAGCAATCTCAAAGGGCCAAACGGCCAACAATGTCAGCCGTGACTCAGTGGGTAGCACTCTCGCCTCTGAGTCAGAAGGTTGTGGGTTCAAGTCCCACTCCAGCGACTTCAGCACGAAAAATCTAGGCCGACACTCCAGTGCAGTGCTGAGGGAGTGCTGCACTGTCGGAGGTGCCGTCTTTCGGATGAGCCACTAAACCGAGGTCTCATTTGCCCCCTCGGGCGGATGTAAAAGATCCCATGGCGCTATTTCGAAGAAGAGCAGGGGAGTTATCCCCGGGTGTCCTGGGGCCAATATTTATCCCTCAATCAACATCACAAAAACAGATTATCTGGTCATTATCATATTCCTGTTTGTGGGAGCTTGCTATACGCAAATTGGCTGCTGCATTTTCCCACATTGCCACAGTGACTGCACTCCAAAAATGGCTGAAAGCGCTTTGAGACGTCCGGTGATCGTGAAAGGTGCTATCTAAATGCAAGTCTTGCTTCTGCTCCTGCTCCTATTATAGTAATTTGTTGTGAAAACCATTCCCCAGTTTAAGATCACCTCTTTATGCCCTCTGGATATCTTTCCCGAGCCTGAAGGGCTGGTAACCTTCTCTCTGCCATCTGTCATAGCTCCCAGGACCCTGTGCGAACTGTGTGATGGACAGATGCTGATGCACTTTCCCTGACTGACTCTGATTGAGACTGGTAAGAATGTGTTCCCTTAATCTGCATTCAATTTTTTTCTTCAAATGACTGATTGAAGGAGTACATTTCTGCAGAGGCCTGGTTGAATACTTCCCAATGCATTCCTTAGATTTTTTTTGCTACTTTTGAGAAATGAGTTAATGAATCAAATATTTCTGTTTTCAACTGCAAAAAAGACTTTGCTCCGATGCCGTACAACACGTGGAACTATAAGAACATAAGAATTAGGAGCAAGAGTCGGCTATTCGGCCCCTCAACCTGCTGCGCCATTCAATAAGATCATGGCTGATCTGATCATGGACTCAGCCCCACTTCCCTGCCCGCTCCCCATAACTCTTTACTCCTTTATCGCTCAAAAAACTGTCTATCTCTGCCTTAAATATATTCAATGACCCAGCCTCCACAGCTCTCTGGGGCAGAGAATTCTACGGATTTACAACCCTCTGAGAGAAGAAATTCCTCTTCAGGCCCCTAAACGGCCCCTTATTCGAAGACTATGCCCCCTAGTTTTAGTATTCCCTATGAGTGGAAATATTCTCTCAGCATTCACCTTGTCGAGCCCCCTCATCGTCTTATGTTTCGATAAGATCACCTCTCATTCTTCTGAACTCCAATGTGTATAGGCCCAACCTACTCAACCTATCTGCATAAGTCAACCCCCTCATCTCCAGAATCAATCGAGTGAAACTTCTCTGAACTGCCTCCAATGCAAGTATATCCTTCCTTAAATGCGGAGACCAAAACTGTACGCAGTACTCCAGGTGTGGCCTCACTAATACCCTGTACAGTTGTAGCAGGGCTTCTCTGCTTTTATACTCCATCCCTCTTGTAATACAGGCCAACATTCCTATATATGTTGGAACATTGCATTTCCTTGTGATTCTTACTGAGCATTTTATCGCTTCAATCTTCACATGCCACAGCCAGATGTTGAACATTGTGGATGTATAATTTTGTATCATTATGCAAGTATTATGGAATCAAAGAATCTTACAGCACAGAAGGAGGCCATTTGGCCCCCTGAGTCTGTGCCGGCTCTTTGAAACAGATGTCCAATTTAGTTGCACGTCAATGTTCCCCATAATTTTAAATTTGGGCGTCCCTTTAACGGGCTGCTCAGCTGATTCAAAGTTTTGCGTATGCGGGAAATTTCACATTGGGAAACCGGGTCCCGGGCTGGGCGGGTCCAACAGACAGCCCCACAGCTTAGCGAGAACGTTGTCGCATATGCAGGCTTTTTTTATCCCCATAGCCCTGCAAATTAGTTCTCTTGAATGCATAAAGGCTTGTCACGCTACAATGTGTCATAATCCAGAGGTCACGCTACAATCTGACGCAATCCAGAGGTCACACTATAATGTGTCACAATCCAGATGTCACACTGCAATCTGTCACACTTCGATTTGCATCTGTAACAATCCTGGGGAAGAACGCTTCTTGTTTTGTGAGAAATTTGCCCAATTGTCCTCTGATCTCGGGAATTTCTAAGCAGTTGCATATAACCTGTGTTTCATATTGTGCCCATTTCTCAGTACCGAGTTTTTGGACGAGCAGGGTTAACGAGACAGGCTGCCAAAAATTACAAGTGTACAGTGTCATGAGCAATGTACTAGATCTTAATCTTTCACTGGTCAAACATCTGACCACACATATGTAAATTGAAGCTTCAAGCACACCACCAATTTCACACTTGGCTTGGATGTTGTTGCCGCTCTGGACTGCTCTGTGATTACATTAACCTATGAATGGGGCATACAGCACTCGCTGATTGTAGCAGTTCAATCTGCGGGTAGGGTAATCAATGCCATTGCATAAATACTTGTCTAAATTTTTTAGAAATCAAAAAAACTGCAAATTCTTATCCTCTAATTCTCATTTAACTTTCCAGGGGGTTTTATTTGCTCTGTTGCACCTTTCTTGTGCCACGCAACAACCCAGTATTGACCCCGTTCTGTCTCCTCTGCTGAAGGTGCCAACTCTTCTTGTCTCCTCTTTCACTCCAAGGGCTAGACTTTGGGCATATATAAAAACATAAGAACATAAGAAATCGGAGTAGGCCACACGGCCCCTCGAGCCTGCTCCGCCACTTAATACGATCATGGCTGATCCGATCATGGACTCAGCTCCACTTCCCTGCCCGCTCCCCATAACCCCTTATCCCTTATCGGTTAAGAAACTGTCTATTTCTGTCTTGAATTTATTCAATGTCCCAGCTTCCACAGCTCTCTGGGGCAGCGAATCCCACAGATTTACAACCCTCAGAAAAGAAATTTCTCCTCATCTCCGTTTTAAATGGACGGCCCCTTTATTCTAAGATCATGCCCCCTAGTTCTAGTCTCCCCCATCAGTGGAAACATCCCCTCTGCGTCCACCTTGTCAAGCCCCCTCATAATCTTACACGTTTCGATACGATCACCTCTCATTCTATCCATATAACCGCTGAGATTCTGTTTACCGCCCATATTTGATTGTAAGTGGAAACTAACGCCCAATTATCGGCCATTTATCGCGACGATAATGGAAAATCTAGCCCCGAGTGTCCACTAACTGGATAGCATTCGACAATTACTGGGAATCTCGCTGCTATATCTAGTTTCTGAAAGATTTGTTGCAGGGAGATGGGCGTTATTGACGAGACATTAATTATTGTCCGTCCATAGTTGCCCTGAGAACCTTTCGGAGTCAACCACGTAAAGTGGGACTGGAGTCACATGTAGACTGAAGCAGGAAGGAGAGGCAGGTCCATCTCTAAAGGACTTTAGTGAACCAGTTGGGTTTTGCTCAAGCAATATTAGCATCTTTTATGGCCATTTCTATGTTTTTCATTGACCTGTTTTTGGCTACACTTTTATGATAAACTACAGCCTCCCCCCTTTTGTTTACAATTGTTTACCTTGTGTATCACAATATCTTCACTCCATCCCACCCAAAACTATGTGATCACCATGAATTGAAGATTAATCTCCCAACACAACAGGAATTAGGAGCAGGAGTCGGCCATTCGGCCCATCGAGCCTTGTTCCACCATTCAATAAGATCATGGCTGATCTTCTGCATCTATTGATCTCAGTGTTGAATATCCCCCTCTGGGGTAGAAAATTCCACCATTGGCGGCCGTGCAGACTAGGCCCTAAACTCTGGAATTCCCTCCCTAAACCTCGCCGCCTCTCGACCCCTCTCCTCCTTTAAGAGGCTCCTTAAAACCTACGTCTTTGACCAAGCTTCCTGCCCGAACATCGCCTAACGTGCTTCTGTGGCAAATTTTATTTGTGACCGCTTCTGGAAAGCACCTTGGGGCGTGTTACTACGTTTAAAGGCACTATATAAATGCAAGTTGTTGTTGTTATGGTGGGACTGCTGTCAAGTGCATTCGGAAGACAGGAGGAAAGGGCAACGCTTCTGGCCAAGGGGAAAAGCAGCACACAGTGACGAGAGCGTGAAGCGATGTGTCGGGGAAGCAGTAATTCAGGCTTCAGATGGTACTTGCTGTCGCTGTCTCCAGTCCTTCAGAGGATTTAAAGGCCAGCTCGTGGGCGACAGTGGCCATGAATTCACGTTGTCTGTGGAGCGTGACGATTGTACTGACAGTCCTAGCATCAGGGAAGTTGCTCCGGTTACCAGACAAGTCATTTTAGCGGTTTTACACTCGCTTCTTCCAACCTGAAATTAAGCAATGAATCGGGGATTTAACCGTCTCTGCAAATTCGCCTTCAAAGCAAATCTGTCCACTGAGTTACTGATGTATCACTGTGCGTGCAAAGTGGGTAAACTTATCTGAAGTTAAAATAACCTGCTTGGGGAATATAGTTTGGACATGCGCATGTGGTTACTACTACTGATCAGAATTCTGCAGCACCTTAACAGTCTCACGAATGACGGAGTTCCAGGATTTTCACTAATGGGGCTAAATGTCAGAAAATGTGGATTTTGACAAATTAACTTTGTACCGCAGTTTGAACGCGCCCAAGACAAACACCAAATGCCTTTTAAGTAGAATTAAAAATTGCCTCTTTACAACTTCACGGCCTGATAAATTAGAGAACTTGAACAGGAAGGTTGTGTCAGATCTAAATCATTTTAAATTGGCCGGAGGGATTGCGTTCATCTCATCACTGTGTGGTGATCGGCCAAACTGCTCGCAGTGGCTGAGGCGTTGCTGGTTCAACTGTTCTTCTCCCACGTGATGTCAGTTGGTATCTCGGGTGGGTGGTCTTCATGCTGGCCTGAAACACGGTCGGGGTCTTCGATCAGGTGTTTGCCCATGTAGCTCTTTTTGGGGAGGGATTGTCCTGTTGGTACCGGTCTGTGGAACTGCCACATAGCACATGTTGACTTTGTTTTTAATCGAATGCGTATTGACACCACTGTGTCCGCCAATTGAAGGTGGCGCAGGACTTACTACAGGTCTTGCAGCGAAGCGAGTCTATTTTACAGTGAGCAGAGTCTATTTAAATAGAGTCTCTGTGAACTACAGCAAACAGAACAGGACATTCTTGCTATTGAGGGAGTGCAGTGAAGGGTTCACCAGGCTGATTCCTGGGATGGCAGGACTGACATATGAAGAAAGACTGGATCGACGAGGCTTATATTCACTGGAATTTAGAAGATTGAGATCTCATAGAAACATATAAAATTCTGACAGGATTGGACAGGTTAGATGCAGGAAGAATGTTCCCAATGTTGGGGAAGTCCAGAACCAGGGGTCACAGTCTAAGGATAAGGGGTAAGCCATTTAGGACTGAGATGAGGAGAGACTTCTTCACCCAGAGAGTGGTGAACCTATGGAATTCTCTGAACAGAAAGTTGTTGAGGCCAGTTCGTTGGATATATTCAAAAGGGAGTTAGATGTGGCCCTTATGGCTAAAGGGATCAAGGGGTCTGGAGAGAAAGCAGGAATGAGGTACTGAAGTTGCATGATCAGCCATAATCCTATTGAATGGTGGTGCAGGCTCGAAGGGCCGAATGGCCTACTCCTGCACCTATTTTCTATGTTTCTGACCGAAACTACAGAAAAGTCTCCCGATACCAGCAGGATTATTTCTCCAGCACAATACAGCGAGTGGAGGACTGTTACACAATACAAAGGATGTGCGTAAACTCAATGCCACAGCCACTTACAGCAGTGTGGGCTCCAGGCGTGATTGACGGGGAAATGACCCAATCACCTCCATTCTGGCCGGTACTTGTGGTGCCACTATCTGCAGCCTTGTTTTTAAAGACACAAATCTTTTGACTGGTTCTGTATCTTCACTGCTGTTACTAGATGGTTTCCGAAGGGATGAAATCGCTCTTGATGACGGTGGTAATAAATATGTCACGTTCACATGAAATCCCTTTGCGCTCTATTTATAGCACACCTGTTAACCCATGAGCTTCCTCTTTGTGCGAGAATCTAAAAGAATAAATCTGTGTGTGAGCGAGGGAGCTTGGGCAAATGCGGTGCCTCATCCATTGCTGACACTGCTGACGGTAATTTAACTGACTACAATTTAAGTTGATCAATGAGCGTGTCAGAGCAGAAGGAATAGCTCTATTCCCTCGTGTTCTGGGCCCACTTGACCCCACATTTCTTCACTATCATCTCCAAACGATTTAGCATCTCCCAGTGGCCCGACCCAATTCAAAACATTGGGGAAAAATTATGTTCCAGCAGCAGACAATTTTGACAACCGCTAAATCTGACAGTGAAATAAAGACTTGTATTTATATAGCACCTTTCACCGGACGTCTCAAAGCGCTTTACAGCCAATGAAGTACTTTTGGAGTGCAGTCACTGTTGTAATGTGGGAAACACGGCAGCCAATTTGCGCACAGCAAGATCCCACAAACAGCAATGTGATAATGATCAGATAATCTGTTTGTGATGTTGATTGAGGGTTAAATATTGGCCAAGACACCGGGGATAACTCCCCCTGCTCTTCTTCGAATTAGTGCCGCGGGATCTTTTACGTCCACCTGAGTGAGCAGACGGGGCCTCGGTTTAATGTCTCATTTGAAACACGGCATCTCAGATAATGTGGCACTCCCTCAGCACTGCACTGGGAGTGTCAGCCTAGGTTTATGTGCTCAAGCCCCTGGAGTGGGACGAAAAGCCACAGCCTTCTGACTCAAAGACGAGGTTGCTACCCACTGAGCCACGGCTCTCAGAAAGGCCTTGCTTGATGCATTCTCCCTTCCACGTTACTCTTCATCACCTTGTCTTTCTTGCCAGCCCCATTCCAAATAGGCTTTTAACCTTTCTCGGTTTGCCTTGCCCATTCTAATTTATTTGGGTTATTTTAGACAGGTTTAGTGAGTGGGCAAATGCATGGCAGATGCAGTATAATGTGGATAAATGTGAGGTTATCCACTTTGGGGGCAAAAACGCGAAGACAGAATATTATCTGAATGGTGGCAGATTAGGAAAAGAGAAGGTGCCTCGAGACCTGGGTGTCATGGTTCATCAGTCATTGAAAGTTGGCATGCAGGTACAGCAGGCGGTAAAGAAGGCAAATGGTATGTTGGCCTTCATAGCTAGGGGATTTGAGTATAGGAGCATGGGGGTCTTACTGCAGTTGTACAGGGCCTTGGTGAGGCCTCACCTGGAATATTGTGTTCAGTTTTGATCTAATCTGAGGAAGGATGTTCTTGCTATTGAGGGCGTGCAGCGAAGGTTCACCAGACTGATTCCCGGGATGGCTGGGCTGACATATGAGGAGAGACTGGATCAACTAGGCCTTTATACATTGGATTTTAGAAGGATGAGAGGGGATCTCATAGAAACATACAAGATTCTGACGGGACGGGACGGGTCGGGACAGGTTAGATGCGGGTAGATTGTTCCCGATGTTGGGGAAGTCCAGAACCAGGGGACACAGAGTTAGGATAAGGGGTAGGCCATTTAGGACTGAGATGAGGAGAAACTTCTTCACTCAGAGAATTGTGAACCTGTGGAATTCTCTGCTGTAGAGAGTTGTTGATGGCAGTTCATTGGATATATTCAAGAGGGAGTTAGATATGGCCCTTGCGGCTAAAGGGATCAAGGGGTACGGAGAGAAAACAGGAAAGGGTTACTGAGTTGAATGATCAGCCATGATCTTATTGAATGGTGGTGCAGGTTCGAAGGGCCGAATGATCTACCCCTGCACCTATTTTCTATGTTTCTATGTTTCCTGTAAAATACAGGAATTCCCGTAGAAACGGGAGTTGGCGTCGGTTACTGATGCATTGTTTCCACGAAAGATGAACTTACTGCGTTCCATCTTGGCATCCATTAATCTGTTGTCGGTGCGCGAACGTAAAATAAGTCACAGTTGGCCATGCACTGCAAGGACTGTACTGTTGGATTGGGACTGTCCGCACATTTCCCAGTTCCAGCAGAAGCACTTAACTGCTGTCATTCATTCTGTTGTGATTATCTCAGAAATGTTATTTCTGTATCAGCTGTTGTAAAATATTCAGACAGTTTTGTGTACTGTTTGGTACCTGCTGTGTCCCTCCAAATCTGGCCTCGCGCGCATCTCCGAGTTTCTTTGTCCCTCCGTTGGCGGCCGTGCCTTCAGCTGCCTGTGTGCTAAACTCTTGGGCCCCAAGTTTCCACATGATTTGCTCCTGATTTTTAGGAGCAACTGGTGCAGAACGGAGTATCTTAAAAATCGGAATTCTCGTCATTTAGTTTGCTCCAGTTCGAGTCAGTTCGAACAGTTTCACTTTGGAACAGAATTTTTTTTTCAAAAGGGGGCGTGTCCGGCCACTTACGCCTGATTTCAAAGTTTTGTGAGTGAAAACTTACTCCAAACTAACTTAGAATGGAGTAAGTGAAGATTTTTGTACGCTCAAAAAAACCTTGTCTACACTTTAGAAAATCAGGCGTAGGGAATGGGGGTGGGGGGTTTAAAGGGAAGTTTACAAACATTAAACACTTCAGTTTTACAAATAAAGAGCCATCATCAATAATAAATGATAAAAACATCAATAAATCAACCAATAAATCGAACAAAAAAAATTAATAAATAATTTTTTTTTTAAATCAATAAATAAAACATTTTCTACTTACCGACTGCAGCACCGGGAGCCCTCCAACAGCGTGCTGGGATGCCCCCCTCAGTGTGTCTCTGTCAGTGTCTCTATCTCTGTCTGTCTGTGTGTCTCTCATTCTCTGTCTGTCAGTGTCTGTGTTTCTGACAGCGAGGGGAGGGGGAGGAGGGGGGTAGAGGGAGAGATGGGGGAGAAGGGGGAGGGATGGGGGAGAAGGGGATAAAGAGGAGATTTGGGGGGGGGGAGAAGGAGATTTGGGGGGGGGGAGAAGGAGATTTGGGGGGGGGAGAAGGAGATTTGGGGGGGGGGGGAGAAGGAGATTTGGGGGGGGAGAAGGAGATTTGGGGGGGGGGAGAAGGAGATATTGGGGGGGAGGGGAAGGAGATTGGGGGGGGGGGTAAGGAGAAGGGGGAGGGAGGCTGAACGGGCCAGGCCCGAGACGTCGGGCAGGGCTCGTCCCCAGCACCAGATTTACAGGTAGGTGGCGTTGGGTCGGGTCGGGGGGGAGGTGGGAGGTCAGGTCGGGGGGAGGGAGGTCAGGTCGGATCCAGTCCGGGGGCGCGGGAGCAGGTGTCGGGTCCGGTCCGGAGGTGGGGGGGGGGGGGGGGGGAAGCGAGGAGCGGGTGTCGGGTCCGGTCCGGGGGCGGGGGGGGGGGCGGAGAGCGGGTGTTGGGGGCGGGGTGGGGGGAGCGGGTGTCGGGTCCGGGGGCCGGGGTGGGGGGCGCGGGTGTCTGGTCCGGGGGCGGGGGGAAGCGAGTGTCGGGTCCGGTCCGGGGGCGGGAGCGGGGGGGGGGGGAGAGAGTGAGTGTCGGGGGCGGGGGGGGGGGCGCGGGTGTCGGGTCCGGGGGCGGGGGGAAGCGAGTGTCGGGTCCGGTCCGGGGGCGGGAGCGGGGGGGGGGGGGGGGAGAGTGGGTGTCGGGGGCGGGGGGGGGGCGCGGGTGTCGGGTCCGGGGGCCGGGGAGCGGGTGTCGGGTCCGGGGGCGGGGGGAAGCGAGTGTCGGGTCCGGTCCGGGGGCGGGGGGGGGGGGGCGGAGAGCGGGTGTTGGGGGTGGGGGAGCGGGTGTCGGGTCCGGTCCGAGGGCGGGGCGGGTGTCGGGTCCGGGGGCCGGGGGGGGGGGGGGGGCGGGTGTCGGGTCCGGGGGCCGGGGGGGGGGAGCGGGTGTCTGGTCCGGGGGCGGGGGGAAACGAGTGTTGGGTCCGGTCCGGGGTGGGGGGAGCGGGTGTCGGGTCCGGGCCGGGGTGGGGGGAGCGGGTGTCGGGTCCGGGCCGGGGTGGGGGGAGCGGGTGTCGGGTCCGGGCCGGGGTGGGGGGAGCGGGTGTCGGGTCCGGGGGCCGGGGGGGGGGGGGGGAGCGGGTGTCGGGTCCGGGGGCGGGGGGAAGCGAGTGTCGGGTCCGGTCCGGGGTGGGGGGAGCGGGTGTCGGGTCCGGGGGCCGGGGGGGGGGGGGGGGGCGCGGGTGTCGGGTCCGGGGGCGGGGGGGGGGGAGCGGGGAGCGGGTGTCGGGTCCGGTCCGGATGTAGGGGGGGGGAGCGGGTGTCGGGTCCGGGGGCGGGAAGCGGGAGTCGAGTCGGGTCGGGAGGAAGCAGGAGTTGGCCGTGGGAGGAGCCTTATTCACGCAGCCCCAGTGAGGCCATTCGGCCAGGGCTAGGGGCTGTGTGCTTCGGGCCCCTCCCACACAGTTTCGGGCGCCTGGAGCTACTGCACACGCATGTGCAGAGGTCCCGGCACTGTTTTCAGTGCAGGAACCTGGCTCCGCCCCCTACAGCTCCTGCTGCGCTGCGCCGAGGGCCAGAGGACCTGCAGGGAGGTGGAGAATACGGAGGTTTTTTTTCGGCGCACTTTGTGGCACGAAAAACGGGCGTCCAGGTCGGGACTGCACCATTCTAGGCGCGGCTTGAAACTTGGGCCCAATAACTCCCTCTCCCAACCTTTGCCCCTCTCTCTCTCTCTCCTCAAAACCTATCTCTGCCCCCAAGCTTTCGGTCACCTGTCCTACTATCTCCTTGTGTGGCTCGGTGTCCCGTTTGGTCTGATGTGCCCTCCTTTGGGGCGTTTTGTTATGTTAAAGGCGCTATATCAATGCAAGTTGTTGATGCGTGACAATCGCATTCAGTGTGTGTGCACAGTTGTACAAATCAACATGTAGCCCGTATAAAGTATGAGACCACTGTGGGGAATAGAAAAGTGAATACAGCTGGGATGTCCACTTGAGGAAAAATGGCTTTTGATTTGCTCTGTTTTGTGCAGGACTTGAGTGCGGATGTTTGCTAAAGAATTCATTTGCATTTTAACATAGAATTTTACAGCACAGAAACAGATCATTCGGCCCAACAGCTCCGTGCCGGTGTTTATGCTCCACATCAGTCTCCTCCCACCTTACTTCTCCTCACCCTATCATAGGAACACAGGAACAGGAGGAGGCCATTCAGCCCCTCGAGCCTGTTCCGCCATTCAATGAGATCGTGGCTGATCTGTGACCTCACTCCACGTACCCGCCTTTGGCCCATATCTCTTAATACCTTTTGGTTAACAAACCTCATCAATCTCAGATTTAAAATTAACAATTGCTCTAGTATCAATTTCCGTTTGCGGAAGAGAGTTCCAAACTTCTGCCGCCCTTTGTGTGTAGAAGTGTTTTCTAATTTCACTCCTGAAAGGTCTGGCTTTCTCCCTCATGTGTTTATCCAGCTTCCCCTTAAATGCATCGATACTACTCCTCTCAACTACTCCCTGTGGCAGCGAGTTCCACATTCTCAGCACTCTCTGGGTAAAGAAATTTCTCCTGGATTCCCTATCGGATTTATGAGTGACTATCCGATATTGATGGCCCCTTAGTTTTGGATTCCCAACGTGTACATATACACCACTCTCCTTCTAGCTCCAATACCCTTGAATATTCCTTTTTTTGTCGCAGCTTTCTGAATGTATTTTTAAAAGAATGTATAGACTCTGCTGACACACGAGTTTGTGATGCAGAATTCCTCGTTCAAATCAGCAGGCTGCTACCAGTGGAACGTAATCTCCTGGTAGTTGCACCTTTTTTTAAAAAAAGAGTTGGAACTATTGTATCATTATAGAGGATCTGATTACAAATGGCATCTCTCAATGCTGCACAAGTTCCTATGTTATAACCACCATTACTGTTTCATCTACATTACAGAAGCTCCCTATTACAGCTGTCATGTGAAGTCACCTTCGAATAACCTACAGTTTCCTATATTAAAGGGTACAGGGGTACGGAAGCTATGTTGCTTTACTAGTAATCCAGAGGCCAAGATTGATTAATCTGGAGATGCGAGTTCAAATCCCACCACGGCAGCTGGGGGAATTTAAATTCAATTAAATAAACCTGGAATAAAAAGCTCGTGTCAGTAATGGTGACCATGAAACTACCGGCTTGTTGTAAAAACCCATCTGGTTCACTAATGTCCTTGAGGGAAGGAACTCTGCCGCCCTTACCCGGTCTGGCCTATATGCGACTCCAGACCCACAGCAATGTGGTTGACTCTTAACTGCCCTCTGAAATGGCCCAGCGTGACACTCAGTTGCACGACAAAGTCAAGTTCCCCACCATCCTGACTTGGAAGTATATTGTGTTCCTTCATCGCTGGTAAAAAAATTCTGCAACTTCTTCCCTAACAACACTGTGGGAGTACCTTTACCGTACCACACCACTGCAGCGGTTCACCATCATAGGCAGTCCCTCGCATCGAGGATGACTTGCTTCCGTGCCAAAAAGGGATAAGTTCACAGGTGTTTCAATGAAGGACCTAATGCAGGTCCTGAACTACATCCTGAAGGGTGGAAGATGCCTGTGCGTGGATTTTTTTAATGTGTGGTGGCCGTTGCACACCAGCCACCACACGGGCTTGACAGAGCGAGGTCTGCAGCGGTTCAAGAAGGCGGCTCACCACCATCTAGTCACGGGCAATTGGGGATGGGCAATAAATGCTTGCTGTAATTTTTTTTTAAAGACTGAGCTCGAATTTCAATGACATTGGTCAGAAGCAAGATTGCGACGGGAAACGATGGTCACACGTAGCTGACCAGCGTTAACAGCAGGGGTCAGAGTGTGAAGAGCAGATGTCGGACAGATGTGAGGAAGTATCTCTCTACCCAGAGGGCAATCTGCAGCTGGCCATGGGTTACTAGGTAGAGCGGTTGAGGCCATGATACAGGGCTGAGATATCGGATGGATTCTCTAATGGGAATATATAATGCGATTGTTATTAACCAGAAAGGTGCAATCAAACGGGTTGCTTTACCTGTGATTATTAACAAGTCATGTTTGTCTCAGGTGCTATGAGATGATCATGTCTTAGTGGCATGCAGGTTCTGTTCCGTACTTGGCATGTGCAGCCCATAATATGTTTGCCACAATAAAATGGACACGTAATTAGCTGATGTGCTTGGAGTAACACTGTGGCTGCAGAAGATATCCTGTGATAGACAAGGCTGTAATGACCTTGGATGAGCCACACAGGCACATCAGTGTCCTCGACCAGGCTAACATCCCCAGTATTGAAGCACTGACCACACTCACATCCCCAGTATTGAAGCACTGACCACACTCAATCAGCTTTGCTGGGCAGGCCACATAGTTCGCATGACAGATACGAGACTCCCTAAGCAAAATGCTTTATGCGGAGCTCCTTCGTGGTAAACGAGCCAAAGGAGGACAGCGGAAACATTATAAGGACACCCTCAAAGCCTCGCTGGTAAAGTGCGACATCACCACTGACGCCTGGCCGAAGATCGCCCGAGGTGGAGAAAGTGCATCCGGGAGGGCGTTGAGCTCTTCGAGTCTCAACGCAAAGAGCCTTATAAAGTCTTGGCATTTTTCAGGGTTTTATTTTTGGCAAATGATCCTGGGAGAAGGCTGCGGAAGGAGCACGCGGCAAACCAGCCCCACCCACCCCCTCCCTCGACGAATGTCTGTCCCACCTGTGACGGTCTGTGGCTCTCGTATTGGACTGTTCAGCCATCAAAGAACTCACTTAGGGAGTGGAAGCAAGTCTTCCTTGATTCCGAGGGACTGCCTATGATGATATTTACAGCAGCGAGCGTGTAGCTGTGGAATTTGTTTGTCTCAACACTGAAGTTGGGGATGATGCGAATGTGATTGGTGTAGAATGTGGCATTTTGATTTCGACTGATAGCAATATTGCACTTGACGCAAGCGTCTGACTTCATTAAAGATCGATTTTAAAATAAGGAAAGGCATTTTTCTGTGATTGTATCTGTGGGCGAGGGTGGTGCGTGACTTTAGAATTCCATTCCATACCGTATTTCGTTAATCTATTCAAACACCAGTCGTTTATGATGCTGGGACCTTCATTTTGAATCACCACTTTAACCTCTTATTTGCCAACATAACAACAGTGACCTATGACCCCGTTAAGCTGTGCGGCTGCACAGTGGTCTGGAGGTCCCGCGCAGGCTGCTCACCGGCTTTTAAATGGTAAAACCGCCGCGCGCGAAAATCTGAATGGGCCGCGCAGCCACTTAAAGGGGCCATGCACCCCAAAATAAATTACAGGGAATATTGACAGTGACTGCATTTCACGTGACCCAACTGCATGTTGAAGCAGTTTGGATCATTTCTGAGAGGACTGATAAGCTGCTATATAAATAAAAATCCTTTATCTTTCCCTTTCATATACAGTCCCCACCACTCACGCTGTCCATACTGAGCATGGATAGGAGCCTGTATTGGCAAATGGCACTAATCATTTGTCGTTACCTATGGAGTCAATTGCAAAGGTGCCGCTTATATAGTGACTACACTCCAAAAGTACTTAATTGGCTGTAAAGCGTCCGGTGGTCGTAAAAGGCACTATATAAATGCAAGTCTTTTTTTTTCTCTATCTGGGAGTTAGAAGTTTTGTCAATGTTCAAAAGTTCCCTCTTTTCAAGACTTTTGAATTGATGGGCTCCATAGCAAAGGCTCCCAATCCCTTCTTGAATTGCTGCTATATGTCATCGTGGCAAATGGTGTCTGCAGGGGACTCAATCCGGAGAAATAGGGAAAATCCCAATGATCCAGGGATGGAGGTCCGTCGACAATCCACCAACTTTCTTTTTGTACACATCTTAAGGAAGGATATACTTGCCTTAGGGGGGAGTGCAATAAAGGTTCACCAGACTGATTCCTAGGATGGGGGGATTGTCCTATGAGGAGAGATTGAGCAGACTGGGCCTAGATTCTCTCGAGTTTAGAAGAATGAGAGGTGATCTCATTGAAACACACACAATTCTTACAGGGCTTGACAGGGGAGATGCAGGGAGGATGTTTCCTCTGGCTGGGGAGTCTAGAACCAGGGGTCACAATTTCAGAATAAGGGGTCGGCCATTTAGGACTGAAGTGAGGAGAAATTTCTTCACTCAGAGGGTGGTGAACCTTTATAATTCTCTACCCCAGAGGGCTGTGGAGGCTCAGTCGTTGAGTATATTTAAGACAGAGATCGATAGATTTTTGGATATTAAGGGAATCAAGGGATATGGGGATAGTGCAGGAAAGTGGAGTTGAGGTAGAAGATCAGCCATGATCTCATTGAATGGCAGAGCAGGCTTGAGGGGCCGAATGGCCGACTCCTACTCCTAATTCTTATGTTCTTATGTCACAGAGATGGGGAGTGATAGAGGGAGTGCAACGAAGGTTCACCAGAATGATTCCTGGGAATGGGAGAATTGTCCTATTGGGCGACCAATGGCGGTAGTGTGGGGGCGGGGAGGTGGGAGGTCACGTGATGAAACCTCCAGGAATACATCCATCCAGAATTGGCGACCCCAACCCTTATAGCGGGCAAATCACAGTGACTCCAACACGCTCGCTATAAGGAGTCGGATTGCAAGCTCTGTATATAAGGTTCTTGGGTGGGAGGTGGGGAATTATTCTTTTTCACTCTGTCCCCTCTTGCTGAGTTGGGCCTCCCTGCACCACCCATTGCTGAGTGAGGACAGACCCAGCTCCCAGACTCTCCCACTTTCAATCTACAACCGGTTGTGCCAGACGTGTCTCCTCCTGGCCCCCTGCCTGGCTTGGCAGCACAGTGGTTTGGGAGGGGCGAGATATTGTCCCTTAAACACACTGTGTCGCGCAGCTAAGCCTTTCGGTTTCTCTCTTTAATAAAGTGAACGCCCCTTTGACGTTAACAAAACAGAGGATTTTGATTAAACTCAAGTTGTGGTTTGCAATTATACTAATGCAGGTATACTAATGCATGTCAGCTGTGATCTCATTGAATGGCGGAGCAGGCCCAAGAGGCTGAATGGCCAACTTGTTTCTGATAAGAACATAAGAAATAAGAGTAGCAGTAGGCCATGTGGCCCCTCGAGCCTGCTCTGCCATTTAATATGATCATGGCTGATCCGATCACGGACTCGGGTCCACTTCCCCGCCCGCTCCCCATAACCCCTCATCGTTTAAGAAACTGTCTATTTCTGTCTTAAATTTATTCAATGTCCCAGCTTCCACAGCTTTCTAAGGCAGTGAGTTCCACAGATTTACAACCCTCAGAGAAGAAATTTCTCCTCATCTCTGTTTTAAATGGGCGGACCCTTATTCTAAGATCATGCCCCCTAGTTCTAGTCTCCCCTATCAGTGGAAACATCCTCTCTGCATCCACCTTGTCAAGCCCCCTCATAATCTTCTACGTTTCGATAAGATCACCTCTCATTCTTCTGAATTCCAGTGTGTAGAGGCCCAACCTACTTGACCTTTTCTCATAAGTCAATCCCCTCATCTGCGGAATCAACTGAGTGAACCTTCTCTGAACTGCCTCCAAAGCAAGTATATTCTTTCGTAAATATGGAAACCAAAACTGCATGCAGTATTTCAGGTGTGACCTCACCAATACCCTGTATAGCTGTAGCAAGACTTCCCTGCTTTTATACTCCATCCCCTTTGCAATAAAGGCCAAGATTCCCTTGGCCTTCCTGATCACCTTTTGTGTTTCATGCTGTACCTGCATATTAAACTTTTGTGTTTCATGCACAAGTACCCCCAGGTCCCGCTGTACTGCAGCATTTTGCAATCTTTCTCCATTTAAATAATAACTTGCTCTTTGATTTTTTTTTTCTGCCAAAGTGCATGATCTCACACTTTCCAACATTCTCCATCTGCCAAATTTTTGCCCACTCACTGAGCCTGTCTATGTCGTTTTGCAGATTTTTTTGTGTCCTCCTCACACATTGCTTTTCCTCACATCTTTGTATCGTCAGCAAACTTGGCTACGTTACACTCTGGTTCCTTCTTCCAAGTCGTTAAAATAGATTGTGAATACTTGGGGTCCCAGTACTGATCCCTGCAACACCCCACTAGTTACTGGTTGCTAACCAGAGAATGAACCATTTATCCCGACTCTCTGTTTTCTGTTAGTTAGCCAATCCTCTATCCGTGAACTTTTATCTTGTGCAGTAACCTTTTATGTGGCACCTTGTCAAATGCCTTCTGGACATCCAAATACACCACATCCACTGGTTCCCCTTTAACCACCCTGTTCATTACATCCTCAAGGAATTCCAGCAAATTTATCAAACATGACTTCCCCTTCATAAATCCATGCTGACTCTTCCTGACCAAATTTTGTTTTTCCAAATGTCCTGCTCTCCATGTCAGTCATGCGTCTGGGCTTTCGACTGGTGGTGACTCCGAGTCAGATTTCTGGCTGTTTGAGGCCAGGCATATATCGTGTGTTGTGAGTGCCACGTCTGGTAAAACCCTGCACTCCATCTTCCTCCAGTATCTTTCTCCCATCGGTGACTTACTAGCTCGGATTTTGTCCTGTATAATAAATGTCTTGTTGCTCCGACGGCAAGGGTTTCCTTTGGGGAACTGACACTGTCATTTGGAAGTTATGTCAGGGGGAGTGTAATTATTTTCCCGGTGGAGGCCTGGGGGGCGGCAGCGTTGGGAGGGGGGCGGCGGTTGTCGGTATTAGCAGAGTGTCTACAACATGGGCAAGCTCGCAAACCACCGACCATGGCCCACAATCGCATGAGGTCATCATCATCATAGGCAGTCCCTCTGAATCGAGGAAGACTTGCTTCCACGCTTGGAATGAGTCCTTAGATGGCTGAACGGTCCAATACGAGAACCACAGTCACTGTCACAGGTGGGGCAGACAGTGGTTGAAGGAAAGGGAGGGTGGGACTGGTTTGCCGTACGCTCTTTCCGCTGCCTGTGCTTGGTTTCTGCATGCTCTCAGCGACGAGACTCGAGGTGCTCAGCGCCTTCCCAGATGCACTGTAATTAATTACGACAAATTAAAATCCAAATTTGCAGCAGCAAATCAAATGGCAGAAAGCTTAAAGAGTAGTTAATCTAATTCTATAAATTATTTGATGGTGTTTAGCCTTTTATGACGAGAAATAGGAATTCATTAGAGCAATTAATTAACTGCCGGTGTATCAAACTGATAGTCAAGTAATATTTAATAAACAGTGTCAAAAGGTCTTTTAATTAATCTTACTGTAATCTCAATGTACGCACAGCATTACCACTTGGATACAGTTGTTGGGTTGATGTAGATGAGCTTATTCTCATTTAGCAACTGGGAATTGATATCTGTTCCAGGCACTTGAAGCAAATGTTGTCCAATTGAAGCGAGTGGACTTTCTGTGTTGCTCAATGGTCACTGGTGTGTTTCTGTCGGCATTCAGCTTCCTCCTCTGCGAGCTCGGAGCACGAGCTTTCCACAGTTTCTCGACTTTGCATTTTTCCCGACCAGCAACGTTGCTCTTCGTGGGAGAGAGCCTTGCGTTCTCTCCGGCGGTTTGGTTTCGGTGGTAGGTAGGTGGCCGAGGTCGTGGTCCTCGACAAAAACCTTCCTCACGTCGTTCAAACTGATTTCACTTGATGCGATGCAAGTCGTGGAAATAATTGGGAGTGGTTGAGGTGAATCGGATAGATGCATTGAAGGTGAAGTTCGATAAACATGCAGGAGAAGGGAATAGAGGGTTGATTTAGATGAGGAAAGACTGAGGCGGCTCGAGTGGAGCATAAACGCCGGCATGGACTGGTTGGACCGAATGGCCTGTTACTGTGCTGCAATTCCTATGTAAAAGGAAGACTTAGATTCACATAGAGTCTTTCATGCTCACCGGATGTCTCAAAGTGCTTTACAGCCAATGAAGTACGTTTGGAATGTAGTCACTGTTGTAATGTGGGAACCGTGATGATGACCAGTTAACCTGTTTTTGTTATGTTGATTGAGGGATAGTAATTGGCCAGAACACCAGGGGTAACTCCCCTGCTCCTCTTTGAAATAGTGCTATGGGATCTTTTACGTCCACCTGAGAGAGCAGACGGAGCCTCGGTTTAACGTCTCATCTGAAAGACGGCACCTCCCACAGTGCAGCGCTCCCTCAGCACTGCACTGTTTGTGCTCAAGTCCCTGGAGTGAGACTTGAACCCACAACCTTCTGAGTCGGAGGCGAGAGTGCTGCCCACTGAGCCACAGCTGGCACTGTAATCCTATGTAAAGCTTGAAGTCAACAAGCTTGAACGGAGAACCGATGACACACAGGAACATCATTCACAAACCACGAGCACGGTTAGAGGTCAGGAAAGACCACCGGACCCCAGTGTGGTGGGGTTGTGGAGCAAGCTCCCAGGGAACGAGTTTGATTCCGTGTCACTTGACACCTTTGCGAAGAAGCTGGATCCATCACTTGACAAGGTATATTCATAGCATTGCTTGATTTTCTCTTTGTTCAATAGCAGTAGGGACGGAGCTTACTGCAGCTTAATATAGGCGAACAACAGTCGGTGGAAGTGGGCGGTTGTGGTGCTGGGAACAATTGCAGATTAGAGCATTTATTCATGGACTCTGGAAGGAGTGGGTTTGATGGGCCGAATGGCCTTTTATCGCTCCAGAATTTATATTCTCCTGTTCCTGATCTGAATTCTCTACCCCAGAGGGCTGTGGATGCTCAAAGGGATTGCAAAGGTCCAAGAGGGTATCCCAACACTGCCTTCTCAGGGCAGCGAGGGATGGGCAATAAACGTGCCCATGCCAGCTTCAGCCCCCCCCCCCTGAGAAAAAATATAAAAGACGTTGGTATTGTCTTTTGAGAGAGAAATCTTGGCCAGGACACCCGGGAGAGCTCCCCTGCTGTTCTCCAAAATAGTGCACGTCCACCTGAGAGGGCAGACGGGGCCTCGGTTTAACGTCTCATCCGAAAGACGGCACCTCCGACAGTGCGGCACTCCCTCAGCACTGCACTGGGAGTGTCGATCTGGATTTTTTGTGCTTAAGTTTCTGGAGTGGGACTCGAACCCACGACCTTCTGAATCAAGGCGAATGTGCTATGCACCGAGCCCCGGCTGACGCATGTTTTTTTAATTGAAGATTCCAAGTATACAAATGGGGGGGAAAAAGTACACCGTGGTCATTGCCATGTGCAAAGTGTACAAGAGTCAGAACGCTATCTGTTGAACTTCGCATTATGTTACTATCATTCCGAATATTCATCAGCAGTCAGTAACAAAAACAATATCACGTTTATAGACACCACATGAAAGAAATGCACCGATGGAAAAGTTCTTCCGATACTTGACTAGTTACAAGATCCCTGTGGGAGCCCCTCGGAGAATCGCAAAAGAGATTATGTTCCTTCAAAAGAAACATTATAAAACACTCCTAAGCCTTTGTAATGTAACAATACATCGTGCTTAGAAGTATTGCTCGTATGTCTTGCATGACATTTTTATAGCTTTGTTCCCTTGCACTCTTAGAAGCATAATCTTCCACGTTTGAGATGTGCTCATCAATAAGAATCAGTTTTTATGTACCACACCGGATTCTTGGCACCAGCCTTCTGTACATAAACCTGTTGATTGATTTTGTTTTAATCCCCTGTTTCTCTCTCGCCCCACCCTCTATGTAATTGAGCGACCAGCGTTGCTGCATTTAAGGGGAAGCTGGATAAGCACAAGGGATAAAGGAAGGAGAAAGTTATGCCAAACACTATGCTGATTCTACCCTTCGTAAACTAGAGGTGATCCAAAACTCGGCTGCCCCATGTCCTAACTCGCACCAAGTCCCGCTCATCCATCACCCCTGTGCTCGCTGACCTACATTGGCTTCCGGTTAAGCAACGCCTCGATTTCAAAATTCTCATCCTTATTTTCAAATCCCTCCATGGCCTTGCCCCTCCCTAGCTCCGCAATCTCCTCCAGCCCCACAACCCCCCCCCCCCCCCAGAGATGTCTGCGCTCCTCTAATTCTGCCCTCCTGAGCATCCCTGATTGTAATCATGCAACCATTGGTGGCCGTGCCTTCTGTTGCCTAGGCCCCAAGCTCTGGAACTTCCTGCCTAAACCTCTCTCCCTCTACCTCTCTTTCCTTTAAGAAACTCCTTAAAATATACCTCTTTGGTCACCTGCGCTAATTTCTACTTATGTGGCTCGCTGTAAACTTTTTATCGCATAATACTTCTGTGAAGCGCTTTGGGACGTTCCACTATGTTAAAGGCGCGATATAAATACAAGTTGTTGATAGGGTGGGATGAAGTAGGCTGGGATCCCTGGAACGCTGTGCAGCTTACAGGGAACATTGACTGGAACCATGCATGGTTTACTGTGGTCATTGGAGATTTGGTTCATGTGAAGGATGGAGTGGCAACTCTGTAATTCCCTCTCACTGACTCTGACTCTGACATTGTCAGGCGTTGTCCTGGTGAGGAAGGGCACTGAGTCACAGGAAATGATGTGAAACCTTCTGCACTAACCCCACCTCTGAGCTACAGACAGCGCCAGGCAAGGCCCCCCCCCCCACCCCAGTCCCTTCATCTCTTTTAGATTCTGTATGAAAATGAAAAGCAAAATGTTTAAAATAAAACGTTCAGGCAGCGTTAACTGAAAATGGAGAGCTCAGCAATCCCGAGTCCCTGGCCCAAGTTTCCCCATGAGTTGCACCGTTTTTTTGGTGTAACTTAATTTTTCAGGTGTATCTCTTTAGTTGCAAATATGGCCATTTAATTTGCGCCAGTGTAAGTGAGTTCGTTGGGTTTTTTGTGAGGTCAGTTTTCTTTTCAAAACGGGACGTTCCCAGCCACTTACACCATTTATACCAATTTGGTCAGAAAAATGTTGTACTAAGGGCAGCGTATGTGTCCACTTTTGTCCGCACAGAAAGACCTTACTTACAGTTAAGGAATCGGCGCAAGTAACAACATTTAAAGCACCACCAAGCACCAAACCAAGCACAAAGTAATAAGCAATTAATTAACAAATAAAATAGAAGGAACCCTGCACCTAAAACACCAAAATCAATCAGTAAATAATAAATAGAGGTCCTACCTTAGGGAACGCAGCGGGCCGCCGATGAGGGAGCCCATTTGGCCAGGGCTAGGGACAGCGTGCTTCGGGACAGCGTGCTTCGGGCCCCCCCCTCCCCCCACAGCCTGCAGCGCGCATTTGCAGAAACGGCCTGCCAGGAGCTACTGCACATGCACACAGACTCTAGCGCGCATGTGCAGAGGTCCCGGCACTGTTTTCAGCGTCGGGACCTGGCTCCGTCCCCCAATTCATTGGGCCACGATGGAGGAGAGGCTGGGGAGGTCTTTTTTCGGCGCGCTTGGAGGCGGGTAAAAGCAGCGCAGCTCGAGTGAGGGCGCCAGAAAAAGAGGTTAGGGAAATTTGGGCCCGCTGTCACTCCCCTTACACAACTACCCCTTACACTCTGACTGCTCCTCTCACTGTTGGCCCACACTACCAACGTGCACGCACACAACTCTCCACAAAAATATCTTCCAGTGAGAAGAAGAGAGTTTCAGAGAAGGGAGAACCATCCGTGACTAACTAAGGAAGTAAAGGATGGTACCAAATTAAAAACAATGGCATACAAAGTGGGCAAGATTAGTGGGAGGCCAGAGGATTGGGAAACTTTTAAAAACCAGCAAAGTACGACTAAAAAAAAATAATAGAGAGGGATGATAGATTATGACAGTAAACTTGCAAGAAATATAAAAACAGATAGTCAGAGCTTCTACAGGTATATAAAAAGGAAGAGAGTAGCTAATGTAAACGTGGTCCCTTAGAGGATGAGACTGGGGACTTAATAATGGGGAACAGGGAAATGACAGAGACTTTGCAATATTTTGTATCAGTCTTCATGATAGAAGACACTAAAAACATCCCAATAATGGATATTCAAAGGGCTATAGGGAGGGAGGCACTATCACTATCACTAAAGAAAAAGTACTCGGTAAAATAATGGGACATGATGGCTTGCATCCTCGGGTCTTAAAAGAAGTGGCTGCAAAGATAGTGGATGCATTGGTTGTAATCTATCAACATTCCCTGGATTCTGGCGAGGTCCCAGCGGATTGGAAAACCGCAAATGTAACGCCGCTATTTAAAAAAAAAAGGAGACAGACAGAAAGCAGGAAACTATAGACATAGTTAACCTAACATCTGTCGTTGGGAAAATGCTGGAATCCATTATTAAGGAAGCAATAGCAGGACATTTGCAAAAGCATAATACAGTCAAGCAGAGTCAGCATGGTTTTATGCAAGGGCAATCATGTTTGACAAATTTGCTGAAGTATTTTGAGGATGTAACGAGTGGAGTGGATAAGGGGGAACCAGTGGATGTGGTGTATCTAGATTTCCAGAAGGCATTCAGTACAAGTTACTGCACAAGATAAAAGCTCATTGGTTTGGGAGTAATATATTAGCATGGATAGCTGATTGGCTAACTAACAGAAAACAGAGAGTCGGGATAAATTGGTCATTTTCTGGTTGGCAAACGGTAAATAGTGGGGTGCCACAGGGATTGGTGCAGGGGCCTCAACTATTTACAATCTATATTAATGACTTGGAAGAAGGGACCGAGTGTAACGTAGCCAAGTTTGTTGATACAAAGATGGATGGGAAAGCAGGTTGTGAGGAGAACACAAAAAATCTGCAAAGGGATATAGACAGGCTAAGTGATGGGCAAACATTTGGCAGATGGAGTATAATGAGGGAAAGTGTGAGGTTATCCACTTTAACAGGAAATATAAAAAACATTATTATTTAAATGGAGAGTAATTACAAAATGCTGCAGTACAGGTGGATCTGGGGGTCATTGTGAATGAAACACAAAAAGTTAATATGTAGGTACAGCAAGTAATCAGGAAGGCAAATAGAATGTTGGCCTTTATTGCAAGGGGGATAGAGTATAAAAGCAGGGAGGTCCTGCTACAACTGTACACGGTATTGGTGAGGCCACACCTGGAGTATGGTGTACAGTTTTGGCCTCCTTATTTAAGGAGGGATATACTTGCATTGGAGGCTGTTCAAAGAAGGTTCACTTGGTTGATTCCTGAGATGAAAGGTTTGATTGATGAAGAAAGGAGGTTGAGCAGGTTGGGCCTATACTCATTGAAGTTCAGAAGAATTAGAGGTGATTTTATTGAAACATGTAAGATTCTGAGAGGGCTTGACAGGGTAGATGCAGAGAGAATGTTTCCCCTCGTGGGGGGATCGAGAACTAGGGGGCATAGTTTCAGAATAAGGGGCCACAGATTTAAAACTGAAATGAGGAGGAATTTCTTCTCTGAGGGTCGTAAATTTGTGAAATTCTCTGCTCCAGAGAGCTGTGGAGGCTGGGTCATTGAATATATTTAAGGCAGAGATCGACAGATTTTTGAGCGATAATGGTGTCAAGGGCAGGGAAGTGGAGTTGAAGCCAAGATCAGATCAGCCATGATCTTATTGAATGGCGGAGCAGGCTCAAGGGTTCTTATTTCTTATGTTCATACTGGTTCCCATAGTAACGGCGTATCAGTCACTTGTTTTAAGGAGATTTGTTGATGGTTTGACGGAGCGGTATGGCCATGATACGATTGGGGGGGCAATGGGCATGGAGGGGGACGGGGGCGGATCCCACCCAGTATTTAGGGACCTCAACTCTGACCTCTCGCTTGTTGCAAGAACTCCCGTGGTTCCCGAAGCCATAACCTTCCCAATCGCGAGCACGAATGTTGCTGAAGTTCGCTCCTGATTTCAATCGCTGCTTTCTTTGAATATCTTTGATTTCTAGTAAGGCTTAGCAGGATATGTTGACGGAGGGTGGGGGGGGATTAAGTAAATAGAGTGGGAGGTGGCTCGTGTGGAGCATGAACGCTGGCCGTGTGGCCTGCTTTCTGTGCTCTCAATTGAATGTAAAATGGAGTGTTGGTAAAATTCAACAGTTGCAACACTAGGTTCTTGTGACTTCATTTTCGCAGGTTCATGGTGAGGCTGGAGGAGTCTGATGATGGATAGGATAATTTGATGATAAGACTGTGTCAAAAGAACTGTACATCTTTCTCATTTCCTCAATAATGAAAATAAAAATTGACTTGTTTCCCTTGGGGGAACCGCTGTCACTTCTGCAGCCTTGTTCTCCTTAACTCTTGTCACTCCTTGGAAACACTGACAGGTTATTAAAGTTCTGGCTGCTTTCGTCTCCATTGTCTTCTAGGCTGAGCAAATGAACTCCCAACCATAAGCGCATATAAAATTCTCACAGATCTCATTGAAACTTGTGATACACTTACAGGGCTCGACAGGGTGGATGTTTCCCCCTGGCTGAGATGTCTACAACCAGGGGTCACAGTCTCAGGATAAGGGGTCGGCCATTTAGGACTGAGATGAGGAGGAATTTCTTCACTCAGAGGGTGGTGAATCTTTGGCATTTTCTGCCTCAGATGTTGAGTATAGTCAAGACAGAGATCGATAGATTTTTGGACAAAAAGGGAATCTGGCGTTTAAGAAAGAAGGACTTGGATTTATATAGCGTCTTTCACGACACCGGACGTCTCAAAGCGCTTTGCAGCCAATGGAGTATTTTTGGAGTGTAGTCACTGTAGGAAACGCGGCAGCCAATTTGCGCACAGTGTGGAAATTTATTTTTATCTAAGCTGATACCATACGGTATTTGTGTGCCCTTTGCAATATATATATAACAAAATGGAGTCCTGGTCCTTCCAGAACTTTCTGCATAAAAACAGTCAGCTTGCATAAACAGCTAAACCTGGTTTGAGATGGCTGATGGCCATCAGACAGCTAGGAGACAAGTCATGCTGAGACAAGTACCCCCCCCCATGGTGCTCTCCTATTGTCTATATGACACAAGTTCCATGTCACCCCACCCTTTTCGAAGTACTCAAACCACCAGCCATTATCTCTTGTAGAGACTTCATCCATTTGATGCAAACAGATAACTGACTAGGAAACTGAACAATCCTGACACAATGCAAGACAGGTAATAGCTCATTACCACACTCTCATGGAGTAATGGCCGGCTGGCCAACTAATAACCCTGACAAAAGGAAATATCTGGAAACCATGTCAGGACAAGGATGTCGTAATTAACTCTTTATCTGTATTCACTGACTGCGAGACAGAGCCAATACACAGGGAGAGGCCATAACTTGGGTTTTACTGTATAAATATCTTGTGAAACTGTACCATTGCGGAGGTGTTCACTTAGCCCTTGACTGAGTGTAACCTGCCCCTTGCTAGCAAGTAAATTAAAGAAACTTCTGCCGGAGCTGTAAGTGTCAGAGTCATTCTTTTCGGAGGTCGAGATTTCGACAACAGCAAGCTCCCACAAACCACAATGTGATAGTGACCAGATAATCTGTTTTTGTTATGTTGATTGAGGGATAAACATTTGGCTAGGACACCAGGGAGAACTCCCCCTGCTCTTCTTCGAAATAGCGCCGTGGGATCTTTGACTCCAAAAATCTCTCGATCTCAGCCTTGAATATACTCAGTGACTCTCAGCATCCACAGCCCTCTGGGGTGGAGAATTCCAAAGATTCACCACCCTCCGAGTGAAGAAATTCCTCCTCATCTCAGTCCTAAATGGCCGACCCCTTATCCTGAGACTGTGCCCCCTGGTTTGAGGCTGTCCAGCCCAGGGGGAAACAACCTCTCAGCATCTACCCTGACAGGCCCCCTCAGCATCTTAGATGCTATGATAAGGCCCCTCATTAACCTCCTTGTATTGAGATTGCAAAGTTTAAATTTGTCATGTTTTTCCATTAAGCAAGTTGCTGGCAAAAAACCCTCGATTAGCATGTTCAGTTCTGACTTGAAAAAAAAACCCAGCTTCGTATCGACTACCATAATTTCTTAAATTGAGAAACAAAATGCTGATTGCTGAGGGCTGGTTTGGCACAAAACTCATCAACAGAAATCCAATCCAACACGGCTCCATCTCACTATTATCCTGAAACTGACACTATATATATTACCCTGAGTTTATTCATTTAACGGAGCTTATCCAGTGTGACATCCAGATGCCGGATAGTTGCAGTCCATGTGTTAAGGAGTTAAATCGCGGATCCGCTTTCAGTGCCGGATACAGTAGCCTAGTGGTTATGGCACTGGATGGGGGGAAGGTGGGGTTTGGGAAATCAAACCCTACGGCAAATTGAATCCAGTAATTTTGTAAAGTGAGAGCAGGAGAGCATTGCCGTGGTTGAGTCTCGAGGGAACAACAGCATAGACGGCTGACTTACACAGTTACGTAGATTTGCATTGAATATACAGCACAGAAACAGGCCATTGGGCCCAACGGGTCCGTGCCGGTGTTTATGCTCCACACCAGCCTCCTCCCATCCCTCCTCATCTAACTCTAGTCAGCATAACCCTCTTGCCCTTCTCCCTCATTTGCTTGTCTAGCCTCCCCTTTAAATGTATAGCTGGATGCTGCTGTTTGCGAAGAATCGTGGCACATCATAGGATCATAGAGATTTACAGCATAGGAGGAGGTCATTCGGCCCATCGTGTCTGTGCCGGCCGACAAAGAGCTATCCAGCCAAATCCAACTACTCATCCCTTGGCCCTAGCCTTGCAGGTTACAGCACTTCGAGTGCACGTCCAAGTACTTTTTAAATATAATGAGGCTCTCTGCCTCGACCACCCTTTCAGGCAGTGAGTTCCAGTCCCCCACCACCCTCTGGGTGAAAAATGTTCTCCTCAAATCCCCTTTAATCATCCTACTAATTACTTTAAATCTATGCTCCCGGGTTACTGTCCCTTCTGCTAAGGGGAATAGGACCTATCCACTCTATCTAGGCCCCTCATAGTCTTATACACCTCAATGAGCTCTCCCCTCAGCCAAAGAAAACAACCCCAGCCTATCCAATCTTTCCTCATAGCTAAAATTCTCCAGTCCAGGCAACATCCTCGTAAATCTCCTCTGCACCCTCTCTGGTGCAATCACATCCTTCCTGTAATGTGGTGACCAGAACTGCACACAGTACTCTAGTTGTGCCCTGACTAGTGTTTTATACAGTTCAAGCATAACCCACGTGCTCTTATATTCTATGCATCGGCTCATAAAGGCAAGTATCCCATAATCCTTCTTAACCAACTTATCTACCTGGCCTGCTACCTTCAAGCATCTGTAGGCATACACTTCAAGGTCCCTCTGTTCCTCTACATTTCTCAGTGTCCTACCATTTATTGTATATTTCTTTGTTTTGTTAGTCATCCGAAATGCATTACCTCACACTTCTCTGGATTAAATTCCATTTGCCACTGTTCTGCCCACCTGACCAGTTGATTGATATCTTCATGCAGTCTACAGCTTTCTTCTTCATTATCAACCAGACAGCCGATTATTGTATCATCTGCAAACTTCTTAATCATACCCCCTACATTCAAATCCAAATCATTGATATATACCACAAAAAGCAAGGGACCCAGCACTGAGCCCTGCAGAACCCCACTGGAAACAGCCTTCCAAAAACACTCATCGACCATTACCCTTTGCTTCCTGCCTCTGAGCCAATTTTGGATCCACCTTGCCACTTTGCCCTGGATCCCTTGGGCTTTTATTTTCGTGACCAGTTTGCCATGCAGGACCTTATCAAAATCCTTGCTAAAATCGATATCGACTGCATCGTGTGCACTGCCCTCATCGACCCTCCTTGTTACCTCCTCAAAAAATGCAATCAGGTTAGTCAGACACAGCCTTCCCTTAACAAATCTTTGATTAATCCGTGACTTTCTGAATGAAGATTTATCCTGTGTCTCAGAATTTTTTCCAATAATTTTCCCACCATCGAGGTTAGGCTGACTGGCCTGTAATTACTCGGTCTATCCCATTCTCCCTTTTTAAACAAAGGTACAATGTTAAGTCCTCCAGCAACACACCTGTAGCCAGAGAGGATTGGAAAATGATGATCAGAGCCTCTGCTATTTCCTCTCTTACTTCTCTGAACAGCCTGGGATACATTTCATCTGGGCCTGGGGTTTTATCCACTTTCAAAGATGCTAAAGCCCTTAATACTTCCTCTCTTACTATGTTTTATTTAATCTAATATTTCACACCTCTCCTTGATTGCAATATCCGCATTGTCCCTCAACTTTTGTGAAAACAGACGCAAAGTATTCATTAAGAACCATGCGCACGTCTTCCGCCTCCACATCTGACTGATTCCTGACAAAAAAGGCACATTTTCCAACATTTTCAGCTCATCAATTTACCATAAAGGAAAGGTCGTATAGTTTAGCTGTCGAGACTTATAGAGTGCGAAAAACATTATTATCCTTTTGACATTTCTAGGTTAGCTGGAATTAATTTTTTTATATAGAAGTTTTCGCTTTGCAAAGTACAATGTTTATGCAACAACACAAATCGGATCACTGATCGTTTAAGTATCCCAATTAATGAGCATTTATTTCTGGTAGTGTGCAGGGAATGGGGGTGGGGGAGTGAGGACAGAAAACTGGTCAACCATTTAACCTCTTGATTCATAAACTCTAATCCTTCTCTTTCTCTTCTTGCTCTAATCGAAATGGAGAAAGGGGAGGCGAGTGAGATTTTTGTTGCTCTAACCACTAACTTGCCATCTCATAATTTAGTGGTTGTAATAATATCTAATAATAATGTCAGCCATGGCTCAGCAGGCAGCACACTATTGTCAGAAGGTTGTGGGTTGAAGTCCCATGCCAGTCCCATGCCAGGGCCTTGAGCACATCAACCAAAGCCGACACTCCCAGTGCAGTGCTGAGGGAGTGCCGCACTGTCGGAAGCGCCGTCTTTCGGATGAGACGTTAAGCCGAGGCCCCATCTGCTCTCTCAGGTGGACGAGAAAGATCCCATAGCACTATTTTGAAGAAGAGCAGGGGAGCTATCCATGGTGTCCTGGAGCCAATAATTATCCCTCAATTGACAGAACAAAAACAGATTGTCTGGTCATTATCACATCTCTGTTTGTGGGAGCTTGCTGTGCGCAAATTGGCTGCTGCGTTTCCTACATTACAACAGTGACTACACTTCAAAAAGTACTTAATTGGCTGTAAAACGCTTTGAGACGTCCGGTGGTCGTGAAAGGCGCTATATAAATGCAAGTCTTTCTTTCAAACCTTAATCAAATTAGCATTTTATGTTACTGTAAGACGTTAGTTAGAAGGAACAACATTATTACAGCAAGGTTGCTGTCCTGGGAAGATTACTGAAGATACTGTAATGGGGTTTAATCCTCACAGGAGACCCATCTAGAGCACTTGAAGTGCATAATATAATTTCTTAGCCTCGAGGCAAATGTTAAACTGGGACGCTGGGCAGTTTAGTGTCCATTTATTTGGTTCCTGTGTACACGTATAAAGCCCGAGTTTCTCCGATGTCCATTTTCCTCTAAGCATGTGGAATGTGACTGTTGTGTTCATATTCTATTTGCTTGTTGCAGCTCACTAGACAGGCATTAGGACCCTGCGGGAGCTATTCGCAGACTGCTGCAAACGTTCCGGTTCATGCTGGTTTGGGACACCATTTTGGGTTGTTGCTATAAAGGACACAGTTAAGCTATTTTACTCCTGGTTGAGTTAGTCTGTTTATTTACTTACACAACAGCGACTGAACAGCAATTACTTCAACAACAAAAAAAATACAACAATGCAGACTTTAAATAGTCCCCCTCCTCCCTGTAACTACAAATGTTGATAATCCTGGAACGAGCATTTTTCGGAAAGAATCGACCTGTGCTGTCCTGTCCTGGGCTTGTTGGGTTTGAGACTGTGAAGGGTGGAATTCAGCACTGATTGATGGCTTCCCATTGTGCGGGGGAAATAACTGCACTTGTAAATAAGCGAAGAAGCTAAATATCAAACTGTTGGGCTATTTCTGGCACTTCCCACACACATCCATTTAATGCATTACTGCCTGTTCTGGTTTGCGCTGGAGATATCTTGTATTGGGGGTGAATTTTAATCTCCGAAATGAAGATCAAGCCCTGTGTACTTGAAGATGGGAGGGGATTGATATTAATCTGTTCGTTTTGTTAGTGTGTACGTACAGCACAGAAACAGGCCATTCAGCCAGTGTTTATACTCCACACGAGCCTCCTCCCACCCCACTTCATCTAATCCCATCAGCATATCCCTCTATTCGTTCCTCCCTCAAGTGTTTATCTATCTTCCCCTTCACATCCCTAATGCTGTTCGCCACAGCTACTCCTTGTGGTAGCTTATTTACTATTAACATAGGTTAAGAGTTGAACATTATTACGTCTGTAAGCAATCTAGTACTGACTCCACGAGGTAAGGTATTGTACTTGAACTGTGGTGACCTTAGTCCATTTATTGCAGCTCCTGAGTGAGGGTACAGTAAGGTGAGCTCCCTTTCATACCTGGTTACCTGCAGTGTACAGGTGACCCCTAGGTCTCCACCAGTTGCGCCCTCTGGTGATACAAGCACAGTGTATACATCCAGTAGTCTTATGTAACTGTACATTGAGTGTACAGGGAAAAAATTATGTTATACATACACAACAAATTTTAGATCCTTTAAAAATTTTATTTCACTTGTTTTTATGGGATTCATTAAGTTTCGATGCTAATAAAGGGAAACAGCATTCCAAACCATAGGCCTAAATGCCACATTGGAGCACCCAGTGTCATCTGGCCATGGTCCGTGCCATTTTGGACAGGACCAGAGAGCAAGGCAAGAGTATCCTGCCAGTGAGGGGAAATTGGGAGAGGAAAACAAAAGCGAGATGTGTAATTATATAGATCCAGCTTTCATCTTTCAAAACAGAAACCAGAAGATTTGCATTTATATAGCTCCTTACACAGCCTCAGGACATCCCAAAGCGCTTTACAGCCAATGAAGTACTTTTGGCGTGCAGTCACTGTTGTAGGAATCGCAGCAGCCAATTTGTGCACAGCAAGCTCCCACATACAGCAATGTGATAATGACCAGATAATCTGTCTATTGATTGAGGGATAAATATTGGGCAGGACACCGGGGATAACTCTTCTTCAAAATCGTGCCAGGGGATCTTTTACGTCCACCCGAGAGAGCAGACGGGGCCTCGGTTTAATGTCTCATCCGAAAGACGGCACCTCCGACAGTGCAGCGCTCCCTCAGCACTGCGCTGGGAGTGTCAGCCTGGATTTTTGTGCTCAAGTCCCTGGAGTGGGACATGAACCCACAACCTTCTGACTCAGAGGCGAGGGTGCTGCCCACTGAGCCACGGCTGACACATCAATACAAGTTTGTTCGTTATTGAACATGTTTGTGACACGTTCACAGCCAAAACTGAAGTTGCCTTGTGTCGTGTTTGCATGCTTTATCTCCTGGCCCTTTAGCGTGCTGCATTGAAGTGCAACAAAGGAAAAGCATTCGTGTTTCATTTCATCACAGGCATTTTTCTGTTTAACGAGCCTGTTTATAAATTAGTCGCATTACCGAAATATCACTGGTTGTTTCTGTATGTAGGAAATCACTGCCAATGCTCCATATGTCTTATTAATGTGGAAGCCTTCATAACTGGAGCAAAGTGATCGTTAGCAAATGTCTCGCTTAGGGATGCAGAATACACAAATAATGCTGCAACTAGATTTTGCATTTCTAAGTGCTGCCAATTAATTCCCTTTATTTGCTTTCACTCTGTATTTTGCTGACAACAGGATGTTTTAAACAACCTCTTGTGCTCTCCTTTTCAGTCACATTGGCAGCTCCTTCCTCATTTAAATTTCAAATTAAAACAAAGAGCATCTGCTCAGAGTTCGGAACACATTTGCATCGTGCTGCCCAAAGATAGTGGAAGATTTTGGAGTCTCACACTGCCCAAGTCAGTTTTGATCTTCACAGGCCATGTGTCTCTGTCTCTGCATGTGTGTGCGCGCGTCTCTGCGTGAGTGGGTCCCTGCTTGTGCCTGCATTCTCTGCGTGTCTGTCTCTCTGAAGGTGTGTGTATGTGTGTCTCTCTTTCTGTCTCTGTCTCTCGCTCGCTTTCTTTCTGTGTCTCTCTCGCTCTCTTTCTGTCTCTGTCTCTGTCTCTCTCTCTCTCTCGCTCTCTTTCTGTCTCTCTCTCTCTGTCTGTTTCTGTCTCTCTTTCTGTCTCTCTCTCTCTCTCTCTCTCTCTCTTTGTCCATGTGTGCATGTTTGGTGTGTGTCTGTATTTGTGTCCATGTGTGCTGGTGCATGTTTTTGTCTGTGTGTCACTCTGTGCTGGTGTTCCTCTTGCTCTGTGTGTTTGTGTGTGTGTGTAAAAAGCAACTGTCAATAGATTTCATTATGGAATTCTGTCAACTTGCACACACGAATAGGAAAGGCAGCGGTCCAGCATTGTTGGGCCTGCCTTGGATCAATGAGCAGTCGACCAAAATCTCAATTGTGCCCACACCGGTGGGACAGGGGGGAGGAGGGAGAAGAAAGAGTTGGTTCCAGAGAGGGAACGGCATCACATGTCTTCTCTCTGCCCAGCAAAGCCTTCTGATGCTGGTGAGGGCCGGGATTAACTTGGGTCTGCCGAGTTCCCCCACCTGCGGGGCAGTGCACATGTGGCTATTCTTGCTGCCCTTGTGACTGAAATCGCTCGTGCGATGGTCTGCTGTAAGTTTTCCCCTGTCTGTAGATCAGAGAGAGCTTGATGTGTTTAGAGGGCCATGGTGTTCACGGGGCTGTCCCTGAGGCCTCCTTTAATTGTCATGGGTGTAACAGCCATGGCTCAGTGAGCAGCACCCTCGTCTCTGAGTCAGAAGGTTGTGGGTTCAAGTGGGACTTTAGCACAAAAATCCAGGCTGACACTCCCAGTGCAGTGCTGAGGGAGTGCTGCACTGTCGGAGGTGACGTCTTTCGGATGAGACGTTAAATCGAGGCCCCGTCTGCCCTCTCAGGTTGACGTAAAAGATCCCCTGGCGCTATTTCGAAGAAGAGTAGGGGAGTTATCGCCGGTGTCTTGGCCAATATTTATCCTTCAAACAACATCACAAAAAAACATATTCTCTGGACATTATCACATTGCTCTTTGTGGGAGCTTGCTGTGCACAAATTGGCTGCCGCGTTTCCCACATTACAACAGTGACTACACTCCAATGGTACCCCATTGGCTGTAAAACGCTTTGGGGCATCCTTTGTGGTGGTGAAAGGTGCTATATAAATGCAAGTCTTTCATGGGGACCGATGGGAGAGCTCGGGCCATCGGAGGTGAAACTGACGCCTGACAGTATAACTGCAATCTTACTGATCACTGCCAACACATTATATCCCGTTCTTAATTAAGCCATGTTCAAATTCGGCTGAAGAATGACTTTCCGCTGATGAAAAGTTTCCTAGCCGGATATTAACCTGCTACATTTTCTGGATTTCTTAACGAGGTTTAACCGCAGACAGGATCCTTGTGAGTTGTTACCATTTAATTATCAGGGTCAGCGGTTTTCTAAAATGCCAATTTGTCGTTTAACCTTCTCTCGGCTGATACGCTAATGGATTCCCACTGACCTTCATTAACTGCGGTAGAATTAAAGCGCCACGTTTGGTCTCGTACATTATCTGTTGTGCAATGACATGCCCGTGGGGGGTGGGGTGGGGTGGGGGGTGTGTGTGTTATGCTCCGGATTGATGGCTGGTGTTTATATGTCTGTCGATGGCTTGTCTCTTGTTACGCCGAGTGTCATTCATCTCCACAATCCTGGCTGTAATCTTTCATTGTCCTGGGATTTCTTTCCAGTTGGGTCGTTTGCCAGTCACAAAGATAAAATGACAGTGTAAAGATTACAGCCGAGTTCGTGGCGATGTGCCCCGCGCCCGGCAACAAAACACGAGGGCTTTCTAAAACATCTCTCAATCAAGGGCTTAACACAGACGTATAGGAGCAGGAGAAGGCCCCTCGAGCCTATTCCGCCATGCAGTTACAGGATTATATAGGTCATCATCATCATCAAAGGCAGTCCCTTGTGTCGAGGATGACTTGCTTCCACGCCAAAAAAGGATGAGTTCACAGGTGTTTCAATGAAGGACCTAATATTCCAGATCCCGAACTACATCCTGAAGGGTGGAAGATGCCTGTGCGTGGATTTTTTTAACATGGGGTGGCCGTTGCACACCAGCCACCACACGGGCTTGACAGAGCGAGGTCTTGGTCCAGTGGCAAGGGTTAACCAGGACGACTGGAGACCAGCTCTGCTGCACGGACCCAGTGCGCGCACACATCGCAGTGTGGGCTGGCCCCATGCTGCCCCTGGGCCCCTGGCCCCGAACTCGCGACTCCCCTGCGCCCCGATCACGTCCCTCCACAGTCCCTCCCCGCTCCTTCGCCCCGACCTCGCTGCTCCTGCTGTATTTGCTCACACTCCAATCACCGACCTGGATCTTGATGACGTCACTCGTCACAGTGTATCACAGCACAGTGTGGGTTGGCCCGTGCTGCCCCTGGGCCCTCGCTTCTCCTGGGGCCCCGATCACGCCCCTCTACAATCCCTCACCGCTCCTGCTGTATCTGCCCACGCTCCAATCAGCGACCTGGGCCTTGATGACGTCCCTCTTTGCTGCCGTCGCCCTCCTGCACCAGCTCGCGCTGTACCTTGCCGTGGTACCCCTCCATCATCATAGGCAGTCCCTCGGAATCGAGGAAGACTTGCTTCCACTCTTAGCATGAGTCCTTAGGTGGCTGTACAGTCCAATACGAGAGCAACATTCTCTGTCACAAGTGGGACAGATGGTCGTTGAGGGAAAGGGTGGGCAGGGAGCCTGGTTTGCTGCACACTCCTTTCGCTGCCTGCGCTTGGTTTCTGTATGCTCTCGGTGACAATACTCTTGGAGTTCAGCGCCCTCCCGGATGCACTTACTCCACTTCGGGCAGTCTATGGCCAGGGACTCCCAGGTGGCGGTGGGGATGTCACACTTTATCAGGGAGGCTTTGAGGGTGTCCTTGTAATGTTTCCGCTGCCCGTCTTTTTGGCTCGATTGCCGTGGACGAGTTCCGAGTAGGCGCTTGCTTTGGGAGCCTCGTGTCTGGCATGCTGAACTATGTGGCCTGCCCAGCGGAGCTGATCAAGTGTGGTCAGTGCTTCGATGTTGGCCTGGACGAGGACGCTAACGTTTGTGCGTCTGTCCTCCCAGGGGATTTGAAGAATCTTGCGGAGACATTACTGATGGTATTTCTCCAGCGAGTTGAGGTGTCTACTGTACATGCTACATGTCTCTCAGCCATACAGGAGGGCGGGTATTACTATGGCCCTGTAGACCATGAGCTTGGTGGTAGATTTGAGGGCTTGGTCTTCAAACATTCTCTTGCTCAGGCGGCCGAAGGCTGCACTGGCGCACTGGAGGTGGTGTTGGATCTCGAAGTCAATGCCTGCTATTGTTGGTAGGAGGCTCCCGAGATAAGGGAAGTGGTCCACGTTGTCTCCACGCTGCCCATGGCCACCGCTCACCGCTCCTTTTACGGCACAGAAACAGACCATTCGGCCCAACCAGTCCATGCCAACAATTATCCCTTAGCAGAGGGGTCAACAACCAGGGAGCATAGATTTAATGTCATTGGTAGGTTTAGAAACATAGAAACATAGAAAATAGGTGCAGGAGTAGGCCATTCAGCCCTTCTAGCCTGCACCGCCATTCAATGAGTTCATGGCTGAACATGAAACTTCAGTACCCCCTTCCTGCTTTCTCGCCATACCCCTTGATCCCCTGAGTAGTAAGGACTTCATCTAACTCCCTTTTGAATATATTTAGTGAATTGGCCTCAACTACTTTCTGTGGTAGAGAATTCCACAGGTTCATCACTCTCTGGGTGAAGAAGTTTCTCCTCATCTCGGTCCTAAATGGCTTACCCCTTATCCTCAGACTGTGACCCCTGGTTCTGGACTTCCCCAACATTGGGAACATTCTTTCTGCATCTAACCTGTCTAAACCCGTCAGAATTTTAAACGTTTCTATGAGGTCCCCTCTCATTCTTCTGAACTCCAGTGAATACAAGCCCAGTTGATCCAATCTTTCTTGATAGGTCAGTTCCGCCATCCCGGGAATCAGTCTGGTGAACCTTCGCTGCACTCCCTCAATAGCAAGAATGTCCTTCCTCAAGTTAGGAGACCAAAACTGTACACAATACTCCAGGTGTGGCCTCACCAAGGCCCTGTACAACTGTAGCAACACCTCCCTGCCCCTGTATTCAAATCCCCTCGCTATGAAGGCCAACATGCCATTTGCTTTCTTAACCGCCTGCTGTACCTGCATGCTAACCTTCAATGACTGATGTACCATGACACCCAGGTCTCGTTGTGAACTGTACATGCTTTTATGAATTTTGCGTTTTATCTCCTGTTTGCCAGGTAGCTGATTGGTGGATTGTTAAGTGCTTTGTGATGTCTTCTTGTGTCAAGTTTCTGTTGCTTTCTTTGCATGGAATCTTTTGTTGCTTTCGGAACCTGTTTGATGTTGACATTATTGTTGGCCTTGTATCCAGGAATGTACAAATTTTGCACTTGTTTTCTGAGACTAGGGGAGAACAGCTTAATCTCCAGCCAGTTTAGTGGTTGCAACCAGAAATTTACCAATCATTCAATTAATGTCTTTATGTACAAGTAGATACAGCAGCAATTTGAAGCAGGGTAATTAGTGTGTACAAACAGTGCAATGTTAACATAAACACGCATACCGTACAAAATGGGTCTGTTACTCTTTCTGTGAATGGATTTAGAGTATCTGTAACTTGAATCATAGGCAGTCCCCTCGGAATCTAGGAGGACTTTCTTTGATGAATGAACTTACATAGAAACATAGAAAATAGGTGCAGGAGTAGGCCATTCAGCCGTTCGAGCCTGCACCGCCATTCAATAAGATCATGGCTGATCATTCCCTCAGTACCTCTTTCCCGCTTTCTCTCCATACCCCTTGATCCCTTTAGCCATAAGGGCCATATCTAACTCCCTCTTGAATATATCCAATGAACTGGCATCAACAACTCTCTGCATCAGGGAATTCCACAGGGTAACAACTCTGAGTGAAGAAGTTTCTCCTCATCTCAGTCCTAAATGGCTTACACCTTACCCTAAGACTATGTCCCCTGGTTCTGGACTTCCCCAACATCGGGACCATTCTTCCCGCATCTAACCTGTACAGTCCCGTCAGAATCTTATACGCTTCTATGAGATCCCCTCTCATCCTTTTAAACTCCTGTGTATAAAGGCCCAGTCTCTCCTTATATGTCAGTTCCACCATCCCTGGAATCCCTGGTGAACCTTCACTGCACTCCCTCAATAGCCAGAACATACTTCCTCAGACCAAAACTGAACACAATATTCCAGGTGAGGCCTCACCAAGGCCCTGTACTACTGCAGTAAGACCTCCCTGCTCCTATACTCAAATCCCCTAGCTACGGAGGCCAACATACCATTTGCCTTCTTCACCGCCTGCTGTACCTGCATGCCAACTTTCAATGACTGATGAACCATGACATCAGGTCTCGCTGCACTTCCCTTTTTCTAATCATGGCTCCATTCAGATAATATTCTGCATTTGTGTTTTTGCCCCCAAAGTGGATAACCTCACTTTTATCCACATTATACTGCATTTTCCATGCATTTGCCCACTCACCTAACCTGTCCAAGTTACCCTGCAGCCTGTTAGCGTCCTCCTCACAGTTCTCACCACCACGCAGTTTAGTGTCATCTGCAAACTTGGAGATATTACACTCAATTCTTTCATCTAAATCATTAATGTATATTGTAAAGAGCTTGTGTCCCAGCACTGAGCCCTGTGGCACTCCACTAGTCACTGCCTGCCATTCTGAAAAGGACCCGTTTATCCCGACTTTCTGCTTCCTATCTGCCAACCAGTTCTCTATCCACGTCAGTACATTACCACCAATACCATGTGCTTCAATTTTGCACACCAATCTCATGTGTGGGACCTTGTCAAAAGCCTTCTGAAAGTCCAAATACACCACATCCACTGGTTCTCCCTTGTCCACTCTGCTAGTTACATCCTCAAAAAATTCCAGAAGATTCATCAAGAATGATTTCCCTTTCATAAATCCATGCTGACTTGGACCGATCCTGTCACTGTTTTCCAAATGCGCTGCTATTTCATCCTTACTGATTGATTTCAACATTTTTTCCACTCCTGATGTCAGGCTAACCGGTCTATAATTACCCGTTTTCTCTCTCCCTCCTTTTTTAAAAAAGTGGTGTGACATTAGCTACCCTCCAATCCATAGGAACTGATCCAGAGTCGATAGATGGTTAGAAAATGATCACCAATGCATCCACTATTTCTAGGGCCACTTCCTTAAGTACTCTGGGATGCAGACTATCAGGCCCCGGGGATTTATCGGCCTTCAATCCCATCAATTTCCCAAACACAATTTCCCGCCTAATAAGGATATCCTTCAGTTCCTCCTTCTCACTAGACCCTCGGTCCCCTAGCACTTCCGGAAGGTTATTTGTGTCTTCCTTTGTGAAGACAGAACCAAAGTATTTGTTCAATTGGTCTGCCATTTCTTTGTTCCCCATTATAAATTCACCTGAATCTGACTGCAAGGGACCTACGTTTGCCTTCACTAATCTTTTTCTCTTCACATATCTATAGAAGTCTTTGCAGTCAGTTTTTATGTTCCTGGCAAGCTTCCTCCCGTACTTTATTTTTCCCCTCTTAATTAAACCTTTAGTCCTCCTCTGCTGAATTCTAAATTTCTCCCAGTCCTCAGGTTTGCTGCTTTTTGAGCCACCTTCCCCGTTTTGTTTTTACTCCAGACAGGGATGTACAATTGTTGAAGTTCATCCACGTGATCTTTAAACGTTTGCCATTGCCTATCCACTGTCAACCCTTTAAGTATCATTTGCCAGTCTATTCTAGCCAATTCACGCCTCATACCATCGAAGTTACCTTTCCTTAAGTTTAGGACCCTAATTTCTGAATTAACTGTGTCACTCTCCATCTTAATAAAGAATTCTACCATATTATGGTCACTCTTCCCCAAGGGGTCTCACACAAGAAGATTGCTAATTAGTCCCTTCTCAATACACATCACCCAGTCTCGGATGGCCAGCTCTCTAGATGGTTCCTCGACATATTGGTATAGAAAACCATCCCTACTACATTCCAGGAAATCCTCCTCCACCACATTGCTATCAGTTTGGTTAGCCCAATCAATATGTAGATTAAAGTCGCCCATGATAACTGCTGTAACTTTATTGCACACATCCCTTATTTCTTGTTTGATGCTGTTCCCAACCTCACTACTACTGTTTGGTGGTTTATACACAATTCCCACTCGTGTTTTCTGCCTTTTGGTATTCCGCAGCATCATCCAAGCTCATGTCCCTCCTTACTATTGCATTAATTTCCTCTTTAACCAGCAACACCACCCCGCCTCCTTTTCCTTTCTGTCTATCCTTTCTAAATGTTGAATACCCCTAGATGTTGAATTCCCAGCCTTGGTCACCCTGGAGCCATGTCTCCGTGATGCCAATTACATCATATCCGTTAACTGCTGTCTGTGTAGTTAATTCATCCACCTTATTCCGAATACTCCTCGCATTGAGGCACAGAGCCTTCAGGCTTGAATGCAGGAGTGAGTGACACTGGGGGTGTCGGTCTAATCAAATACCAGGTTTGCAAAGGATTTCTAATCCAACTCTCTACAGCAACAACTTGCATTTATATAGCGCCTTTAACGTAGTAAAACATCCACGGTGCTTCACAAATTGTTACCAGCCACAATTTGACAACGAGCCGCATAAGAATATATTAAAGAAAGACTTGCATTTATTTAGCGCCTTTCACATCCACCGGACCGTCTCAAAGTGCTTTACAGCCAATGAAGTAGTTTTGGAGTATAGTCACTGTTGTAATGTGGGAATCGTGGCAGCCATTTTGCACACAGCAAGCTGCCACACACAGCAATGTGATGATGACCCAAATAATTGGTTTTTGTGATGTTGATTGAGGGATAAATATTGTCCAAGACACCTGAGAGAACTCCCCTGCTCCTCTTCGAAATAGTACCACGGGATCTTTTACGTCTACCTGAGAGAGCAGACGGGACCTCGGTTTAACGTCTCATCCGAAAGACAGCACCCCCGACAGTGCAGCACCCCCTCAGCACTGCACTGGGAGTGTCAGCCCAAATTTACGTGCTCAACCTGGAGTGGGACTTGAACCCACAATCATCTGACTCAGAGGCGAGAGTGCTGCCCACTGAGCCATTGCTGACACTGGGAACCGTTTCCAAAAGCTTGGTCAAAGTGGTCGGTTTTAAGGAGCGAATTTAATGAGGCGGAGAGGTTTAGGGAAGGAATTCCAGAGCTTGGGTCCCACACAGCTGAAGGCACGGCCACCAATGGTAGAATCAAGGTAATCGGGGGATGTACAAGAGGTCAGAATTGGAAAAACGCAGACATCTCGGAAGGTTGCAGGGCTGGAGGAGGTTGCAGAGATCGGGAGGGGGTGCGGAAATTGAACACCAGGATGAGAATTTCAATAGAGGCATTGTCAGATTGGGAGCCAATGTAGGTCAGCGAGCACAAGGCTTAATACATGGACCAAGAATCAAAACCAACATGCCTGGTTGGTACCTTTGATATAGAGATTTCCAAACAGTTTCAATAATACTTTGTACGTACATCTAATTAACAGCAGGGAACAGAAGTGTCAAATACAGTGTTGGATGTTACTTGTTGCATGACTTTAGGGGTACGGTAGCAGAGTGGATAGGTTTTTGAACCAGTAATCCAGAGGTAAAAACAGAAAATACTGGAAATACTCAGCAGGTCAGGCAGCATCTGTGAAGGGAGAAACAGAGTTAACGTTTCAGGTCGATGACCCTTCCGCAGAATTGGAAAAGATTCAAGATGTAACTAGTAATTCAGAGGCCTGGGCTAATGATCTGGAGACATGAGTTCAAGTCCCACCAGGGCAGCTGGGGAATTTAAATTCAGTAAATTAAATAAACCTGGAATAAAAAGCTAGTATCAGTAATGGTGACCATGAAACTTCCGGATTGTTGTAAAACCCATCTGGTTCACTAATGTCCTTTTAGGGAAGGAAATCTGCTGTCCTTACCTGGTCTGGGCCTATATGTGACTCCAGACCCACAGTCAAGTGGTTGACTTTTAACACAATCCTCCTGTGAAGCACCTTGGGACGTTTCAATACGTTAAAGGCGCTATATAAATATAAGTTGCTGTTGTTAACTGCTTTCTGAAATGGTCCAGCAAGCCACCACCTTCTCAAGGGACAATTAGGGATGGGCAATAAATGCCGGCCTTGCTGGCGACGCCCACATCCCGTGAATTAAGTTTTTAAATGCCTGTGCCAAACATTATATAATGCGACACATTGTTTATTTTGATCAACCAACACGCCTCATTAAATCGAGATATCCATCCAAATTGACGTTTCGATCAAAGGTTCAATCTGACCTTTTCGGTGAATGAACTGAGATACTGCATGCTCTGTTCCAGTAAGCAATCAGAATTCAAGTTCTGGAACACTTGCGAAGTTATTAGGGCACTTAAAAGATCACGGATTGCTCCTGAATATCTTTTTCATCTTGCCCCGCATTCAACATTCCTGGCCACTGCAAATAGAGCGGATGTACATAATATTAGCCGAATAATTGTGGTTTTCTGAAACACTGTTGACCGTTAATCCTCGGGAAATGTTAGTGAATGACAGGAGCCATCGATTGGGTGGACAGTCAGGAGAATAAAGCAACATTCAGGTGTCAGGAGTAGCACAGCATTTTATCGCAGCAATTCTGTGGCCCAGAAGTTTGGCCATACAGGACCAATATGTTGGGGGCTAACTAGCCGACTAAGCCTTCAGTTATAGTGGTTAGGGAGCACGCGTACTCCTTATGGGCAGGAACTGTGTTGGTAACGACCCAAAAGTTGCAGTCCATCGCCCATGCCTGAAACCAGTGTTGAGCCCTTTGCATGTGCAAATATTGGGCCTGCTGCCTGTTTGAGACCCCCTTCTGTGAGATTGGTTTGTCCTGAGGCAGCCAACACCAACTATACTCCAGAGAACCAGGTGCACATGCGGCCGAATGGGCGGTCCTTAAAGGGACCCCCTGTTGGACCGCAGCCAGCAAGGCATGTGTTTATAACGTACTTTGGCTGAATGTGGGCCACCACCCCACCCCCAGCCAACACTCCACAGGCCACGGCATCCTCCTCCCAACCGAATTACCTCCCATCTCCTGCCTCCGGTCGCCCTTCATCACTCACCCGGAGGGCAGCTGCCCAGTCTTCAATCTTGCTTTGCCGAAGAATTGCCTGTTGATGTCCACTCCTCGCTGGCTCTGAGGCCAAAGACCCAATATTGGGTGCACATCAAGTCACCACCATTCGGGCCGCAGTGGACTGACCCCCGGGGGCCCCGGATGCCCAAATTTCTAGACCAGTGTGTCTCAAAGGCCCAGTGTTAAGATGTGCCAAAGTATGTTTCCATATTCCAAAGCCTTTCCACCATCTACAAGGCACAAATCAGGAGTGTGATGGAATAGTCTCCATCTTGCCTGGATGAGTGCAGCTCCAACAACACTCCAGAAGCGCGACACCATCCAGGACAAAGCAGCCCGCTTGATTGGCACCCCATCCATCACCTTCAACATTCACTCCCTCCACCACCGGCGCACCGTGGCTGCAGTGTGTACCATCTACAAGATGCACTGCAGCAACTCTCCAAGGCTTCTTCGGCAGCACCTCCCAAACCCGCGACCTCTACCACCTAGAAGGACAAGGACAGCAGGCGCATGGGAACACCATCACCTCCACGTTCCCCTCCCAGTCACACACCATCCTGACTCGGAAATATATCGGCCGTTCCTTCATCGCCGCTGGGTCAAAATCCTGGAACACCCTCCCTAACAGCACTGTGGGAGCACCTTCACCGCACTGCAGCCACGATGCGCCGGTGGTGGAGGGAGTGAATGTTGAAGGTGGTGGATGGGGGGCCAATCAAGCGGGCTGCTTTGTCCTGGATGGCGTCGAGCTTCTTGAGTGTTGCTGGAGCTGCATCCATCCAGGTAAGTGGGGAGTATTCCATCACACTCCTGACTTGTGCCTTGTAGATGGTGGAAAGGCTTTAGAATATGGAAACATACTTTGTAGCGGTTCAAGGCGGCAGCTCACCACAACCTTCTCGAGGGCAATTAGGGATGGGCAATAAATGCCGGGCTTGCCAGCGACACCCACATCCGGTGAACAACAAAACAAAAAGGGTTGGGTGTTGAAGCACCACAGCAAGTGCGAGTGTCATGATCCTTGCTTGGGGAGGAGGGAGAATGCAGGAGTTGTGTGGTCTCTGTGCTGAGCATGTTGTCTACCAGTGATGAGGCAGTCACGTTTTTGCAACATGTCTGAACCTGGTTTCCATCATCACGTCACAATATTTAACCATCAGAAAAAAGGTTTGATGAGTCATTACAATCTGTTAATATTTCTCAATGAAAGCTGCTGGCTTCATGGTATTCTGTAAGTGTCTGGAACTGATTGAGCAGCGGAGGGGTCCAAAATGTTGCTTTACGTGTACTATTTTTGGAAAGGTTTAAAATAAGAGAAAAAAACATTTTTTAATCTCTCAACTTGCCCGTTCCCCCCCCCCCCCCCGCCCCCCCCAGCCCTGTATTTCGGATGAGACGTTAAACCGAGGTCCCGTCTGCCCTCTCAGGTGGACGTAAAAGATCCCATGGCACTATTTCGAAGAAGAGCAGGGGAGTTATCCCTGGTGTTCTGGCCAATATTTATCCCTGAACCATCGTCACTAAAATACATTATCTGGTCATTATCACATTGCTGTTTGTGGGAGCTTGCTGTGCGCAAATTGGCTGCCGCGTTTCTTACATTGCAACAGTGACTACACCATTATAAGTAAAATTATAAGTCAAGTGTTCCCCCCCCCCCCCTTAAAAGGGGCACGAGAACAGACAAATTAACGAATGATAACTTTTGCGGTAACTTAAATCAAATTAAAATTTGGTTGCCGTGGTGATGATGCACTCCAGTGTACCCATTACTGTCGACTTTTGAAGCCTGTATGCCAAGGTCTGTAGGCAGCATGCTGTGCACAATGGAGAAAACTTTCAAAAGAAGCACGCAGTTTCTCACCCAGGGAGATGAATCTAGTCCTGGCCTTGGCCATCCACTGATCTTCAGATAATCAGAGAATATGCAGAAGGATGCATGTTGCAAATTCCGCACTGAAGGGCCTGAAAAGGCAAAAGATGATGTGCAATATTCCGCAAGAGATCTTCAGCAACTCTCGCTGTATTTCCACAACCCACAAAGAATACCTTCGCAGAATCACCGGGGACTTGCAAAACTTTACCTCTGACTACACTTCAAAAAGTACTTCACCGTTTTGGGGCTTCTGGAATGCAATCTCTTGAAGCTGGAAGCTCCTTGTGGCACCTCACAGAGTGCCTGGTTTACATTTGTAAAACGCGTGTTCCTTTCCTCCAACCACTGTCTGTCCCACCTGTGACAGAGACTGTAATTCCCAAATTGGACTGTTCGGTCACCTGAGAACTTACTTTCAGAGTGGAAGCAAATCTTTCTCAATGTCGAGGGACTGCCTATGATGATGATGATGATGATGTAATGTGCAAGCGCTATTTTCCAAGTTGAATTTCCAAACGGTGAGTTTGAGAGCCGGAAGGAACAGTAACATTTTGCTGCAATTCTTATGTGAGCACCACCTGAGTGGAGAAGAAACCCCAGCATGTTGATGCTTGTCCTGGGAGGGTGGGTCCATTCCTGGAGGTGTAATCATATGGCTTCACATCACAAACTGCCCCGCCCCCAAACCCCTGCTATTGGTCCATCCTCCAGGTGCACTGCCTTCCCACAGCCAATTGGAAAGCAAGCAGCCTCTTTGTTACCCAATTAGATTCATCTTGACTGTCAGGGGTGGGGACGTGCTGTTTAAGATAGCCAATATTTTTACAATTAATACATGTTCATAATGTCCTTTTGATGGTTTCCCCCTGGGTTGCTTGCAGCAGTGTCCGGGAGATTAATCTTCAATTGCTGGAGGGCTGGTGACCATAAGTGTACGTTGTGATGATAAGATTGTCGTGTGGGATCGTGGCCCTTTGTCCACATCAGGTCACAGACACAACACAAGTTCTCTACAATCAAAGGGCCCTTAAAAAGACTCGCATTTATATAGCGCCTTTCACGACCACCTGACATCCAAAAGCGCATTACAGCCAATGAAGTACTTTTTGAAGTGTAGTTACTGTTGTATTGTAGGCAACACAGCAGCCAATTTGCGCACAGCAAACTCCCACAAACAGCAACGTGATAATGACCAGACAATCTGTATTTTGTTTGTTAATTGAGGGATAAATATTGGCCAGGACACAGGGGAGAACTACCCTGCTGTTCCTCGAAATAGTGCCACGGGATCTTTTACGCCAACCTGAGAGGACAAACGGGGCCTCGGTTTAACGTCATATCCGAAAGACAGCCCCGCCGACAGTGCAGCGCTCCCTCAGCACTGCACTGTGAGTGTCAGCCTGGATTTACGTGCTCAAGTCCCTGGAGCGGGACTTGAACCCACAACCTTCTGACTCCGAGACGAGGGTGCTGCCCACTGAGCCACGGCTGACCCTTATAACTTCCAGAGCAAAGGTCAGCTGTATCCCAGGATTATTGCGGCCTGTCTCACCCATTCCCACCACCTTCAGTCTTTGCTTTTGCCACTGCAGTGGTGCGTGTTGTCGGCAACAGAACAGTGCTGTGGGGCTTTGCAGTCGTCCTCTGCCAAACTCTGTGTTTTCCTCCCTGAACGTTGCCAACTAGCCGAGAAAGTCAGACAATGATTGTTGAATGAAGGTTACTGCAATTCATGGCAATTCATTGTATGTGAAATGATTTGGGAGATGTAATGTGGGAATTATGTAAAATGCTAGTCTTTATTGCCACGTGTGTATCAAGTGTTCAGCTTGCTGGAGAAGAGCTGACATTTCTATTCCTATGTCGCTCATTAGCATTACTGGTTTCAAGTATTTTCGCTGATGAACTATTTATTTCTCTCGATCTGCCGTTTTCTCCACTCCACAGCAGAATTAAAAGAAAGAAAAGACTTGCATTTCTATTTAGCGCCTTTCACGACCACTGGACGTCTCAAAGCTCTTTACGGTTCATTAACTTTCTCCTTTTTGAAATAGCAGTCGCGGCAGCCAACTTGCACACAGCAAGCTCCCACAAACAGCAATGTGATAATGATCAGATAATCTATTTTTCTTATGTTGATTGAGGGATAAATATTGGCCCAGGACACCGGGGTGAACTCCCCTACTCTTCCTCGAAATAGTGCCATGGGATCTTTTACGCCCACCTGATTGCGCAGACGGGGCCTCGGTTTAATGTCTCATCCGAAAGACAGCACCTCCGACAGTGCAGCACTCCCTCAGCACTCATCATCATCATAGGCAGTCCCTCGAAACGAGGATGACTTGCTTCCACGCCAAAAAAGGATGAGTTCGCCGGTGTTTCAATGAAGGGCCTAATATTCCCGTTCCTGAACTACATAGTGTAGGGTGGAAGATGCCTGTGCGTGGGTTTTTTTTTTAAACCTGTGGTGGCCGTTGCACACCAGCCACCACACGGGCTTGACAGAGCTAGGTCTGCACTGCACTGGGAGTGTCCACCTGGATTTATGTGCTCAAGTTCCTGGAGTGGGACTTGAGCCCACAACCTTCTGACTCAGAGGCGAGTGTACTGCCCACTGAGCCACGGCTGACACTGGGGCCACAGAAGGGATGGCCGACCTGTTTAGCTGGAAGTATTTAACAGTAGAAGGAAGAATTGGCAGTGCGAAGTTACGGTCACATTCCATTGCATCAGATTGACCGCCATTACTGACAAATAAGCCGAGCGCCTTGCATACACTTCATCTTGATGACTGCATCCTTTCAGAATGTGTAACCTTGCAATGAAAGCCCAGTTATGCCTTCACCACTATTATTAATGCCCTTTATTCAAACACTTGTAAATACTGATGAGGGGGGATTGTCCTATGAGGAGAGATTGAGTAGACTAGGCCTATATTATCTAGAGTTTAGAAGAATGAGAGGTGATCTCATTGAAACATGCAAAATTCTTACAGGGCTTGACAGGATAGATGCAGAGAGGATGTTTCCCCCTGGCTGGGGAAGTCTAGAACCAGGGGTCACAGTCTCAAGATAAGGGGTCGGTCATTTAGGACTGAGATGAGGAGAAACTTCTTCACTCAGAGGGTGGTGAATCTTTGGAATTCTCTACCCCAGAGGGCTGTGAAGGCTTAGTCTTTGAGTATATTCAAGACAGAGATTGTCTCCACCACCCTTTCAGGCAGCGCATTCCAGATCGCTGCGTAAAAAAGTTTTTCCTCATGTCATAGAAACATAGAAAATAGGTGCAGGAGTAGGCCATTCGGCCCTTCTAGCCTGCACCGCCATTCAATGAGAACATGGCTGAACATGCAACTTCAGTACCCCATTCCTGCTTTCTCGCCATAACCCTTGATCCCCCTAGTAGTAAGGACTTCATCCAACTCCTTTTTGAATATATTTAGTGAATTGGCCTCAACAACTTTCTGTGGTAGAGAATTCCACAGGTTCACCACTCTCTGGGTGAAGAAGTTTCTCCTCATCTCGGTCCTAAATGGCTTACCCCTTATCCTTAGACTGTGACCCCTGGTTCTGGACTTCCCCAACATTTGGAACATTCTTCCTGCATCTAACCTGTCTAACCCCATCAGAATGTTAAACGTTTCTATGAGGTCCCCTCTCATTCTTCTGAACTCCAGTGAATACAAGCCCAGTTGATCCAGTCTTTCTTGATAGGTCAGTCCCACCATCCCGGGAATCAGTCTGGTGAACCTTCGCTGCACTCCCTCAATAGCAAGAATGTCCTTCCTCAGGTTAGGAGACCAAAACTGTACACAATACTCCAGGTGTGGCCTCACCAATGCCATGTACAACTGTAGCAACACCTCCCTGCCCCTGTACTCAAATCCCCTTGGCTGACCGGTCTATAATTCCCTGTTTTCTCTCTCCCTCCTTTTTTAAAAAGTGGGGTTACATTGGCTACCCTCCACTCCATAGGAACTGATCATAGGGTCCATAGGGTCTTCAGTTACATGGAGAGACTGGAGAAGCTGGGGTTGTTCTCCTTAGAGCAGAGAAGGTTAAGGGGAGATTTGATTTGGTTTGGGGGTACGGTACGATAATGGTTATGTTACTGGGCCAGTAATCCAGAGGCGCAAGTTCAAATCCCACCACGGCAGCTGGGGAATTTAAATTCAGTTAATTAAATAATCCTGGAATAAAAAGCTAGTGTCAATAATGGTGACCATGAAACCTCCAGATTGTCATAAAAATCCAACTGGTTCATTAAATGACCGTTAGGGGAGGAAATCTGCCACTCTTATCCAGTCTGGCCAATATGTGACTCCAGACCCACAGCAATGTGGTGAACTCTTAGCTGCCTAGCAAGCCACTCAGTTGTACCAAACTGGCACTGTGGGAGCACCTTCACCACGCGGACTGCAGCGGTTCAAGGCGGCGGCTCACCACCACCTTCCAAAGGGGCAATTAGGGATAGGCAATAAATGCCGGTCTTGTCGGCGACGCCCATATCCCGGGAACGAATATTGTTTTTAAAATTGCTTTGACAGAGCTCTTCAAAATCACGAAGGGGTTTTGACAGAGCAAATAAGGAGAAGCTGTTTCCATTGACGGAAAGGTCAGTAACCAGTGGACACAGAATTAAGGTGATTGGCCAAAGACCAGAGGTGACATGAGGAGAACAAAAAAAATGTGCACAGCAAGTTATGATCTGGAATTCATTGGCAGAAAGGGTAGTGGAAGGAGAATCTAAATACAATAGGGGGAAGAGAAGAATCTTCATATTGACGATCTCCTTGACACAGTGTTGAGAATGTCCCCACCCTACATTAGAACAGCGACTACACTTCAAAAGTACTTCATTGGCTGTAAAGCACGTTGGGACGTTTCGGGGTCATGAAAGGCGCTATATAAATGCAAGTCTTTTTTTTCCCCCCCCTTTCACTCCGCCCCACCCCCCCAAATAATGGCGCCAACGGTTCAGATATGCACAGTAAAAACTATCTTGTGTCTTGGTTTAATTCAGCAGCTAAGGCAAACATAAAGGGCTGCCTAAACTATTTATAAGAAACAATATTAGAGAAGTACGGCAGATGGCTGATTCTTAGCCACTTTACGCTCTGCATAAACCAATCCCTTCAGTGTGGATCCATGAGTGTAAACCATCTGTGAAGAACAGTAATGGTACATCCTAAACTAACAAATCTACACTCGGAAAAATATTTTAACAGATGTACTGAAATGCATCCTGGTTTTTACATAAAATTTTACATCACAGAAGGAATCCATTCGGGCCATCATGTCTGCGCCAAACCTTTGAAAGAGCGATCCAATTAGTCCCATTTTCTGCTCTTTCCTCATAGTTCTGCAATTTTCTCCCCTTCCTGCGTTCATCTAATGCCCTCTCGAAGGTTACTATTGAATCGGTTTTCACCATTGCATTCCAGATCATTGAAATCATTGAAGGTGGCAGGGCAGGTTGAGAAAGCGGTTAAAAATACTTACGGGATCCTGGGCTTCATAAATGGAGGCATAGAGTACAAAAAGCATGGAAATTATGATGAACCTTTATAATACACTGGTTCTGCCCCAACTGGAGTATTGTATCCAATTCTGGGCACCGCACTTTAGGAAGGATGTGAAGGCCTTGGAAATAGTGCAGAAAAGATTTACAAGAATGGCTCCAGGGATGAGGGACTTCACAGTTACTGATAGACTGGAAAAGCTGGGGTTGTTCTCCTTAGAGCGGAGAAGGTCGAGAGAAGATTTAATAGAGGTGTTCAAAATCATGAGGAGTCTGGACAGAATAGATAGAGAGAAACTCTTCCCATTGGCAGAAGGGTCGAGAACCAGAGGGCACAGATTTAAGGTGATTGGCAGAAGAACCAAAGGCGAAATTTCTATAGATATGTAAAGAGAAAAAGGTTAGTAAAGACAAACGTAGGTCCCCTGCAGTCAGAATCAGGGGAAGACATAACGGGGAACAAAGAAATGGCGGACCGATTGAACAAGTACTTTGGTTCGGTATTCACTAAGGAGGACACAAACAACCTTCCGGATATAAAAGGGGTCGGAGGGTCTAGTAAGGAGGAGGAACTGAGGGAAATCCTTATTAGTCGGGAAATTGTGTTGGGAAAATTGATGGGATTGAAGGCCGATAAATCCCCAGGGCCTGATGGACTGCATCCCAGAGTACTTAAGGAGGTGGCCTTGGAAATAGTGGATGCATTGACAGTCATTTTCCAACATTCCATTGACTCTGGATCAGTTCCTATCGAGTGGAGGGTAGCCAATGTAACCCCACTTTTTAAAAAAGGAGGGAGAGATATAACAGGGAATTATAGACCGGTCAGCCTGACATTGGTAGTGGGTAAAATGATGGAATCAATTATTAAGGATGTCATAGCAGTGCATTTGGAAAGAGGTGACATGATAGGTCCAAGTCAGCATGGATTTGTGAAAGGGAAATCATGCTTGACAAATCTTCTGGAATTTTTTGAGGATGTTTCCAGTCGAGTGGACAAGGGAGAACCAGTTGATGTGGTATATTTGGACTTTCAGAAGGCGTTCGACAAGGTCCCACACAAGAGATTAATGTGCAAAGTTAAAGCACATGGGATTGGGGGTAGTGTGCTGACATGGATTGAGAACTGGTTGTCAGACAGGAAACAAAGAGTATGAGTAAATGGGGACTTTTCAGAATGGCAGGCAGTGACTAGTGGGGTACCGCAAGGTTCTGTGCTGGGGCCCCAGCTGTTTACACTGTACATTAATGATTTAGACGAGGGGATTAAATGTAGTATCTCCAAATTTGCGGATGACACTAAGTTGGGTGCCAGTGTGAGCTGCGAGGAGGATGCTATGAGGCTGCAGAGCGACTTGGATAGGTTAGGTGAGTGGGCAAATGCATGGCAGATGAAGTATAATGTGGATAAATGTGAATGGCCTACTCCTGCACCTATTTTCTATGTTTCTATGTTTCTATCCCTGCTTTCCTTGTAGGAAATCTCCTCTGCACCCTCTCCAGGACGTTGACATCCTTCCTAAAGTAGGGTGCCCAGAATTGGCCCAGGTGAGACCTAACCGGTCTTCTATGAACTCATTGAATGGCGGTGCAGGCTCGAAGGACCGAATGGCCTACTCCTGTACCTATTTTCTATTTCTGTTTCTAACTTCCTTGCTTTTGTTCCCTAACTTCCTCAACCTTCTGATAACATTTTGTTATGGCCTCCCCCCTCCCTACCTCTGTAATCTCTTTCAGCCTCAAAACCCCCGCCCCCTCCCCCGAGATGTCTGCGCTCCTCTAATTCTGCCCTCTTGAGCATCCCTGATTATAGTCGCTCAGCCGTCGATGGCCGTGCCTCCTGTTGCCTGGGCCCTAAGCTTTGGAGCTCCCTGCCTAAACCTCTCTGCCTCTCTTTCCTCCTTTTCAGACGCTCCTGAAAACCCATCTCTTTGACCAAGCTGTACCGTAATTTCTTGTGTGGCTCGGAGTTAAATTTATTTGTTTCGTCTTATAACACTGCTGTGAAGTGCCGTGGGACCTTTTACTACATTAAAGCTGCTACATTAATGCAAGTTCTTGTTCTGTGCCACTTGCCCGAGTGCATCGTGCCAGCGGAGAAACGAGAAGCAGCCCCGCAAAACCTTTGGCTGGGCGAGCGGTTCTGCTGGCACGTAACGCTGTGCCCGGAACATTAAATCTCCGTTCCAGCTTTCTGATAAGGTTGCCAACTCTGGTTGGCCATATTCCTGGAGCTTTCAGTACAAGACCCCCTAGCATCCTTGCCTGAGACCCCCGCCTCCACCATTGGTCAACATGTCCACCCTCGTGGGACCCGGCCTACCCCAAGGGGCCAATGGAGAGGCGAACAGGCTCTTCGTTACCCGATTGAATAATTCTCCATTTCAGCCAAGCAACACTTTCAACCACCTCCAGTGGTTGTTTAAAACAACGAAAGAGCGACGGTGTTCAAACAAGATTTTGCTTTTTTAAAACGGCAATTTTTTTTTTTTGATGTCCCGTTGATTTTCCTTCACGATTGATCACAGCAGTGCCTTGGAGATCAATCGTCAAGTCCTGGAGATTGGAGGACAATCCATCCTGGAGGATTGGGCAACCCATTCTGCGCTCATTGTACTTTCTGTCTGTGTAAAATCTCTCAACGCTCATTAAACGGGAGACGCCGCCGTGCGTTCCATCAATCTGGGAATGCAAACCTTGTTAAAATTGTTGATTTAGTGCAGGAATCTGCTCCAGCCCTCGGTGTTCGCACAAGGCCTGCGGGATTTATTTGTGCATTCGTGCTGACAGCTATGTATTATCAGCAAACCTCCCTTGATGCTATTGTAATTCTCTTGATTTACTATGAACGGTTAGTAAGAGGCTCAAAACTTAAGAAAGGATTTGCATTTCTATAGCACCTTTCACGACCCCGGACGTCCCAAAGCGCTTTACAGCCAATGAAGTACTTTAGGAATGTGGTCACTGTTGTAATGTGGGAAACGCAGCAGCCAATTACGCGCACAGCAAGCTCCCACAAACAGCAACGTGATAATGAGCATAGAAACACAGAAAATAGGTGCAGGAATAGGCCATTCGGCCCTTCGAGCCTGCACCGCAGATCAATAAGATCATGGCTGATCATTCCTTCAGTACCCCTTTCCTGCTTTCTCTCCATACCCCTTGATCCCCTTAACCGTAAGAGCCATATCTAACTCCCTCTTGAATATATCCAGTGAACTGGCATCAACAACTCTCTGTGGCAGGAAATTCCACAGGTTAACAACTCTGAGTGAAGAAGTTTCTCCTCATCTTAGTTCTAAATGGCCTACCCCTTATCCTAAGACTATGTCCCCTGGTTCTGGACTTCCCCAACATCGGGAACATTCTTCCCACATCTAACCTGTCCAGTCCCGTCAGAATCTTATGTTTCTATGAGATCCCCTCTTATCCTTCTAAACTCCAGTGAATAAAGGCCCAGTTGATCCAGTCTCTCCTCATATAACAGCCCAGCCATCCCTGGAATCAGTCTGGTGAACCTTCGCTGCACTCCCTCAATAGCAAGAACGTCCTTCCTCAGACTAGGAGACCAAAACTGAACACAATATTCCAGGTGAGGCCTCACGAAGGCCCTGTACAACTGCAATAAGACTGTCCTGCTTCTATATTCAAATCCCCTAGCTATGAAGGCCAACATACCATTTGCCTTCTTTACCGCCTGCTGTACCTGCCTTTCCACTTTCAGTGACTGATGAACCATGACATCCAGGTCTCGTTGCACCTCCCCTTTTCCTAGTCTGCCGACATTCAGATAATATTCTGCCTTCGTGTTTTTGCCCCCAAAATGGATAACCTCACATTTACCCACATTATACTGCATCTGCCATGCATTTGCCCACTCACCTAACCTGTCCAATCACCCTGCAGCCTATTAGTGTCCTCCTCACAGCTCACACCGCCAACCAGTTTAGTGTCATCTGCAAACTTGGAGATATTACACTCTATTCCTTCATCCAAATCGTTACTGTATATTGTAAAGAGCTGGGGTCCCAGCACTGAGCCCTGCGGCACTCCACTAGTCACTGCCTGCCATTCTGAAAAGGACTCGTTTATCCCGACTCTCTGCTTCCTGTCTGCCAACCAGTTCCCTATCCACGTCAATACATTACCCCTAATACCATGTGCTTTGATTTTGCACAACAATCTCTTGTGCGGGACCTTGTCAAAAGCCTTCTGGAAGTCCAAATACACCACATCCACTGGTTCTCCCTTATCCACTCTGCTAGTTACATCCTCAAAAAAATTCCAGAAGATTCGTCAAGCTTGATTTCCCTTTCATAAATCCATGCTGACTTGGTCCGATCCTGTCACCGTTTTCCAAATGCGCTGCTATTTCGTCCTTCATGATCGATTCCAACATTTTCCCCACTACTGATGTCAGGCTAACCGGTCTATAATTACCCGCTTTCTCTCTCCCTCCTTTTTTTAAAAAAGTGGTGTTACATTACCTGCCCTCCAGTCCATGGAAACTGATCCAGAGTCGATAGACTGTTGGAAAATGATCACCAATGCATCCACTATTTCTAGGGCCACTTCCTTGAGCACTCTGGGATGCAGACTATCGGGCCCCGGGGATTTATCGGTCTTCAATCCCAACAATTTCCCTAACACAATTTCCCGTCTAATAAGGATATCCTTCAGTTCCTCCTTCTCATTAGACCCACTGTCCCCGAGTACAATTGGAAGGTTATTTGTGTCTTCCTTAGTGAAGACAGAATCGAAGTATTGGTTCATTTGGTCTGCCATTTCTTTGTTCCCCATTATAATTTCACCTGAATCCGACTGCAAGGAACTTACGTTTGTCTTTACTAATCTTTTTCTCTTCTCATATTTGTAGAAGCTTTTGCAGTCAGTTTTTATATTCCCTTCAAGCTTCCTCTTGTACTCTATTTTCCCCCTCTTAATTAAACCCTTAGTCCTCCTCTGTTGAATTCTAAATTTCTCCCAGTCCTCAGATTTGTTGCTTTTTCTAGCCAATTTATTTGCCTCTTCCTTGGCTTTAACACTATCCTTAATTTCCTTTGTTAGCCATGCTTGAGCCACCTTCCCAGTTTTATTTTTACTCCAGACAGGGATGTACATTTGCTGAAGTTCATCCATGTGATCTTTAAATGTTTGCCATTGCTAATCCATCGTCAACCCTTTGAGTATCATTTGCCAGTCTATTCTAGCCAATTCACGCCTCATACCGTCGAAGTTACCTTTCCTTAAGTTCTGGACCCTAGTTTCCGAATTAACTTTGTCACTCTCCATCTTAATAAGAAATTCTACCATATTATGGTCACTTACCCCAAGGGGCCTCGCACAACAAGATTGCTAATTTGTCCCTTCTCATTACACATCACCCAGTCTAGGATGGCCAGCTCCCTGGTTGGTTCCTCAACATATTGGTCTCGAAAAACCATCCCTAATACACTCCAGGAAATCCTGCTCCACCGCATTGCTACCAGTTTGGTTAGCCCAATCAATATGTAGATTAACGTCGCCCATGATTACTGCTGTACCTTTATTGCACACATCCCTTATTTCTTGTTTGATGCTGTCCCCAACCTCACTACTACTATTTGGTGGTCTATACACAACTCCCACTAGCGTTTTCTGCCCTTTGGAATTCCGCAGCTCCACCATACCGATTCCACATCATCCAGGCTAATGTCCTTCCTTACAATTGCATTGATTTCATCTTTAACCAGCAACGCCACCCCGCCTCCTTTTCCTTTCTGTCTATCCTTCCTAAATGTTGAATACCCCTGGATGTTGAGTTCCCAGCCTTGGTCCCCCTGGAGCCATGTCTCCGTGATGCCAATCACATCGTATCCATTAACTGCTATCTGCGCAGTTAATTCATCCACCTTATTCCGAATACTCCTCGCATTGAGGCACAGAGCCTTCAGGCTTGTTTTTTTTAACACACTTTGCCCCTTTAGAATTTTGCTGTAATGTGGCCCTTTTTGTTTTTTGCCTTGGGTTTCTCTGCCCTCCACTTTTACTATTCTCCTTTCTATATTTTGCTTCTGCCTTTTTATTTCCCTCTGTCTCCCTGCATAGATTCCCATCCCCCTGCCATATTAGTTTAACTCCTCCCCAACAGCACTAGCAAACACTCCCCCTAGTACATTGGTTCCGGTCCTGCCCAGGTGCAGACCGTCCGGTTTGTACTGGTCCCACCTCCCCCAGAACCGGTTCCAATGTCCCAGGAATTTGAATCCCTCCCTTCTGCACCACTCCTCAAGCCACGTATTCATCTGAGCTATCCTGCGATTTCTACTCTGACTAGCATGTGGCACTGGTAGCAATCCTGAGATTACTACTTTTGAGGTCCTACTTTTTAATTTAGCTCCGAGCTCCCTAAATTCGCTTCGTAGGACCTCATCCCGTTTTTTACCGATGTCATTGGTACCTATATGCACCACAACAACTGGCTGTTCACCATCCCTTTTTCAGAATGTCCTGCACCCGCTCCGAGACATCCTTGACTCTTGCACCAGGGAGGCAACATACCATCCTGGACTCTCGGTTGCGGCCGCAGAAACACCTATCTATTCCCCTTACAATTGAATCCTCTATCACTATCACGCTCCCGCTTTTTTTCCTGCCCTCCTGTGCAGCAGAGCCAGCCACGGTGCCATGAACTTGGCTGCTGCTGCTCTCCCCCCCTGTTGAGTCATCCCCCTCAAAGCGGTGTATCTGTTTTGCAGTGGGATAACCGCAGAGGATCCCTGCACTACCTTCCTTGCACTGCTCTTCCTGTTGGTCTTCCATTCCCTATCTGTTGTGTACCCTTTACCTGCGGTAAGACCAACTCGCTAAACATGCTCTTCACGTCATTCTCAGCATCGTGAATGCTCCAGAGTGAATCTACCCGCAGCTCCAGTTCCGCAACGTGGTTAGTCAGGAGCTGCAGGCGGACACACTTCCCGCATACTTAGTCGTCAGGGACACCGGACGCGTCCCTGATTTCCCACATAGTACAGGAGGAGCATAACAGGTGTCCGAGCTCTCCTGCCATGACTTAACCCTTAGATACACTTGAATTGGCAACAACAGTGCTAAAAGTTACTCACTGATATAGAAAATAAAAAAGAAAAGCTACTTACCAATCACTTGCCCCCTTGGCTGTGATGTCACCTTTCTTTTGCTTTCTCCCTGTAGCTGCACAAGCTGGCCTTTATCGGCCTCTCGCCGACCCCGGACTCTCCCCTCCGACGATGAACTCGCGACTCCTGCTCTCGCGGCCTTTATAGGCCTCTCGCCGCCTCCGACGACCAGATAACGGGGTTGTGGGTAAACCTCTTAGAGTGCGCGCACGTTTCACTCGGGATCAACAAGAGAATAATGTGCTCCGTGTTTGCCGTTGCAGAAATCGGCCTTGTGAATGAGAATTAAAAGACGACTGCATTTTGGGGCCCACTTGTTCTGACTGATTTCTCGGTTGGCTCAGTTGGCTTTCAGCAAGCGCGCAAGTTCCTTCAGCAACACTCGATTGTAATCACGCAATCCCAATGCTAGTGTTGGCTGACAACAATGTTTGCATAGAACTAGAAGCCAGCAGTGTGCATAAACGCCTCCTCAATCTGAGTCCTGCTACCGAAGGCAACAAGTGCAGACTTGGAAGAGGGCAGCCAATTCCTGCTGTAAGAGATTTTTTTTGGACCGGCTTAAATTGACGACAGGATCACTGATTTATGGCCAGTCGGAAAAGCTTATTAAACACATGAATACATATATTTTAACAAAACTCAGCAGTAATAGAAGGTTTAGATGGGCTTTACTTCCTGTTTTAACCATGGACTGACTCAACTTGGGTGACTCAAATCAAACCACCTCCTGGTTTCTCACTCCTATCTCCGCTGTGGTCTCTTAGCACCTGGGCTGGCTTCTGTTGTTCAGTCTCCAGTGGCCACCGCCTCCTGCACAATCTTGTTGAGCCCGATGATTGGTTCCCAAGCTCCATGATCACCCTCTGATTGGTTCTCCTTGCTCTGGCACCGGCCTCGTCCAATGGCGTCCTTCCAGGGGGAATTTCAAAGTCAAGCTCGCCTCCTTAGCTCAAACCATGCTGTCTCCAGCACGTGCTCCTTCCCCAGTCAGAGTTCACAGTTCACAAGTCCTTTCTTTGTCAGCAGACCCCCGGAGTCGAGGGTGACTTGCTTCCACACTAATGAGTAATAAGGTGACTGATGAGGTCAATGCGGGACCTACAGTCTCTGTCACAGGTGGGGCAGACGGTGGTTGGAGGGACGGGTGGGTGGGGGTGTTTGGGTTGTCGTGCGCTCCTTCCGCTGTTTGGACTTGCCTTCCGCGTGCTCCCGCCGAAGAGACTCGAAGTGTTTGGTGCCTTCTCGGATGCTTCTCCTCCACTTTGGGCGGTCTTGGGCCAGGGATTCCCAGGTGTCGGTGGGGATGTTACATTTTTTTCAAGGAGGCTTTGAGGGTGGCCTTGAAGCGTTTTCTCTGCCCACCTGGGGCTCGCCTGCCATGACGGAGCTCGGAGTAGAACGCTTGTTTCGGGAGACTAGTATCGGAGATGCGGACAATGTGGCCCGTCCATCAGAGCTGATCGAGTGTGGTCAATGCCTCGATGCTGGGGATGTTGGCCTGAGAGAGAAGACTGACATTGGTGCTTCTGTCTTGCCAATGGATTTGCAGGATTTTGCGGAGGCAGCGTTGGTGGTACTTCTCCAGTGGTTTCGCAGAGCCCAAGTGTATTCTTTCTCCAGTCAAAAGTCACAGTTCACAAGCTCACATTCGAGGGTCTGCCCATTTAAAGAAAGCCCGTCTATCCACATATACACGTTCCTAAACATGAATTCATCAACAGGTCGCTACACAAATTAATTAATTCCTAACCACACTCTCATACAGCCAAGTGCAATAAATATTCTCCTGCTTCTAGTCAGCCCTCCTACCAGTCCCAATTGTTATTAACCTTTGCTGAAGACAACCCTCTTGCTCATCACAATGTCCACAGGCTGTTTGATGTCTCACCAGCCTTAGTCTGATGCATGTTCTGGGTCAAAGGTCTTGGCAGGAGGTCTCACAAGGTGGTGGGAAGAGAAATAAAATATTCAGTCACAAGTTACAGAAAGATGCTCCACCCGTGGGCCACGAGAACCTAATTGGCTCGGGTATTTCACCTTAGAAAACCGTGCCAATCAGATACACAGGCCTTGGAAGTATAGTCATCATAGACGGTCCCTCGAACGAGGATGACTTGCTTCCACAAGAGTTCACAGATGATTCAATGAAGGACCCGATGCTCCAGTCCTGAAGTCCAATCGAGGGGGTGGAAGATGCCTGTGCGTGGATTTTTTTTAACGTGTGGTGACCGTTGCACATCAGCCACCACACGGGCTTGACAGAGCTAGGTCTTGGTCCAGTGGCGAGGGTTAACCAGGACGACTGGACATGGTATTAGGGAGGCACAACACAAGTCTGTGGTAAACACGAGAAGATAGACTTCCAATTCTGGTTTTTAAGTGTTGTTTTCCCTGCTTTTTAGGAAGTCAAAATAAAGGAGAAGGAGGCTTGTGCGAAAAGCAGAGTTTACTGTAAGTATTAAGTCTTTTTTTACATTTACTGCTCCATAAAACACTCATGACGGTGGTTCGATTTCTACTTTAAGTATTTGTTGAGTTGCTTTTTCTCAGTGTAAGAGCATATCAATAGAGATGTCTTGGGCAAAGCTTCCAAATCATTTAATAATAAAGATTTTAATAGACGTATTTGTTACCAAACAATATATAAGAGTAGACGGATTTTAAGCGATCATTGACATGTTGGTTAGGGGTTGCCAACCCTTTGGATTGCCCCGAGGTCCCCAGGAATTGTAGACTAATCTCTAGGACTTTGTTGCAAGCAAAACCAGGAGAAACATCACGGGGGTAATAAAAAACTGTGTTTGTAAAAAGGTATTAAGAAAGGATATACTTGCCAATGAGGGAGTGCAATAAAGGTTCACCAGACTGATTCCTGGTTTGGGGGGATTGTCCTATGAGGAGAGATTGAATAGACTAGGCCTATATCCTCTAGAGTTTAGAAGAATGAGGTGATCTCATTGAAAGATAGAAAATTATTACAGGGCTTGATAGGGTAGATGCAGCAAATATGTTTCCTCTGGCTGGGGAGTCTAGAACCAGGGGTCACAGTCTCAGGATAAGGGGTCGGCCATTTAGGTCTAAGATGAGGAGAAATGTCTTCACTTGGAATTCTCTGCCCCAGAGGGCTGGATCGTCGAGGGGCAGAATGGCCTACTCCTGCTCCTATTTCTTGTGCTAATGGAAATAGCGAGTTCAGTGAATGATGTACCTGCTCTGGTTTGAAATGGAGCTGGGGGAAATAACGGTTCAAGGGTATGTTGAAGTCATTCTTCCATCCTCGAGTTTCTGCTCCAAACCTGAAAATAGCAGCCCACACTGGCACACGTCACTTTGAGAAAGGAGCCTTCTCGCAGATTAATTAAAGCCGTGATATACTTGAGCAAGCTTCTGAACTGATTCAGAGCTGCATCTCTCCCCAGCCATTGTGCTGCGGGCAGTGCTGGTTCTTCACTTGGCCTCAGCACCATTTGGTCTGGGGGAGGGGCGACTCAGAACCCACCTGGCAAGTGCGGGGGGGATGGGTGGGTGTAGTGGGCTGTGTAGAGACTTTTGTGTCGTGATTTCTGCTAGAAATTGTATAAGAACATAAGAAATTAGGAGCAGGAGTCAGCCATTTGTCCTCTCGAGCCTGCTCCGCCATTCAATAAGATCATGGCTGATCGGATCTTGGCCTCGATTTCACTTCCTGTGTGTCTGTCTTTCTGTATGTGTGTTTCCCCTGCTCTCTCCCTCTCTGTCTGTCTGTCTGTCTGTCTGTCTCCCTCCCTCCTTCCCGCCCTCCTTCTGTCTCCCTCCCTCCCCTCCCTTCCTCTGTCTGACTGTCTCCCTCCCTCCTTCTGCCTCCCTCCCTCCCTCCATCTGTCTGTCTCCCTCCCTCCTTCCCGCCCTCCTTCTGTCTCCCTCCCTCCCTCTGTCTGACTGTCTCCCTCCCTCCCCTCCCTCCCTTCCTCTGTCTGACTGTCTCCCTGCCTCCTTCTGTCTCCCTCCTTCTGTCTCCCTCCCTCTCTCCCTCTGTCTGACTGTCTCCCTCCCTCCTTCCCTCCCTCCTTCTGTCTCCCTCCCTCCTGTCTGTCTGTCTGTCTGTCTCCCTCCCTCCCCTTCTGTCTCCCTCCCTCCCTCCCCTTCTGTCTGTCTGTCTGCCTCCCTTCCCTCCCTCCTTCTGTCTCCCTCCCTCCCTCCCTCCCTCCCTCCCTCTGTCTCCCTCCCTCCCTCCTCCCTCTGTCTCCCTCCCTCCCTCCCTCCCTCCCTCTGTCTGTCTCCCTCCCTCTCTCTGTCGCCCTCTCTCTCCGTCTGTCCAGGACGTGGCTCAGCTGGGATCACCCCCCCACACAGTCGAGTAACCTACTGATGATCATTGTCTCGGTCCATGTGTGAATAATGGCCTCTTGAGCAAGGTCCTGGAAAGCAATTGGTGCCCATGGGTCTTGGCGAGGAATCGACACACCTTCAGGGAAAGATCTTTTCATTTTAGTTATTGCTAAGGAAGGTTAGGATTCCAATTAAATTGCAAAATGTGACATTTCGATTGTGTATAATAGGACTGAACGTTGGAAAAGTCTTATTGCATGGCAAAGCTGTTTCTCAACAGTGAATACTATAACCTTTAAATCTGAATTATGGATCCCATTAAATACACGGTATTAAGTATCTGCTGAATCGAAACAGCTGCTTAAAACAAGGCGGAAGGTCCTTCTGTTTTGCACACTGCGCTTGTCAGGACTGCTTATTACAAAGTGTGTTATTTAAGTGTAGGAAAAATGTGAAAGTGAATCATCGTGATGTATTGTAATCGGGGTGAGGATTTGCTTGTTAAGATTAAGAACATAAGAATTAGGAGCAGGAGTCGGCCATTCAGCCCCTCGAGCCTGCTCCACCATTCAATAAGATCACGGCTGATCTTCTACCTCAACTCCACTTTCCTCATATCCCTTATTTCCCTGAATATTATGTGCATCTCTAAATACTGATGATATTTTGCAGTGATGAGGATAAACTTCTTCACTGAGAATTGTGCTCCTGTGGAATTCTCTACCACAAAAAGTTCATTAGATCTATTCAAAAGGGAGTTAGATGTGGCCCTTACGGCTAAAGGGGTCTGGAGAGAAAGCAGGAATGGCGTACTGAAGTTGCATGATCAGCCATGATTATATTGAATGGTGGTGCAGGCTCGAAGGGCCGAATGGCCGAATGGCCTACTCCACCTATTTTCTATGTAATCAATCATTTGTCACGTCACAAGTTAATCTCTCACCGTGGACAATCTTGCAGGGCACAGTGTCACTTACCATAGATTCATAGACCAGTACGACACAGGAGGAGGCCATTCGGCCCATCGAATCTGTGTTGGCTTGTTCGAAGAACGATCCAGTCAATTCCACTCCCCCGCTCCTTCCTCATATCCCTGCAATTTTCTCTTCTCCAATTATTTATCCAATTCCCTTTTGAAGGCTGCCATTGAATCCATGACTACCGCCCTATCAGGCAGCGCGTTTCAGATCCTAACCTCTCGTTGCGTTAAGTTAAGTTTTTCCTCAGATTTTTGTGCTCGGGTCTCTGGAGTGGGCCTTGAACCCACAGCCCTCCGACTCTGAAGCACGAGTGCTGCCCACTGAGCTACACTCCCACTCACACTCTTCTGGCCCGCACGGCCTCTCGAAGGGGCTGCGCGGACCGTTCAAAATTCGTCGGTGATTTTACAATCCGTCTCGTCGGCTGTGCGGGACCTGGAGAGCGCTTCAAGGCATCGTTGTCACTGAGGCACGGCTGACACCAGTGGGGACGATCTGATTACACGCCCCTCACCCTCGCACCTTTCATGGCCGAAATGAGTAAAAAAAAAAAACAATGACCCCAGCAGAAATAAAAACAGAAAATGCTGCAAATACTCAGCGGGTCAGGCGGCATCTGTGGGGAGAGAAAGAGAGTTAACGTATCAGGTCGACGACCCCTTCGTCAGAACTGGAAAAAGTTAGAGATGTAACCGGTTTTTAAAGCAAGTGTCGGAGGGAGGGGAGGAACGAAAGAGTAGAAATAAAAGGATCCTTTTCAGAATGGCAGGCAGTGACTAGTGGGTTACCGCAAGGTTCAGTGCTGGGACCCCAGCTACTTACAATATACATCAATGATTTAGATGAAGGAATTGAATGTAATATCTCCAAGTTTCCAGATGACACTAAGCTGGGTGGCGGTGTGAGCTGTGAGGAGGACGCTAAGAGGCTGCAGGGTGACTTGGTCAGATTAGGTGAGTGGGCAAATGCATGGCAGATGCAGTATAATGTAGATAAATGTGAGGTTATCCACTTTGGTGGCAAAAACAGGAAGGCAGAATATTATCTGAATGGTGACAGATTAGGAAAAGGGGAGGTGCAACGAGATCTGAGTGTCATGGTACATCAGTCGTTGAAAGTTGGCATGCAGGCACAGCAGGTAGGAAAGCAAATGGCATGCTGGACTTCATAGCGAGGGGATTTGAGTATAGGAGCAGGGAGGTCTTACTGCAGTTGTACAGGGCCTTGGTGAGGCCACACCTTTAATATTGTGTACAGTTTTGGTCTCCTAATCTGGGGAAGGGCGTTCTTGCTATTGAGGGAGTGCAGCGAAGGTTCACCAGATTGATTCCCGGGATGGCAGGACTGACATATGAGGAGAGACTGGATCGACTAGGCATATATTCACTGGAATTTAGAAGAATCAGAGGGGACCTCATAGAAACACATAAAATTCTGACAGGATTGGACAGGTTAGATGCAGGAAGAATGTTCCCGATGTTGGGGAAGTCCAGAACCAGAGGTCACAGTCCAAGGATAAGAGATAAGCCATTTCGGACCGAGATGAGGAGAAACTTCTTCACTCAGAGAATTGTGAACCTATGGAATTCTCTACCACAGGAAGCTGTTGAGGCCAGTTTGTTAGATACATTCAAAAGGGAGTTAGATGTGGCCTTTACAGCTAAAGGGATCAAGGGGTATGGCGAGAAAGCAGGAATGGGGTACTGAGGTGAATGATCAGCCATGATCATATTGAATGGCGGAGCAGGCTTGACGGGCCGAATGGCCTACTCCTACACCTATTTTCTATGTTTCTATGTAAAAGGGAAGGAGAGAAAGACTTCCATTTCTATAGCGTTTATACACTGGACGTCTCAAAGCGCTTTACAGCCAATGAAGTACTTTTGGAGTACTATTAAACCCCATTACAGTATGTTTAGTAATATTCCCAGGACACCAACCTTGCTTTAATAATGTTTGTTTTACAGTAACATAAAACGCTAATTTGATTAAGGTTAGAAAGAAAGAAAGATTTGCATTTATAATAGTGCCTTTCACAACCACCGGACGTCTCAAAGCACTTTCCAGCCAACGATGTACTTTTGGAGTGTAGTCACTGTTGCAATGTGGGAAACGCGACAGCTATGTTGCGCACAGCAAGCTCCCACAAGCAGCCATGTGATAATGACCCAGATAATATGTTTTTGAAGATCACGGGATCGGGTGGAGGAGATTAAGAGACAAAAGGGATGATGCTGTGAGGCAAAAGGAGATGGTAATGGGACGAGTTAAGAAACAAAAGCTGCTGTCTGATCTGATCTGAGAGTTTTCTGCCTTTATTTCTGATTTCCAGCATCCGCAGTATTGTTCCTTTTGTGTCCCACTGTGTTTGGAACACATCTTGTTACATGCACCATCAAACTGAAACTTCCTCGGTCGTAAACATTGCACGAAATGTAATAAATTACTTTTGAATTTTAATAAACACTGTCGAGTGTGTTTCTGCGTATCCTGCTGTTGAAGTAACTGTGTTAAAATGCTATCATAGCCTTTGGAACAAGGGAGGAATAAGCAATGGGTTTATTATGCAACGTGTTATGTGGTAGTCGGTATTCTTTACTTGTGCAGCTTTCTTTAGCATCCTTTCATCACTTTCTATAACTGATTGCAGTGTTTCCAGCTGACATTATAGCAGCATGTGTTGGGGTATTGCGTGGCTCAGCTCTGCTCCAGACTGAAGGATTCCAGTGAGGTTAAAACTGCTACATATCACTGCGGAGTTTTGCTTCTTTAAAAAATTTTTTTTTTTTAAATTGGACGGAGACCACCCCATAGTGAGACCCGTCTCCATGGGTAACCAGTACATAGAAATTTACAGCGCAGAAGGAGGCCATCTCGCCCATCATTTCCGTGCCGGCTGACAAAGAGCCGCACGGCCCTCGGTCAGCAGCCCTGAAGGTTACATATAAACCTATGAACAATGACGGAAAGGCAAAGAGCACCCAGCCCGACCAATCCGCCTCACCCCAACTGCGACACCCCTTGTACTGCAACATTCTACACTCCACCCCAACCGGAGCCATGTGATCTCTTGGGAGAGGCAAAAACCAGATTTAAAAACCCAAGCCAATTTAGGGAGGAAAGAAATCTGGGAAAATTCCCCTCCGACCCATCCAGGCGATCGACACTAGTCCAGGAGATCACCCTGGCCCTATTCGATTCCCTGCAGTACTTACCATTATATCTGCTCCGTACAACAAAAGGTCATCCAGTCTAATGCCAATTACCAGCTCTAGGTCCGTAACCCTGCAGGTTAATGCACTTTAAGTGCCCATCCAACCATCTCTTAAAAGTGGTGAGGGTTTCTGCATCCACCACTCTTCCAGGCAGCGAGTTCCAGATCCCCACAACCCTCTGCGTAAAGAAGCTGTTGTGTATGTATAACATAAGTATATACCCTGTACACTCAATGTACAGTTACATAAGACTTACTGGATGTACCTTCACACTGTGTACATTATGCTTGTACCACCAGAGGGTGCAACTGGTGGAGACCTAGGGGTCACAGGTAACCAGGTATAAAAGAGAGCTCACCTTACTGTACCCTCACTCAGGAGCTGCAATAACTGGACTAAGGTCACCACAGTTCAAGTACAATACCTTACCTCATGGAGTCATTACTAGAGTGCTTACAGACACAATAGAAGCCCCCCCCCTCAAATCCCCTCTAAACCTTCCACCAACCACCTTTAAAACGATGTCCCCTCGTAATAGACCCCTCCACCAATGGAAATAGACCCTTACTATCCACTGTGTCCAGGCCCCTCAATATTTTGTACACCTCAACGTACCCCTTTTCTTTTTCTCCATCTCTCCGCGACGGACAGAAACAAACCCTTTTTCTATTCAGCTTCGGATTGAAACTTGAAAAGCTGAGTGCTGATTTAACGGGTAAATCTCGGCTGCGCAAGGCAACAGATTGACTTGCATTTATTTAGCGCCTTTCACGTCCCAAAGCGTTTTACAGCCAATGATCCACTTTTCCTTTGAAGTGTTGTAATGTGGGAAATGCGGCAATATTTATCCCTCAATCAACATCACTGAAACAGCTTATCTGGTCATGATCACATCGCTGTTTGTGGGAGCTTGCTGTGCGCAGGGTCCAGAACCAGAGGACACAGATTTAAGGCAATTGGCAGAACGACCGAAGAGAAAATACTTTTTTTACGCAGCGAGTGGTTAGGATCTGGTATGCATTGCCTGGTGGTGGAGGCAGATTGAATCGTGGCTTTCAAAAGGGAGTTGGATAAATACCTGAAGGAAAATAAATTGCAGGGCTACGGGGAAAGGGCGGGGGAGTGGGCTCTTGCAGAGAGCCGGCACGGGCTCAACGGGCTGAGTGACCTCCTTCTGTGCTGTAACCGTTCTATGATTCTATACACATTGGAGTTCAGAAGAATGAGAGGTGATCTTATCGAAACTTATAAGACAATGAGGGGGCTCGACAAGGTGGATGCAGAGAGGATATTTCCACTCATAGGGGAAGCTACAACTTGGGGACATAGTCTGAGAATAAGGGGCCGCCCATTTAAAACTGAGATGAGGAGGAATTTCCTTCTCTGAGGGTTGTAAATCTGTGGAATTCTCTGCCCCAGAGAGTTGTGGAGGCTGGGTCTTTGAATATATTTAAGGCAGAGATAGACAGATTTTTGAGCGATAAGGGAATAAAGGGTTATGGGGAACGGGCAGGGAAGTGGAACTGAGTCCATGATCAGATCAGCCATGATCTTATTAAATGGCGGAGCAGGTTCAAGGGGCCGTGTGGCCGACTCCGGCTTCTAGTCGGGATTGGGTGTGACTTGCAGGGGAATTTGGAGGTGGTGGTGTTCCCATGCGCCTGCTGCCCTTGTCCTTCTAGGTGGTAGAGGTCACGGGTTTGGGAGGTGCTGCCGAAGAAGCCTTGGCGAGTTGCTGCAGTGCATCTTGTAGCTGGTGCACACTGCAGCCACGGTGCGCCGGTGGTGGAGGGAGTGAATGTTGAAGGCGGTGGATGGGGGGCCAATCAAGTGGGCTGCTTTGTCCTGGAAGGCGTTGAGCTTCTTGTGTTGTTGGAGCTGCACTCATCCAGCCAAGTGGAGAGCTTTCCGTCACACACTGTTTGTTGCTGTTCTGTGCTGGGCTGTTACCAAGTTTGAGAGTAATTGGCAGAGTGGAATTGGAATTGTGGAATGAAAATTGATGCTGATCTCTGGTGCCAGGGAGGTTGCTGTGAGTGCTGTTGCCTGAATGCTGCACAGATGTCACCTGAGCCCGAGTTGCCGTCTCTACAGGAGGTGATCGGTGCAATCATTAAAATTAAGAATTCTCTCCTACCAGGCAGCAGACACTTTAGATGGAAGGCCTTCAAGGAGACAGGAGTCGCAATATATATTGTGCTCCCACTGCAGTCATATTTTCTTCTCAGACTCCGTGGGGAGCAGTTGAATAGAAAATATATTCTGCCTGTAAGGAAGGCCTCAAAATCATCATTACTCCTTCCTGTGATGGGAATAAAATCTTTACCCCCCCCCCCCCCTTCCCCCACCTCCGCTCTCCATTATGTATTCTCTATTGGCAAATGGCAGCTTATCAGAGAGGAAAAGGTCTTGTAGCAGTGGCTCATCATTTCTCTCCGAAACGGCCCATGTCCATGTCCGGTCCAGAATCTCTGCGCTGAGTCTGGGAGGTCAAGGGGTCAAGCCCCCATGCCAGTGACCCGAGCAGATAATCTAGGCTGACACTTCGGGGCAGTGTGGGAGGGAGGGATGTCAGGTCGGCCACTGGGTGGATTCCGCCTCCTTCGAATCTCTTTCCCAAAACAACACTGTTGGAGAGTGCACGGCTGGCTGAGTAGCTGCTCCAGCCTCGCTCCCGAATCCCCGTACAGATGCGACGTCCAAAATCCGGAGTTCCAGAGTCCAGAAATATCCACACCGGCCTCGGTCCCGAGGTTTCCGGATTTCGGACATCACACCTGTACCAGGAACACCAGTCTTTGCTTCCTCCCTTGGCTGCTTGGCACTGTGCTGCAGCAGGGCCGCACGCCACAGTTACTGTGCAGGGGGCTTGGCGACGGGTAGTCGAAATTGGGCATTTATATAGAAACGTTTATTTTAAAATATCACTGCGCACTTACCGTCTGCACACGCATTGTCTGTCTGTCCGCACACGCATTGTCTGTCTCTGCACACGCACCGTCTGCACACGCATTGTCTGTCCGTCTGCACACGCACCGTCTGCACACATTGTCTGTCTGCACACGCACCGTCTGCACACATTGTCCGTCTGTACACGCACCGTCGGCACACGCATTGTCTGTCTGTGCATTGTCTGCACGTGCATACGCACCAGCTTTGGGTTTTCCGAATGTGCCCCTTCTGCCGGTGCCGAAGCTGAACATGAACAAAGAGAGACCGTTATCCCGGACGCCTCAGGTTTGCCGCACTGTCGGTGCCGGGCAGGGTGGCAGAATGTTTTCAGGCCGAGATGCTGGGTCGGAGAATTGCCGGTGTTGCAAACGGGGAGCTTGCTGGACCAGTCGGTGCAGTGATGTGGCGTCTGAAAGCCTGGCCGGTTTAAAACGAACCGTGGTGCCAGTGAGCCCAGCTAACGGTGTGGTTACACGAGCCGGTCAGACCAGCCAGATGTCGTGCCAGTTCCCAGTAAGGCCACTAGGTGGAGCGAGAACGGATGGGCCCACTTCAGATGATGTCTTTTGGTCGCAGAGCAGTGTCTCAGCTTCTGCTGTTCCTTTGCACAATCTGTGTTTCATTAACGCAGCCTTGAAATTATTAGCTAGAATAACTAACCCGTTGGCTAACCTTCCACAGTAGGTGTTTTATGTGGCTTGCGTGGTGCTTATTTGTGAGGCATTAACTTTTGCCCCAGGCTTGTGCTTGTTGAGGCCCTCAGAGCGCAGAGCGCTGGGTAACCAAGTGTAGTCTTGAGGCTAATTTCTAAATAAGCATCAGTTTCAGCAGGTGAAAAAATGGCCAATGTAGCATTGAAAATACTGTGAATGATTAACCAGAGAGAGCGAGAGGGGCAGCAGTCAGTTGCATAGAATTACGTAGAATCTACGACACAAACAGGCCATTTGGCCCAATAGGTCTGAGCCGGCATTTATGCTCCACATGAGCCTCTAACCTCACCAGCATAACCCTCTAACCCTTTCTCCCTCATGTGTTTATCCAACCTCCCCTTGAATGCATCGATACTATTCACCTCAACCACTCCCTGTTGGCAGCGAGTTCCACACTCTCACCGCTCTCTGGGTCAAGAAAGTTTATCGTAAATATCCTTACTGGAGGTAGTGGTGACAAGAGTGGCTGCTCAACATTTTATAGAATGATACAGCACAGAAGAGGAGGCCTTTCGGCCCATCGTGCCTGTGCCGGCTTCTCTGAAAGAGCGACCCGGTTAGTCTCGCTCCCTCCCCCGCTCTGTCCCTGTATCTCTGCAAATATTTTCACCAAGTATTTATCTAATTCACCTTTTGATAGTTACTGTTGAATCGGGCAGCGCGTTCTACATCACAACAGCTCGCTCCGTGAACAAAATATCCTCGTCTTTTGCCAATTACCTTAACTCTCTGTCCTCTGGCTGCTGGCCCCCCTGTCTCTGGAAGCAGTTTCTCTTTATTTACTCGACCAAAACCCCTCATGATTTTGAACGCCTCGATCAATTCTCCCCGCGGCCTCCGATGCTCTAAGGAGAACAATCCCAGCTTCTCCAGTCCATCCACGTAACTGTGAAGTCTTTCATCCCTGGAACCATTCTAGCAAATGATCTCTGCACCCCAGACACTCGTTGAAGACTGAGGAACATCAGAGTGTGCAGGACTGGAAAAGACTTGAGCCGTAATTCCTGCGTTCATTGCGTCCGTGTGACTCCTTGCTTTGCATCACTCGGAGTCCACGCTAATTGTGTGTACCCCTTGCGCGCTCGTTTATTTTCCTTGTTCTATCTCCGTAGCCTCGCTGTGGGTTTTGCAGCGTTTAATGATGTGTTTTTAATATTGCTGTGAACGCTCCATCGCCATAGTGATCTCTTGCAAGAGAAATTTAAAGAAAATAAATTGCTGGGACATGCATGCTGGGCAGATGGCCAGAGATCACTCGTCCTCAAGGGAGGAGACTGGGGAGGTTGACATCTGTTGGGTGAGGCTCCTGATGTGTCCAGGAGAGTTGATATTTCTGAATTCCAGGCTGTTTTGGGAGGTGGGTGTGAGGTGAATAGGGAGGGTGCAGATTGTGTGGGGAGGGTGGGGGGGGGGGAGGGAGAGCGGGGGGGAGGGAGAGCAGGAGGGAGGGGGTAGGATAGCGAGGAGGAGAGTGGGAATGGAGGGGATAAGGAGTGGAGGATGAGGAGAGCGGGGGGGGGATGGAGGGCGAGGGTGGGAGCAGATGAAGAGCACGGGGTGGGGGGGGCAGAGGATGATGAGAGTGGGGGTGGGGGGGGGGGCACGAGAATGAGAACGGGGTCGGAGGACGGGGAGAGCAGCAGGGGGAGAGCGGGGCGTGGATGAGAGCGGAAGACATGGAGTGCGGTGTTGGGGGGGCCAGAGGATGAGGAGAGCAGTGGGTGCAGGACAGGGAGAGATGGGACAGAGGACGGGGTGGAGATGGGGCGGAGCGGAGGGGGGAGCAGAGTGCTCAGTCCTGGGGCTCCAGCCATTGTGCTGTGAAGGCAGGAATGATGGATCAGCTGGTCCTCTCCTGGCCCCTCAGTTTTGTTCGTCACTGTCCTCCATTTTGTGCCTGGCGAGATGGGTGCAAATGGGGCCTTTACTGAACCTCTGTGTCAAGCTGTGTTCCCAGTTAACTTGGTTGCCTGCAGATCGACAAGCAACATCAAGAGTTCAGTGCAAACTGGTACGAGCTCCCCTTTGATGGCCAACAGTCGAGGAGGCGCGGACAACACTTAAAGCGCAAATAGGTTCTGCAGACAGACTCGGTGAGTCACTGAAGTTAATTACCGGGCTTTCACCTCGAAGAACTTGTCTTTATTCCTGCTCCGAGCTCCACTCCTGGCATGAAATGTGTTTTGAATATCCCCTGTACAGTGGAGGCAGTTACACAGTTGAAATGCGTGCAGCTTATGCGAAAAGAACTCGATTGACATGTTGTCGCTTAAGAACCTTTTTATTTCTGATAAAGAATGCAGCTTGATGTGGGTAGGCGCGGGAAGGAAGATCTAAGTCCGAGGGATGTTGAGACCGGAGGCCTTTAGGTGAATCATAAATCTGGTCCCATCAGATTACCTCATGTTATGAGCCTCCAGAAAATATCCTCGCGATTTATATTGATCACCTGAACCAGGGATTGGATATCCCGTCTTTTGGCCATGGTGGTATTTTTTTCAGTATTTATCGCCAAAAATCCAGCTGATCACACCGCCATTTTTTTGAAGGCCTGATTTTCCTTAAAAAATGCGCCCAGTGGTTAAAAATCGACGTTGGACGAGGATTCGTGGTGGAAACCGCGGTCCGAGCCAACTTTAGTCCGAGCCCGATTACAGCTTTTTTTAAAAAAAAAGGAAAAAAATCACCAAAACATTCACAAGACACTTGTCTGGCGAATCGCTGAAAAAGAATTGAAAAATAAAAACTTTAACTTACCGGTTTTTTTTACAGGTCTTCCTACCTACCGCTGTTTCTGGGGCCTAATGCAGGCTTTTTCCCCGGCGTCTTTTTTCCATCCAGAATATGGGTGTGCCAGATGGCCAATTTAAAGCGATAGCGCCTTTTTTCCGTCTCGCACGCCGGCGGTCTCCTTTTCAGCGGTATTTCAAAACCGTCGACGCACAACTTTGGCCAATTTAGCTGAACACCTTTTTTTCGGCCAAAAACAGCGAAATGTCAGCAAAAAAACGGGCCAATTTCCAGCCCCGGGAATCAGTGAGAAATATCCAAGTATCGAGGACACAGGGACAGGGGGAGGTAATTCAAGCACCCTTTGCCATTTTGTCAACAGTAGCCATTCGTTTATCTAGTGTCAGCTGTGGCTCAGTGGGCAGCACACTCCTTTCTGGATCAGAAGGTTGTGGGTTCAAGTCCCATTCCAGAGACTTGAGCACAGAAATCTAGGCTGACACTCCAGTGCAGTGCTGAGGGAGCGCTGCGCAGTCGGAGATGCAGTCTTTCGGATGGGACGTTAAACCGGGGCCCCGTCTGAACTAATCACATTTGAGTCGTACACTCATCTCTGCTGAATTGATTGGGACATTTGTATAAATTAGCACGGCACTGTGATGGATAAGGGGAGGGCGTTGTATTATGACAAATAATTTTCATTATTACTGCTGGGCGTCAAATTGGTTGCCTAATTGTCTTGGTTATGATATTCCATTAACCACTTATAGTGTTTGACTTGTGTCAGAACAGGTGGAGCGTTGAACATTAAGTACATACGTTGAATAATTCAGTTTTTCTTCACGTTGTGAATTTTGCATTTGGTGCTTGTTCTGTCCAGTCGGCAGGGTAGAATCTGCCTCTCAGCCAGACGTTCATTCAGCTTCTTCTTCAATTCCATCTCTCTGCTGTTGTAACAGAAGCTGTAATCTCTATATTTTAAATGGGTTATCACCTCTATTTAACACAGCAGAGAGAGCAATTTGATAGGAGTGCACACTAACATCACCGACTGACTAATTTCTCGCAAACTTCCCTGCTTGTCATGCCTAGCTGTGTGTATGCTATTTCAATGCCCTGCTACTATTACTGTCTATAAAGTAACCTTGTCAGCTGTGGCTCAGTGGGCAGCACTCTCACCTCTGAGTCAGAGGTTTGTGGGTTTAAGTCCCACTCCAGGAACTGGGCTGATACTCCCAGTGCTGAGGGAGCGCCACACTGTCGGAGGTGCTGTCTTTCAGATGAGACGTTAAACCGAGGCCCCGTCTGCCCTCTCAGGTGGACATAAACGATCCCGTGGCCACTATTTCAAAGAAGAGCAGGGGCAGTTATCCCCGGTGTCCTGGGGCCAATATTTATCCCTCAATCATCATAACAAAAAAGCAGATTATCTGGCCATGATCACATTGCTGTTTGTGGGAGCTTACTGTGCACAAATTGGCTGCCGCGTTTCCGACATTACAACAGTGACTACACTCCAAAAGTACCTTATTGGCTGTAAAGCACTTTGGGAGGTTGTGAAAGGCGCTATAGAAATGCAAGTCTTTCTTTTTCTGAGATGTCCTCGATCTAACCAACTGCATTTGGAGCGTTTTCAGTAGTGATGTTAAATCATGGTGGGGGCACTTTATTCTGAATGGCTTGACCCTGCCTTTATAGGAAAGTGATGCTTTCCTTATGTTAACAAGGGAGCATGGAATAAAATGCCTACAATTATTAAAAATGACGGACACATTTAACCCTTAACGCTCTGTGACCCTCGGAAGCTGATCAATTAATTGCATTCGCTCAGCGCCCACTGGTATGGTTTTTCCTGCCGCTCCGCAAGCAATTAAGATACAATTACCTCAATAATTAATTCATCAATCAAAATAAAACAAATTAACGGGAAAAATAATAGACACTCGGCCTGCTTTTTGAGATGTCCATTTATCATCAGCGACCTTTAAATCCAGTTATGTGTTGGCTTCGCATTACAAAAACTAGGTTTGTGCATGATGTTGCAACCTTATACCTGCTCTATAAAAGGCCCCCAAACCATAAGAACATAAGAAATAGGAGCAGGAGTCGGCCATTCGGTCCCCCGAGCCTGCTCCGCCATTCAATAAGATCATGGCTGATCTGATCTTGGCCTCCTCTTCACTTCCCCGCCCGCTCCCCATAATCTTCAACTCCCTTATCGTTCAAAAATCTGTCTATCTCCACAGACGGACAGGCTTGCACTTATACAGTTCCTCTCATGACCACCGGACGTCTCAAAGCGCTTAACAGCCAATGAAGTACTTTTGGAGTGTAGTCACTGTTTGAATATATTTCAAGGTTATTATATTCAATGACCCAGCCTCCACGGCTCTCGGGGGCAGAGAATTTCTCAGATTCTCTGAGAGAAGAAATTCCTCCTCATCTCAGTTCTAAATGGGCGACCCCTTATTCTGAAACTGTGCCCCCTAGTTCTAGAGGCTCGGGCTTGTATCTTTTTCTTTGAGTCAACAATTTACAAAGAATTGGACCATGGTTTTCCTACCACTTGGGTGTCATCTGTGGCTCAATGGTGTAAGATTAGGTTCACAGGTCACACACACATACTCAAAGGGTCTTGGGAGTTATGAGGCATTTTATTAAGGGAGCGGTAGTTCAAATATAGTCAAACACAACACACAATCAGGATAGACACAGTAGATATACGACCATGACAAGTAGCTGGTACTAGTCCCGATCGGACAGACGGTTAGTGGTACGAACAGTTCTTATCTTCACCGTATGCCCTGAAACGTCTTCTGGGTCTTTGTTTTATTCTCTCTTTAGGGGTGGGCCTGGTGCAGGATATTGGCAGGACCATTTAACCTATGATATGCCGGCTTCTTTGTCTCAACTCTTGGGAGAAACCCTCCTCTTCACATCCTCTCACGGTTGGAGTCAGACAGGCCATTCTTGGCCTTCAGATGTTTGGAGCTGGCCAGTATCAGTTATTTATGTTCATGCTGTTCAAGTCGCTTTAGCGATTGTACCGTGGAGTGAATCTTCAATTCTAGCACCAGTCTGAAGAGACTTTTTGGTCTCAAGTTATTTCTTCCAATCCACGATTTCTTACCGTTGGTAGGTAGCATCCTCGCCTCTGAGTCAGAAGGTTGTGGGTTCAAGCCCCACTCCAGGGACTTGATCACAAAAATCTAGGCTGACACTCCCAGTGCAGTGCTGAGGGAGTGTTGCACTGTCGGAGGTGCCGTCTTTCGGATGAGACATTAAACCGAGGCCCCGTCTGCGCTCTCAGGTGGAGGTAAAAGATCCCACAGCACTATTTGGAAAAAGAGCAGGGGAGTTCTCCCCGGTGTTCTGGCCAATATTTATCCACCAATCAACATAACAGAAGCTGATTATCTGGGTCAATATCACATTGCTGTTTGTGGGAGCTTGCTGTGCGCAAATTGGCTGCCGCGTTTCCCACATTACAGCAGTGACTACACTCAAAAAAGACTTCATTGGCTATAAAGCGCTTTGGGACGTCCGGTGGTCGTGAAAGGCGCTATAGAAATGCAAGTCTTTCAATGATCTAAAAATGGTTGCGCCGGGATTTGGCTCAACATCTCCCAGAATCCGTGTATTGGCAAAGAAAACTTTAGTGAAATATTCAAACATATTTTAAATCAAAAATTCCTTTCCTGCTCTATGTGTTGTAAGTAATACCTCATGTCTGAGTGCCATTAATCCAAATGGGAGGGATCGGATGACGCCATCCTCGAAAAGGTTATAGTTTTATAGTTCACTGGGAGGTATCCCCTTTCCTCTGGTTGTGGTAGATTCTCTTTATAAACCACACGAGCCTTCGTGTTATCTGCAGTGGCAACTTCTGCTTTCTTCCAAAACCACGACATTTCATACTAGATTAGAGTCTCTTGTATCTGATGAGAGATAAGCTGACAAAAATGTATGGAGGGGAGGAAATAGCCGGGAAAGTGTTGGAGAGCCACAATGTACACAGAAGGTATGTCACTTCCTCACAAACGTGTAAAGAGATAATGCATTTGGCTTTTTTGTTTGTGAACTATCAGATCAGGTCCGGGACAAGAATGTAAATGACAGAGGGAGAGGGATGGAATGAATGGCCTGTGCTTGTCGCTATGTCTGTGGGTCGTTGAATTAAACCTTTGTGCCAATTTCTGAAAAAGGCGGTTAGCTTCAAATGTAAAGCCTTTACATAAGAACATAAGAAATAGGAGCAGGAGTCAGCCATTTGGCCCCTCGAGCCTGCTCTGCCATTCAATAAGATCATGGCTGATCTGATCTTGGCCTCAACTCCACTCCCCTGCCCACTCCCCATAACCCTTTGACTCCCTTGTTGCTCAAAAATCTGTCTATCTCCACCTTAAATATATTCAATGACTCAGCCTCCACAGCTCTCTGGGGCAGAGAATTCCAAAGATTCACGACCCTCTGAGAGAAAAAATTCCTCCTGATCTCTGCGTTAAATGAGCGACCCCTTATTCTGAAACTATGCCCCTGAGTTCTAGATTCCCCCATGAGGGGAAACAACCTCTCTATCCACCCTGTCAAGCCACCTCAGAAGGTTATACATTTCAATAAGATCACCTCTCTTTCTTCTAAACTCCAATGAGTACTGGCCCAACCTGCTCAACCTTTGTTCGTAAGACAACCCCTTCATCTCAGGAATCAACCTCGTGAACCTTCTCTGAACATTGCGGTGGTGTTGCTATGTCAGGGCGCGCGGGAGACACTCAGTAGAGAGCGCTACGGAAGATAAAGCTGTGCTTCCTCGAAAATCGGGTGGTAGTTGTCCCGTGTGTGTCTGGTGAAACCCCGTGGATGTCTCGGTAAACCCTCGGAGCCCCGGTCGTACCGACGGTTGTACTTTGACCGTCGGCACACGTGCGTGTCCGCTGATGTGTCCCGAGGCGTTTGGGCGTGGAGCCAGCAGGCTTCAAATCTGAGGTCCGGCCTACACAAGGAGGCTGGCTGCACTGTTGCATGTAAGCGCAGGGGAGCGGAGGAACAACAACAACTTGTATTTATATAGTGCCTTTAGCGTAGTGAAACGTCCCAAGGTGCTTCGCAGGAGTGATATAAGTCAAAAGAAATAAAGTTGACACTGAGCCACGTAAGAAGAAATTGGGGCAGATGACGGGTCAAAGAGGTAGGTTTTAAGGAGCGTCTTGAAGGAGGAAAGAGAGGTGGAGAGGTTTAGGCAGGGAGTTCCAGAGCTTGGGGCCCAGGCAACAGAAGGTACGGCCACCGATGGTTGAGTGATTATAATCAGGGATGCTCAAGAGGGCAGAATTAGAGGAGCGCAGATATCTCGGTGGGGGGGGCGGGGAATGGTGGCTGGAGGAGATTATAGAGATAGGGAGGGGTGAGAGTCATGGAGGGATTTGTAATCTCTAATCTCTTCCAGCCACCACCCCTCGCTCCGCAAATTCTGCCCTCTTGAGCATCCCTGATTATAATCACTCAACGAGAATTTTTGAAATCGAGGTGTTGCTTAACCAGGAGCCAATGTAGGTCAGCGAGCACACGGGGTGATGGGTGAGCGGGACTTGGTGCGAGTTAGGACACGGGGCAGCCGAGTTTTGGATCACCTAGTTTACGTCGGGTAGAATGTGGGAGGCCAGCCAGGAGTGTGTTGGAGTAGTCAAATCTAGAGGTAGCAAAACGCGTGGATGAGGGCTTCAGCAGCGGATGAGCTTGTGGCAAGGGCGGAGAGGGACGATGTTAACGGAGATGGAAATAGGCGGTTTTAGCTGTGCCGCGGATTTGTGGCCGGAAGCTCATTTCAGGGTCAAATATGACGCCTAGGTTGCGGAAGGTTCAGCCTCAGACCGATGACCGACCACCTTGCTTTCTACCCTGGGTACCCACAGAAGTGCACAAACATCTCGCGTCTCCCTTCCTGCGTAACCAGAACGAAGCACGTTCTGACGGCGCTGAGACAGTTGGCCGCGGTGGCTGGATCCAGATGCACTAATTACGTCCGGCAGCTTTTGCCTTGGGCTGCGACAATGATCGCTCCTGACTCTCTCCGAATAATTGGCGTCAATGGGTCCCTTGAACAGCAAAGTTGTACCCTGGGGGCAACGTCTTAGCAGCCTGCCAAGGACATAGCATCCTGTTTCAACCCGGCGCCCATCTGTTGACTGGCGTCTCCACATGTTCAGAGCTGCTCGTTGGAGCCATGACACGTTGTGGAGGACGTTTTTTTTTTTGTTGCGCTGTCTGGAAAATACCTCCCTTCAGTTCAGTTGTTTTTCACTATGCGGGCACGTTTTACTTTTGTTAGCAGACTGAGCGAGTTCCGAACTGTCAAGGCTGAGATTGATCGATTTGTGGCCTCTGGGGGGGGTGGAAATCGAGGGATTATGGGGATCGGGCGGGAAAAGTGGCATTTGAGGTCGACTATCGGCCCCACAACACCTCCCCGAGATGTCTGCACTCCTCGAAGGTCGGGGGAGGGGGGGGGGGGGCAGCAGGGGTATTTGATCCCCATCATCATCAAAGGCAGTCCCTCGAAATCGAGGAAGACTTGCTTCCACTCTAAAAGTGAGTTCTCAGGTGACTGAACAGTCCAATATGAGAACCACAGTCCCTGTCACAGGTGGGCCAGACAGTGGTTGAGGGAAAGGGTGGGTGGGGCTGGTTTGCCGCACGCTCCTTCCGCTGCCTGCGCTTGTTTTCTGCTTGCTCTCAGCGGTGAGACTCGAGGTGCTCAGCGCCCTCCCAGATGCACTTCCTCCACTTAGGGCGGTCTTTGGCCAGAGACTCCCAGGTGTTGGTGGGGATGTTGCACTTTATCAAGGAGAGGGTGACCCACCAGGCAGCAGCCTGAGCCTCTGAGGTTTAAATACTGTTTGCACGGTTGGGGATTTAGCTGCTTTTATTGACCAACTTTGCAACTTGCTCTCCGGTGTGTGGGGACCTTGGTGGGCAGATTGGAGAGTGCCTGGCCCCTGGCTGATCACACCATGGCTAGCCCTCGCTGTGTACCTTCAAGCAGCGGGCAGTGTGACTTCTCTTTAATTTGTCGCAAAGTGGGACTATAAATTACAGCCGCAAAGTTTATCATTTTTTGCCTTGTACACACTTTGGGTCAAGTCTCTCTGATATTCTGGTTGGAATATTCTGTGTTCACATACCTAAGCCACATATCGTGCACTTATCCTCCCTATCTCTGTAACCTCCTTCAACAAGACGCCCCTCATAAGATATCTGCACTCCTCTAATTCTGCTCTTATGCACATCCCCAATTTTCATCGCTCCACCATTGGTGGCCTTGCCCTCAGCAACCTGGGGCCCAAGCTCTGGAATTCCCTCCCTCAACCTCTCCTCCCCTCTCTCCTCCTTTAAAACCTACCTCTTTGGCCAAGCTTTTGGTCACCTGCCCTAATTTCTCCTTACGCGGCTCGGTGTCAAATATTGTCCGCTAACGTTCCTGTGAAGCGCCTTGGGACATTTTACTACGTTAAAGGCGCTATATAAATGCAAGTTGTCGTCGTTGTCCTGCAAGCCATAACTGGTAAACAGTGATATGTTCTACACCACTTAAACTGCCCACATTTGAATCGGGCAATCATTTAAATCGGGCAACTAGTGCTAGTCAGCTGCCATCGCCATTACTGCCATTTACAAAGCTGCCTTTTACAGTGTTTTAAGCACAATGGCGACTTCAGCTCGTGCTCGCCACCACTCATGGAAAGGGGTCATTGCAGCGTGGTTAAGTTTGCACGGGTAGTTTTTCATTATAACTGGGGACATTGAAATGTATAAATTGGAATGCAGGCAGAAGTTAGATTATTAATATATTATATGAATAGATAGGTCAAAATTCCCGAAGCACTGCTCAAGGTGTGTCCAGGTTGGGAAGTAATCTGATGACTTTGAGGAACTCCGGGATCCAGATTGAAAAAAAAAAAGTCTTATCTGAAAGATGGCACCTCCGACAGTGCAGCACTCCCTCAGCATTGCACTGAATGTTTCAGCCAAATTTGTGCGCTCCAGTCTGGAGTGGGACGTGAACCCATAACCTTCTGACTCAGAGGCAAGAGTGCTGCCCACTGAGCCACGGCTGACACTGTAACTTCCAGAGGAAAGGTCAAGGTCATCTGCACCCCAGGATTATTGTGGCCTGTCGCACTTTTCACACCACATTGGGTCTTCACTTTGAATTCCTATTTGGTCATTGCGTCTTTCGGACGAGACCTTAAACCGAGGCCCTGTCTGCTCTCTCGGGCGAACGTTAAAGATCCCACTGCACGATTTTGAAGAAGAGCAGGGGAGTTATCCCCGGTGTCCTGGCCAATATTTATCCCTCAATCAACATCAACAAAAAACAGATTATATGGTCATTATCACATTGCTGTTTGTGGGAGCTTGCTGTGCGCAAATAGGCTGCCATGTTTCCTACATTACAACGGTGACTGCACCCAGTACTTCATTGGCTGTAAAGTGCTTTGAGACGTCTGGTGGTCGTGAAAGGCGCTACATAAATCCAAGCCTTTTTACTTTTGCAGTGGAGCGTATTGTCTGCAACAGAACAGTGCTGTGGGGCTTTGCAGTCGTCCTCTGCCAAACTCTGTGTTTGCCTCACTGAACGTTGCCAACCAGCTGAGAGAGTCAGACAATGATTGTTGAATGAAGTTAACTGCAATTCACGGTAATTCATTGTACGTGAAATGATTTGGGAGATGTAATTTGCGCATTATATAAAAGCTCGTCTTTATTGCTACACGTGTATCAGTGTTCAGCTTCCTGGAGAACGGCTGACATTTCTATTCCTATGTTGCTCATTAACATTATTGGTTTTAAGTATTTTAGCTGGATGAATTATTTGTTTCTCTCGCTCCACAGCGGAACTAAAAGAACAAAAGAGTTACATTTATATAGCGCCTTACACGACCTCAGGATGTCCCAAAGTGCTTTACAGGTCAAGGTTTATGGGGAGCGGGCAGGGAAGAGGAGCTTAGTCTAGGATCAGATCAGCCATGATCGTATTGAATGGCGGAGCAGGCTCAAGGGGCCTAGTGGCCGACTCCTGCTCCTATTTCTTATGAAGCACTTGTGAATTATAGTCACTGTTGTAGCGGAGGAAAAGCTCTGTCCTAGGATGGGAATCGAACGTTGGTTTCAAGCTGGAGACGCCACTCGAGAAATTCCGCCTCAGTTTGGAGTCGCATCATTTGCGAATCGGCCTTTGAATCCGAATTCAAAATGCAGAAAGCAGAGCTCCCAAAGCTGAGGTAGTGCAGGATTCGGCACTGCTTTATTTATTGTAGTATGCCTTACTTGCCTTTTTAATGTGCTTTCTCTCTCGGTGCTGACTCTGTCTGCCAACAAAAATGTTAGCACTGCAATAACTGAAGAACGTCTTTAATGGCAGTCAGAATTATTCCTTGCCTGTAAACTCGCCATAGAATTGGGTTTCTGTTCCCTATTAAGGTTTGGATTGGCTTGATAAGCATCAAGTTGACAGAAAGAAAGCAAGACCTACATTTATATAGCGCCTTTCATGCCCACGGATGTCCCAAAGCGCTTCATAACCAATGAAGTACTTTTTGAAGTGTAGTCACTGTTGTAATGTGGCAGCCATTTTGCGCACAGCAAGCTCCACACACAGCAATGTGATAATGACCGGGTAATCTGTTTTTTTTTTAGTGATGTTGATTGAGGATAACTATTGGCCCCAGGACACCGGGGATAACTCCCCTGCTCTTCTTCAAAATAGTGCCACGGGATCTTTCACGTCTACCTGAGAGAGCAGGCGGGGCCTCGGTTTAATGTCTCAAGTGAAAGAAGGCACCTCCCACAGTTCAGCACTCCTGGATTTTTGTGCCTAAGTCCCGGGAGTGGGACTTGAACCCACAACCTTCTGACCCAGAGGCAGAGGATGCTACCCACTGAGCCATAGCTGACAGCAGCTACATCTGAGATTTGAATGTCATTACTGAAGGAGGGAAAGATTTGTCGGTCCTTTCGCAGTCTTGCTATTGTGCTGATATTCAAATGTTGTTTCAATGAATGCAGATCAATTGGTAATTTTTCTCCAGTTGGAAGAAAAAGAATTGGTTCATTCTGATTGCAAAGTACAGTTGGGGGCGGGGGGGGCAGTATTCCTTTTTGTTTTTCCAAAGTTTAAATTAGTTGAAGTTAAAACTCTCTCGCATTGGCGATCATTTGGTCTTCATTCTCGCATTGCCCGCATTCTCTACTCGGCCTTTCCAGTGTCAGCTGTGGCTCAGTGGGCAGCACCCTGGCCTCTGAGTCAGAAGGTTGTGGGTTCAAGTCCCACTCCAGGGACTTTAGCACAAAAATCCAGGCTGACCCTCCCAGTGCAGTGCTGAGGGAGTGCTGCACTGTCGGAGGTGCCGTCTTTCGGATGAGATGTTAAACCGAGGCCCCGCCTGCCCTCTCAGGTGGACGTAAAAGATCCCATGGGCACTATCTCAAAGAAGAGCAGGGGAGTTATCCCTGGTGTCCTGGGCCAATATTTATCCCTCAATCAACATCACTAAAGCAGATTATCTGGTCATGATCACATTGCTGTTTGTGGGAGCTTGCTGTGCACAAATTGGCTGCCACCTTTCCCACATTACAACAGTGACTACACTCCAGAGAAGTACTTTATTGGCTGTAAAGCGCTTTGAGACGCCAGGTGGTCTTGAAAGGTGCTATATAAATGCCAGTCTTTCTTTCATTCAGCCAAGCTGGGTAGCTGTTCTGTTCAGCGATGACGGTCGGTATTGGTTTTGTTTATGTTGGCCGGCAGGTTGGGAGGTGAGCAACAGCTTGTGTGCAGCTGATCGCGAGTCACATTCACACCTCGACCTTGCCTTGATGTCAGGGGCAGGCTCGACAGGACAGTTGGCTGCAGTTTCCACTTGGACTAAAATGGTCGAGGCGGACTGGCGAAAGAGCACTGCAAGCAGATATTTGTTCTCCAGCCAGCGAATGACGAGCACCTGCAGTGGGATGTGGGTCAGCGCCATTCATCTTCCAGTGCTGTACTTTGAAAGTAGAGATAACGGGGAACGGTAATTGGCCCCTGTGTCCCGCGGGCGAGAGTGTACGAATCTGGCCCAGAGCGCTGCTCTTTCATTGCTACCCAGTGACCTCTTGTCTAGGAGCAGTGGGAATCTGGCTGGCCACGGGCTGGGCTGGGCTGGGCTGGGCAGGGCCGGGCTGGGCCGGGCCGTGATGCTCCCCAAGGTGGACCTGCTGCTGCTCGCTGGTCTTCGTTCACAGGTGTGGCGGGAGTCCGTGCAACTCGACCCCCGACTCCAGCCCTGCCCCCGGGCCAGGAAGGATGCATCAGGACCCGAGCTGTGTTTGGCAAATCCACAACACTTGCCGGTTGTTCTCAGGTGTGTGTCTTGAGGCTTAATCCACGGCGCTTTTGAAGATGAAAGTTCCAATTTCACATCCAGCAGCTTCCACTTTCCCAGTCCGCATTTCTTTCTTGTTTTTTTTCTCTGAATTATTCCCCATCAATTCTTTCCTCACTCTCTCTCTTCCCCCTCACTTTCTTTCTTCCCCCCATCTCTCTCTCTCTTCCCCCATCTCTCTCTCTCTTCCCCCCATCTCTCTCTCTCTCTTCCCCCCCCTCTCTCTCTTCCCCCCCCTCTCTCTCTTCCCCCCCCTCTCTCTCTTCCCCCCTCTCTCTCTTCCCCCCTCTCTCTCTTCCCCCCTCTCTCTCTTCCCCCCTCTCTCTCTTCCCCCCTCTCTCTCTTCCCCCCTCTCTCTCTTCCCCCCTCTCTCTCTTCCCCCCTCTCTCTCTTCCCCCCTCTCTCTCTTCCCCCCTCTCTCTCTTCCCCCCTCTCTCTCTTCCCCCCTCTCTCTCTTCCCCCCTCTCTCTCTTCCCCCCTCTCTCTCTTCCCCCCTCTCTCTCTTCCCCCCTCTCTCTCTTCCCCCCTCTCTCTCTTCCCCCCTCTCTCTCTTCCCCCCTCTCTCTCTTCCCCCCTCTCTCTCTTCCCCCCTCTCTCTCTTCCCCCCTCTCTCTCTTCCCCCCTCTCTCTCTTCCCCCCTCTCTCTCTTCCCCCCTCTCTCTCTTCCCCCCCTCTCTCTCTTCCCCCCCTCTCTCTCTTCCCCCCCTCTCTCTCTTCCCCCCCCTCTCTCTCTTCCCCTCCCTCTCTCTATTCCCCTCTCTCCCTCTCTCTCTCTCTCTCCCTTCCCCCTCTCTCTCTCTCTCTCTCTCCCCTCTCTCTCTCTCTTTTTCTCTCTCCCCTCTCTCTCTCTCTCTCTTTTTCTCTCTCCCCTCTCTCTCTCTCTCTCTTTTTCTCTCTCTCTCTCTCTCTCTCTCTCTCTTCCCCTCTTTCTTCCCCCTGCCCTCTTTCCCCGAGGCGAGGATACTACCCCCAAGCCATGGCTGACACCTGGAAGTGTATCTGAGTGCAGACTCCAAGGCAAGGTCGGGCCAGGCTTGGCCGAGAGGGCCCGATGATCGAATAGAGTGCCAGCACTCGCCGCCAAGGCTTCTACGTGAAGAATGTCCACTCGGCTTCAGCACAAGGGGGCCCCTGATGCTCGGGGAACGGCATCCCAGTAAAGAGTCGACGCCTTAAGGGGAGAAAACCCGCAGTAAAAAATAAATTGTTCTTTTTACAAACATATCTCCAAAGAGTTCATACTAATTTGACCTTTGTTTAAAAAAAAATATGACGCTGGTTATGTTCCTGAATTATCATTATCCAACGGAACCTAGACGGAATATCTGAGCAAGCCAGCAGCAGGACATGACCATACGGCTGGGGAAGAATTTGTGTATCAAATCACTCAAGGGAACCGGAGGAAAGTATATCTGTTTTCAGTAATGCCCGATAGAGTGGTTCATGTCTGACAATCAACTTGTAAAAGATTCAGCTTTTGGGCTAAATCGATAACAGAATCCTATGGGCTGGGCAAGTTAACTGCAGGGTCACTGTGTAATGGAAGCAGCTAAAGAAAGCTTAGGAAGATGCTAAAAGTGCCTTCACGTATCGATTTGCTGACAGGAGTGGGGGAGCGAGCGATGGAGAGATGTCAGATTAATTGCGGAGCTTTTTAAAGTGCAGTATAAGGTTTCTTCAGCGGCAGAAATCAGCTGTCGCAACTTTGCATTTCAGGCAGAAGTGTTCCTCTTAAAGGATGCGTGTGTACGAAGGCATTTGCTTCTAGTGCTTGAGAAAAGGTAGGAAGATTTCGCCTGTTAAACAACAACTTGTATTTGTATAGCGCCTTTAACGTAGTGAAACGTCCCAACGTGCTGCACAGGAAGTATTATGAGATAAAAATTTGACACCGAGCCGCATAAGTAGAAATTAGGGCAGGTGACCAAAGGTAGGTTTTGAGGAGCGTCGTGAAGGAGGAAGGAGAGGTAGAGAGGCGGAGAGGTTTAGGGAGGGAGTTCCAGAGCTTGGGGCCCAGGCAACAGAAGGCACGGCCACCGATGGTTGAGCAATTCTAATCAGTGAAGCTGAGGAGGGCAGAGTTAGATGAGCGCAGACATCTCGGGGAGCGGGGAGGGGGGGTGGTTTCTGGGGCTGGAGGAAGTTACAGAGATAGGGAGGGGCGAGTCCATGGAGGGTTTTAAAATAAGGATGAGAATTTTGAAATCGAGGCGTTACTTAACCGGGAGCCAATGTAGGTTAGCGAGCACACGGGTGATGGGTGAGCGGGACTTGATGCGAGTTAGGACACGGGGGCAGCCGAGTTTTGGATCACCTCGCGTTTACGTAGGGTAGAATGTGGGAGGCCAGCCAGGAGTGCGTTGGAATAGTCAAGTCGAGAGGTAACAAAGGCATGGATGAGGGTTTCAGCAGTGGATGAGCTGAGGCAAGAGCGGAGACGGGTGATGTTACGGAGGTGGAAACAGGCGGTCTTAGTTATGCTGCGGATATGTGGCCGGAAGCTCATTTCGGGGTCAAATATGACACCAAGGTTGCCAACAGCGAGTAGAAAAGGCATAATGATTCGTGTTTTATTGCCTCCAGTCCAATAAGACGACTTGCGACAGGGTTGGTAAAGACCGTTTGGGGTTTGACTCCGAGGCAAGAGTGCTAACCACTGAGCCATGGCTGACACATGGAAAGTGTCTGAGTGCGGACTTCGAGGGAAGGTGGAGTTAGGCTTGGCCGAGAGGGTCCTGCAATCAAATAGATTGCTAGCACTCGCCAACAAGGCTTCTACATGAAGAAGGTTCGCTTGGATTCAGTGCAGGAGTAACTGCCAGACTTCTCCAGTACACCCAGAAACGGGCTCAGTCTGCCACAGACCACATCTGTGTCAGCTGTGACTCAGTGGGCAGCACCCTCGCCTCTGAGTCAGACGGTTGTGGGTTCAAGTCCCACTCCAGAGACTTGAGCACAAAAATCTAGGCTGACACTCCCAGTGCAGTGCTGAGGGAGTGTCAGAGGTGCTGTCTTTCGGATGAGATGTTAAACCGATGCCCCGTCTGACATCTCAGATGGATGTAAAAGATCCCATGGAAGGTGAGTCCTAGGGCCAATATTTATCCCTCAATCAACATAACAAAAACAGATTATCGAGTCAATGTCACATTGTTGATTGTGGGAGCTTGCTGTGCGCAAATTGGCTGCTGCGTTTCCCGCATTACAGCAGTGACTACACTCCAAAAGTACTTCGTTGGCTGAAAAGCACTTTGAGATGTCCAGTAGTCGTGAAAGGCAAGTCTATATAAATGCAAGTCTTTCTTTCCTTAAAGTGCACCTGTTCGACCAAGCTTTTGGTCACCCGTCCTAGTATCAGGCTCAGCATCTATTTTGGTCTGAATATGCCTCTGTGAAGCGCCTTGAGCTGCTGAAAGGTGCTATACAAATGCAAGTTGTTGTTGCTGCAATAATCTGAAACGAGCTGTTTTTGTTGAAAGGGGGAAGCCTGGCTTGCTTGGTCGTTTCCACAAAAATCGACCCAAGCCTGAGCTGCCCTGGTGCGAGTCTGCTCATCAGTGGGCATGTTGTTACTCACTTGGCCAAGTACAGAGCCCTTGACACGGGAGATTTGCAGCAGCCCCGTCCGAAATCCCTTGGCCTCTTCCGCAGGGAATTTATATCTGGCCCACGTGTGGGAAGGGGATTGAAGGCGGGCGGTGCACGTGGACCTCTGTGTGGTGAGATGCAGACATCAGCCCTGCAAGATTAGCTGCAGTGGGCGCCGTCTACTCTTCTCATTGAATGCAATCTTGATGAAGGCTGTGAGATGAATGGGGCTTCAGCTCGAGTGGTGCTGCCAGTGAGAGCATGATAATTGAAAACCGAAAGGTCACTGGAACAGATTGGAGCTGACGGGCAGCAACATTTGAATGCAAAGAATGAGCATCTACTGCTGTGTACTTTCACTTCTGTCCTTCAGTAAATGCAGGAGAACATGTTCACTTAAAGCCAAAATTTATCTGCAAATTTTAGAAAGAAAGGCGTGCATTTATATAGTGCCGCCTTTCACGACCTCCAGATGTCCTAAAGCGCTTTACAGCCAATGAAGTATTTTTTTGATGTGTAGTCACTGTTGTAATTTGGGAAACGTGGCAGCCAATTTGCGCACAGCAAGCTCCCACAAACAGCAATGTGATAATGACCCAGATAATCTGTGTTAGTGATGTTGGTTGAGCGATAAATGTTGGCCCCAAGTCACCGGGGAGAACGTTCTTCAAAAAGTGCCGTGGGATCTTTTATGTCGAGGTGAAAGGGCAAATGGGGTCTTGGTTTAGCGCCTCATCTGAAAGGCAGTGCAGCACTCCCTCAGTACTGCACTGGAGTGTGCCAGCACAGATTATGTGGTCAGGTCTCTGGACCTGGGGCTTGACCCCATGACATTCTGACTCCGAGAGCACTACCCACTGAGCCAAGGTTGGTACCAGCTCTCTGACCTGAATATCTTACACTTCGATTTGCAACGCGCAGATTACTAGATTAGTGTATTGCGTTACATAAGAACATAAGAATTAGGAACAGGAGTAGGCCATCTAGCCCCTCGAGCCTGCTCCACCATTCAACAAGATCATGGCTGATCTGGCCGTGGACTCAGCTCCACTTACCCGCCCGCTCCCCCTAACCCTTAATTCCCTTATTGGTTAAAAATCTATCTATCTGTGACTTGAATACATTCAATGAGCTCGCCTCAACTGCTTCCTTGGGCAGAGAATTCCACAGATTCACAACCCTCTGGGAGAAGAAATTCCTTCTCAACTCGGTTTTAAATTGGCTCCCCCGTATTTTGAGGTTGTGCCCCCTAGTTCTAGTCTCCCCGACCAGTGGAAACAACCTCTCTGCCTCGATCTTGTCTATCCCTTTCATTATTTTAAATGTTTTTATAAGATCACCCCTCATCCTTCTGAACTCCAACGAGTAAAGACCCAGTCTGCTCAATCTATCATCATCAAGGTAACCCCCCTCATCTCCGGAACCAGCCTAGTGAATCGTCTCTGTACCCCCTCCAAAGCTAGTATATCCTTCCTTAAGTAAGGTGACCAAAACTGCACGCAGTACTCCAGGTGCGGCCTCACCAATACCCTGTACAGTTGCAGCAGGACCTCCCTGCTTTTGTAGTCCATCCCGCCAAGCAAGCAACATCCCATTCCTTAGGGCAGTGTCCGTGGCCCAAACCTCTTCAGCTGCTTCATCAGTGACCATCCCTCCATCATAAGGTCAGAAGTGGGGATGTTCGCTGATGATTGCAGCATGTTCAGTTCCATTTGCAACTCCTCACATAATGAAGCAGTCCATGCCTGCATGCAGCAAGACCTGAACGACATTCAGGCTTGGGCTGATAAGTGGCAAGTAACATTTGCACCACACAAGTGCCAGGCAATGACTATCTCCAACAAGAGAGAGAGTCTAGCCACCACCACTTGACATTCAACGGCATTACCATCGCCAAATCCCCCATCAACATCCTGGGGGCGTCACCATTGACCAGAAACTTAACTGGACATAGATACTGCGGCAACAAGAGCGGGTCCGAGGCTGGGTATTCTGCGGTGAGTGACTCACCTCCTGACTCCCCAAAGCCTTTCCACCATCTACAAGGCACAAGTCAGGAGTGTGATGGAATACTCTCCACTTGCCTGGATGAGTGCAGCTCCAACAACACTCAAGCAGCTCGACACCATCCAGGACAAAGCAGCCCGCTTGATTGGCTCCCCATCCACCACCTTCAACATTCACTCCCTCCACCACCGGCGCACCGTGGCTGCAGTGTGTACCATCTACAAGATGCACTGCAGCAACTCGCCAAGGCTTCTTCAGCAGCGCCTCCCAAACACGTGACCTCTACCACCTAGAAGGACCAGGGCAACAGGCGCATGGGAACACCACCACCTCCACGTTCCCCTCCCAGTCACACACCACCCTGACTTGGAAATATATCGGCCGTTCCTTCATCGTCGCTGGGTCAAAATCCTGGAACTCCCTCCCTAACAGCACTGTGGGAGCACCTTCACCACTCGGACTGCAGCGGTTCAAGGCGGCGGCTCACCACCACCTTCTCAAGGGGCAATTAGGGACGGGCAATAAATGCCGGCCTTGCCAGCGACGCCCACATCCCGTGAATGAATAAAAAAAAGTCTTGGGATTGGCTTAATTTTGGAATAGGTCCGCATGCACATTCAGTAATTCCTGGCTATGTTTGGAGTTAAATGTTCCAAAGCATTTAACAGGAGCATTATCAAACAAAATGAGACACTGAGCCACATATGGAGATATTGGGGCAAATGAAGGTGTTCAGGAGGGCCCGGCAGCTGAAGGCATGGCCGCCAATGGTACAGCGATGAAAATTGGGGATGCTCAAGAGGCCAGATTTGGAGGAGTGGAGATATCTCGCGGGGGGGTGGTTGTAGGGCTAGAAACATAGAAAATAGGAGCAGTAGTAGGCCATTCGGCCCTTCGAGCCTGCACCGCCATTCACTATGATCATGGCTGATCCTCTATCTCAACACCATATTCCCGCTTTCTCCCGATGCCCCTTGATGCCTTTTGTATCTAAAAATCTATCTATCTCCTCCTTAAATATATTCAGTGACTTGGCCTCCACAGTCTTCTGTGGTCGAGAATTCCACAGGTTCACCACCCACTGAGCGAAGAAATTTCTCTTCATCTCCGTCCTAAATTTCCTACCCCGTATCCTGAGACTCACCCCTTGTTCTACGCTTCCCAGCCCGGGGAAACATCCTCCCCGCATCCAGTCTGTCCAACCCCGTCAAAATTTTATACGTTGCAATGAGATCCCCTCTCATTCTTCAAATCTCGAATGAATACAGGCCTAGTCTGGAGGAGATTACAGAGATAGGGAGGGGCGAGGCCATGGAGAGATTTGAAAATAAGGATGAGAATTTTAAAATCGAGGTGTTTTTTTAACCAGAGACAACTTGCTATTGCTGCAGTAATAATGGATTTATTAACTGCGCAAGTAAAGTTCTCATGATTTATTATGTCATCAGGGCCATTCGATTGTGCTTCTCCATCTTATAGCTTCTTTCCACTTAATCAGTCTATTGATAGAGGATTCACATAATCTGTTAGTTATTTATTAGTGTGTCTCGTAGCTGCCAGTCTGACATTAATGAAACCAAGTGCACGAAGAGGAAATGTGACGCAACGCCAGATCTAATCTATTACCCTCCCTCAGTCATTTGGTGAAGGATCACTCGGTTGTAGGTGATGTCCGCATCCTGTCACGTTACCTTGTGGTCTCATTAAACGTGCGTTCCCTCCGCTCAGCTGCCCCAGTTCCCCATTCATCACTTAGATATGACCCGTCAATTCAACTTCTATACCTTCCAGCTTAAAGAGTAAAAGGGGAATTAATTTAACTTATAAAAGAGATGCACGTCACTGTTTCTTCTTAAATCACCATCGGGTAGCAACAGTTTGTGACTAATATTGAAAATAAACAGTCGTAGAGGTTTCAAAGGGGAAGTTGGAAGTTAGAAAATGGGTTACGCTTCCATTTAATGTCTGTGTATTGGAACCTTTTTTAATCATCATCATTATTTCACCGACGGTGCAATCACTATTCTTGGTGACCCTTGCTGGGGTCGTTCTTCCAGTGCCGATGATTTTGGCCATCAATGGGGCTGGATTGTCATTTGGAGGCTTCTGAGGAAGCAACGGCAGCCAAAACATTCGGTTGCCGGGCCCCGGGTTTGGGGGCGGAGCGCTAAGGGAGGCGTTCCACACTTCTCTTGGGACGCTGGGCCGGGGTGAGCAACCGAAAATCCCGAGCTCAATAGCCGGCTTCGTAGTGCCCGAAGGGAGACCTCCCTGCGAAAAAAAATCGGCGCGAGAAACATTCCCGCTATATTATGCACCCCACATAAAGCTAAATCGCAAAAAAAACCCCAATCACACTTACCTCGGGTAGTCATTCCTTCCTTCGCCGCCGCTGGAACAGCTCGGACTGCCCGCTGTCCCAGGCGGTCCCACTAGGGGGCGCTCCAAGCGAATGTCGCACTGCTGTCGAAACCGGGGGGGGCGTTGCACACCGGCGCGACGCTCCCAGGCCGTACTGCTCAGCACCGCCGCAAAACCCGCACCGAATGTCCCGGCGGGACACTGGAGGGCGGGAACCATTACCGCCCCTCCCGGGCACTAACAGAGGCGCAAACAAAACGAAAATCCAGCCCACGTACCTTGTTCAAGTTGTTATTCGTTCCTTTGAGTCTAGCAAATGGTGGCTTGGCAATTCCACTGGGGTAGGCACCACAATAAAGTTCTTGCTCAGTGTTTTCACTTTTACGCTTCCTCAAAACATACCTTTCATGAGTAGGAGTGCCTCCATGTGGGAAGAGAAGGCTGAGGGGCGACCTGATTGAGGTCTCTAAGATCGTGAAAGGGTTTGATAGGGTCGACATAGAGAAAATGTTTCCACTTGTGGGGGAGTCCAGAACTAAGGGCCATCAACAGAAGATAGTCCCCAATAAATCCAATAGGGAATTCAGGAGAAACTTTACACTGTCCAGGGAATGCCAGCAAGAACCTGTAACTCAGCCAACTGGGGTGTGGCAGGTTGGGACAATGAGAAACCTTTACCCAGAGAATGGTGAGAATGTGGAACTTGCTACCTCAGGGAGTGGTTGAGGTGAGTAGCATAGATGTATTTAAGGGAAGCTGGATAAACACGAGGGAGAAGGAAATAGAGGGTTATGTTGATAGAAAGAAACACTTGCATTTATATAGCGCCTTTCACGACCACCGGGCGTCCTAAAACGCTTTACAGCCAATGAAGTACTTTTTGAAGTGTAGTCACTCTTGTAATACAGGAAACACGGCAACCAACTCCCACAAACAGCAATGTGATAATGACCAGATAATCTGTTTTTGTTAAGTTGATTGAGGGATAAATATTGGCCAGGACATTGGGGATAACTCCCCTGCTCTTCTTCGAAATAGTGCCACGGGCTCTTTTATGTCCACTTGAGAGAGCAGACGAGGCCTCGGTTTAATGTCTCATCCGAAAGACGGCAGTGCAGTGCTCCCTCAGCATTGAACTGAGAGTGTCAGCCTAATTTTTTGTGCTCAAGTCTCTGGAGTGGGACTTGCACCCACAACCTTCTGACTCAGAATAAATGACAGATCCATAAATTTGACTAAAGCAGTTCTTTGCTAACCTTGACGCTACATCCGAGATGTATTTGTTTTATCATAGCTCAGTCACTGCACCTTGGCTGACACATGGGGAGGGATGAAGTGGGAGCTGGGGAGGCTCGTGTAGAGCATAAACACCGGTGTGGACCAGTTGGGTCCAATGGCCTGTTTCTGCGCTGTACTGAACGTCATTTTCCCTTCTTCGCTCAATGGCACGGAGGCTAATTGTGCCAACGATACGGCCACACCAGCTGCGGGGTGGGGGAGATATCTGGCACCATCCTATTCTCTGTGCATTTCTCAACAGAGGCACTCGACCAACTTCCGTGCCAATCGCAATCGAGCAGAGAGGCGCGTAAACGTGTTGAACTGAAACCGCAGCTGTAGAATCTTTTTCTGCGGCAGCACCTCGGAGTCGGGGATGACTTGCTTCCAAACTAGAACTGAGTTCTCAGGTGACTGATGAGTCCAATGCGGGACCTACAGTCTCTGTCACAGGTGGGGCAGACGGTGGTTGGAGGGACGGGTGAGTGAGGTTGCTTGGGTTGCCGAGCGCTCCGTCTGCTGTTTGCGTTTCGTTTCCGCGTGTTCCCGGCGACGTGATTCGAGGTGTAAGGCGCCCTCCCGGATACTCTTCCTCCGCTCGGAGCGGTCTTGGACCAGGGACTCCCAGGTGTCGGTGGGGAGGTCGCACTTTTTCAAGGCGGCTTTGAGGGTGTCCTTGAAGCGTTTCCTCTGCCCACCTGGGGCTCGCTTGCCGTGTCAGAGCTCCGAGTAGAGCGGAGATGAGGGGGTTACCTTATGATGATAGATTGAGTAGACTGGGTCTTTACTCGTTGGAGTTCAGAAGGATGAGGGGTGATCTTATCGAAACATTTAAAATCATGAAAGGGATAGACAAGATAGAGGCAGAGAGGTTGTTTCCACTGGTCGGGGAGACTAGAACTAGGGGGCACAGCCTCAAAATACGGGGGGAGCCAATTTAAAACCGAGTTGAGAAGGAATTTCTTCTCCCAGAGGGTTGTGAATCTGTGGAATTCTCTGCCCAAGGAAGCAGTTGAGGCTAGCTCATTGAATGTATTCAAGTCACAGATAGATAGATTTTTAACCAATAAGGGAATTAAGGGTTATGGGGAGCGGGCGGGTAAGTGGAGCTGAGTCCACGGCCAGATCAGCCATGATCTTGTTGAATGGCGGAGCAGGCTCGAAGGGGCTAGATGGCCTACTCCTGTTCCTAATTCTTATGTTCTTATGTTCTTATGCTTGTTTTGGAAGTCTCATATCTGGGCACGTGGACAATGTAGCCCATCCATCGGAGTTGATCGAATGTGGTCAATGCCTCGATGCTGGGGATGTTGGCCTGAGCGAGAACACTGATGTTGGTGCGCCCATCCTGCCAATGGATTGGCAGGATCTTGAGGAGGCAGCGTCGGTGGTACTTCTCCAGAGCTTTGCGGAGCAGTATTGTACTGCTCCTATCGAAATAGGTAGCAGCCAATTGTGGTCATACAATTGTTAGTCCAACTGTAACTCCCGAATGATAATGTGATGTTAGACAGCATGATATATTGGGAGAATGATTACTATTTGCTTGGCTGAGCTATGATAAAAAGAGATCTATCTTGGATGTTGCATCAAGGTTAGCAAAAAACTGCATTAGTCAATTTCATGGATCTGTCATTTATTCCGCCATGAATAGCCGATATTTATTCAATTTCATACACTTTGTGAGGTGTTAAATACCGTGCAATCAATCCTTAATGATCATTTGTGTGGCTTTCCACAGACAATCAGAAATCTGATGTTTGTAGCCTACACATTTCCCATGTGTTGGCCAGACATAAAGCCACAATGATACAGGGGCAGTGTGCTCTGGCACACCAATACACGGATTATTCCCATGGCAGTACCCAGATAGCAACAACTTGTATTTATATAGCGCCTTTAACATAGGTTAGAGCAGCGTGGAGGCCCCGGCCTGTGGGAGAACACCAGCGGCAGGTCGGGGCTAGAAAAGGAGTGGAGGTGTGGCGACTCGGGAGCAGCGTGGAGGTCACTTCAGGGAGCAGTGCGAGCTGGTACAGGAGGGCGACGGCAGCGAAGAGTGATGTCATCAAGGTCCAGGTCGGTGATTGGAGCTTGGCCAGTTGCAGCAGGAACGGCGAGAGACTGTGGAGGGACGTGATCGAGGCCCATGGGAGGCGTGAGTTTGGGGCCATTGGCCCAGGGGCAGCACGGGCCCAGCCCACACTGTGCGATATGTGAGCGCACTAGGTCCGTGCAGCAGAGCTGGTCTCCAGTCGTCCTGGTTAACCCTTGCCACTGGACCAAGACCTAGCTCTGTCAAGCCCGTGTGGTGGCTGGTGTGCAACGGCCACCCCAAGTTAAAAGAATCCACGTACAGGCACCTTCCACCCTTCAGGATGTAGTTCTGGATCTGGAATATTAGATCCTTCATTGAAACACCTGTGAACTCATCCCTTTTTGGCGTGGAAGCAAGTCATCCTTGTTTCGAGGGAATTCCTATGATGATGATTAACATAGGTTGACATGGGATATATGGCACAGAAAGAGGCCATTTGGCCCAACCAGTCCATCATATCATCATAGGCAGTCCCTCGAAATCATGGAAGACTTGCTTCCTCTCCAAAAGTGAGTTTTCGGATGGCTGTACAGTCCAATACGGGAATTACAGTCTCTGTCACAGGTGGGACAGACAGTGGTTGAGGGAAAAGGAGGTGGGGAGTCTGGTTTGCCACACGTTCCTTCCGCTGCCTGCGCTTGTTTTCTGCACGCTCTTGGCGACGAGACTCGAGGTGCTCAGCGCCCTCCGGGGATGTTCCTCCTTCACTTAGGGTGGTCTTTGGCCAGGAACTCCCAGGTGTCGTTGGGGATGTTGCACTCTATCAGGGAGGCTTTGAGGGTGTCACTGAAACGTTTCCTCTGCCCACCTGGGGCTCGCTTGCCGTGTAGGAGTTCAGAGTGGAGCGCTTGCTTTGGGAGTCTTGTATCGGGCATGTGGACAATGGTGGCCCGCCCTACGGAGCTGGTCGAGTGTGGTCAGTGCTTCGCTGCTGGGGATGTCGGCCTGAGCGAGAACACTGACGTTGGTGCGTCTATCCTCCATGGGAAATTGCAGGATCTTGCAGCGACATCGTTGGTAGTATGCCGGCGTTTATGCTCCACATGAACCTTCTCCCTCCTTCTCTCCATTTCACCCGATCAGCACAACCTTCTTTTCTTTTCTCCCTCGTGTACTTACCTGGCTTCCCCTTTAAATGCGTCTCTGCTGTTTGCCTCGACCACTCCCTGTGGCAGCGAGCTCCACATTTTAACCAGAAAATTCTCCTAAATCCCCAATTGGATTTATTAGTGACACACTTTTTTTTAAATATTTATGGCCCCGAAAACAGATTATTTGGTCACTATCATGTTGCTGCTTGTGGGAGCTTGCTGTGCACAAATCGACTGCTGTGTTTCCCACCTTGCAACAGGGCAACAAAAGTACTTCTTTGGCTTTAAAGCGCTTTGGGACATCCGGTGGTCGTGAAAGGCACTATATAAATGCACGTATTTCTTTCTAGTTTTTGACGGCCCCACATCATTACCTCACTGATGACAATGCTGCATTGGTTTCTTACCTCCTTCAAAGACAAGTTTGGCCGATAGTTATGCTGATGACTCTCCTTTAAAATTCCATGGGGCAGAGCACATGGAAGGGGGAAGAGTATTTTAATATTCAATTGGCATTGAAATCACTCTTCAAGAAATGGCTTAATGCCTTAGAATCCCCATCAAGGTGATCCCCTCCTTTAAAACTCTGTGGGGTGTGGTGTGAAGGAAGTGTGTTTTAATACTCAATTGGCACTGGCCTTAAACCAGAAAATGCTGGAAGTACTCGGCAGGTCGGGCAGCATCTGTGGAGAGAGAAACAGAGTTAACGTTTCAGGTTGATGACCCTTTGTCAGAACTGGCAAAAGTTAGAGATGTCAGAGGTTTTAAGCAAGTACAGAGGCAGGGTAAGGGTTGGGGGGTGGGGGGCGGGGTGGAAGAGGAGAGGAAAGAATATAAGGGAAGGTCTGTGATAGGGTGGAAGGCAGGAGAGATTAGAGAGACAAAAGGGATGAATGTGCGAGGCAAAAGGAGATGGTAATGGGACAAGTTAAGAAACAAAAGATGTGTCTACATAGGGTGTCAATGCGAATGGCACCAGGAGATCGTGGCGGAGGTGCGGTGAATGAGGGTACGGGGCCCAGAAGAGGCGAGGGCCCAGGGGCAGCACGGGGCCAGCCCACACTGCAATATGTGTGCTCACTAGGTCCGTGCAACAGGGCAGGTCTCCAGTCGTCCTGGTTAACCCTTGCCACTGGATAAAGGCCTAGTTCTGTCGAGCCCGTGTAGTGGCTGATGTGCAACGGTCACCACACGTTAAAAAAAATCCACGGGGGCACAGGCATCTTCCACCCCTTCAATTGGAGTTCAGGACTGGAACGTCGGGTCCTGCATTGAAACACCTGTGAACTTGTGTGGCAGCAAGTCATCCTCGTTCGAGGGACCGCCTATGACGATGATGAAATGGGAATGGCAGAATCATCAACAGCTAGCATCCGAAAACATGGGCGGGGCCGAGGGTTATGGTCTATGGACATACTTCAACAAAAGGCAAATTGTGCTTTGATATCGAGCACATAAGTTGACAATATCCCTAGCGCCTCGAGTGCCCATTTACACAGCGTATTACACAGGGCACTTCTCGCCTGAAGATGAAATGTGGTCTTGTGACGGCAGTTCTCCTTTGAACAGTCTCGGGGCTGTGCGTACGTGGGACAAGTTACATATAATTAGATCTCCGGATAACCAAATAACTCTGCCATTCAGTACGAAGGAGGCAGCATCTCTGATGATATTCCGTGAATTTTCTTTCATTATATTCAACTGGGACTTTGAAGGTTGCATACTTTATTTGCATGCCTCATTACAGCATATATTGCCATGCATTCCTCATTTGCCAGTGTGTCTTGAAATGAGCCAAGCAAAATCAGTCCCTCCTTTATCAAGAGGACACTCTGTCAGTGCAATATATTAACAAGAGCATTCATTTGTTTATGTAGCGGGGCTGAATCTCAGCGAGGATTCTCCCGTTCTGAGCAGCGGAAACCGAAAGACTGGTCAGCACCTCATTTTAGCAAACGGACCCGTGATTAATTAACCCAATTAAGATTCATAGTATAAAATAAACACAGACCATGCTGAAAGCACTCTCGCAGGTCAGGCAGCATCTGTGGAGAGAAACATAGAAACATAGAAAATAGGTGCAGGAGCAGGCCATTTTGCCCTTTGAGCCTGCACCACCATTCAATAAGATCATGGCTGATCATTCCTTCAGTACCCCTTTCCTGCTTTCTCTCCATACCCCTTGATCCCTTTAGCCATAAGGGCCATATCCAACTCCCTCTTGAATATATTAAATGAACTGGCATCAACAACTCTCTGCGGCAGGGAATTCCACAGGTTAACAACTCTCTGAGTGAAGAAGTTTCTCCTCATCTCAGTCCTAAATGGCCTACCCCTTATCCTAAGACTGTGTCCCCTGGTTCTGGACTTCCCCAACATCGGGAACATTCTTCCCGCATCTAACCTGTCCAGTCCCGTCAGAATCTTTTATGTTTCTATGAGATCCCCTCTCATCCTTCTAAACTCCAGTGTATAAAGGCCCAGTCGACCCAGTCTCTTCTCATATGTCAGTCCAGCCATCCCGGGAATCAGTCTGGTGAATCTTCGCTGCGCTCCCTCAATAGCAAGAACGTCCTTCCTCAGATTTGGAGATCAAAACTGAACACAATATTCCAGGTGAGGCCTCACTAAGGCCCTGTACAACTGCAGCAAGACCTCTCTGCTCCTATACTCAAATCCTCTCGCTATGAAGGCCAACATACCATTTGCCTTCTTCACCGTCTGCTGTATCTGTATGCCAACTTTCAATGAAAGGAACCAAGGTAACGTTTCAGGCCGATGACCTTTCATAAGGACTGGAAGAAGTTAGACATTTAACAGTTTATAAGCAAGTACGGAGCCCGGGGAAAGGGGAGGGGTGGGGGGGTGATGAAAGAACAAAAAGGAAGGTCACACAGAAGTGTGTTTGCCCGTTTTTTTCACCTGGGACTTTCAATGGCTCGTCCCTGCGTGGTGAAAGGGTGGGGGAAATCCCTGTGAAAATTCGCCCCCGGGTGTCTTTTAGAATGTCGGAAAACGTCCCACTGTGCTTCACTGAGCTGTGAGGGGAAACGGAATAGACGCCACGCCAAAGAGGCAGAGATTGGGAGGGGTGGCCACAAGGTCGGTCAATGGGGAGTGTGTTTTAACCAGGGTCTGAAAGGACAGGGAGGAAATTCCAGAGCAAGGGACTGAAGGGAGGTGGGGCAGTGTCAGAGGCCAGACTGAATCATCATCATCATAGGCAGTCCCTCGGAATCGAGGAAGACTTGGTTCCACTCCTGAGGTGAGTTCTTTGGTGGCTGAACAGTTCAATACGAGAGCCACAGACTCTGTCACTGCTGGCCAGAATGAGGAAACACTCATCAAGGACACCGAGGCAGTCAGGGCCCGCTGGAAGGAGCACTTCGATCGAGACTCTGCCTTTTGACTCGAATGTTCTCGACTCCATCCCGCAGCATGCGACCCGACACCACCTCGGTGAGACCCCAGACTGAATGGACCTTTGCGCTGGCTCCAGATTGGAAAATGTTGAACGTTTTTGGACGTTACACAAAGCCTCTGTGGAGAGAGTTGCGTTTCAGGTCGATGAGTTTTTGTCAGAACTGGAAACAGTTATTTAACAGTTTATAAGAATCATAGACCTTTCCTTTTGTTCTTTCCTCTCCCCCACCTCTCCTTTTCCCGGGCTCCATACTTGCTTATAAAATGTTGAATGCCTCAAATCTTCCAGTCCTGATGAAAGGTCATCGACCTGAAATGTTACCTCGGTTTCTCTCTCCACACATGCTGCCTGACCTGCTGAGTGTTTCCAGCATTTTCTGTGTTTATTTTATATTCTGACTCTTAATTGGGTTACTTAACCACTGGTCTGTTTGCTAAAATAAGGTTCTGCCCAGCAAAACGATCACATTTAAAGTGACCTGACCAGAAGAGGCCTCATCTCATCGGATTTCTGGTCTCGGCTATGGCTCTGAGTCAGAAGGTTGTGGGTTCAAGTCCCACTCCGGGGACTTGAGCACAAACATCTAGTGCTGAGGGGGTGCTGCACTGTCGGAGGTGCCGTCTTTCGGATGAGGCGTTAAAACCGAGGCCCCATCTGCTCTTGCAGGCGAATGTCAAATATTCCATGGCACTATTTCGAAGAAGAGCAGGGGAATTCTTCCCCGGTGTCCTGGCCAATATTTATCCCTCAATTAACTCACTAAAAAGAGATGATCTGGTCATTGTCACATTGTTGTTTGTGGGAGCTTGCTGTGTATAATTGGCTGCCACGTTTCCTGTTATGTATGGAAACATTGTAACTCTGTAAGACTTGCCACCAGAGGGCGCAACTGTTGGAGGCCCAAGGGTCACTAGCACACCTCGTGCAAGGGAGTATAAAAGGTTGTCTGCTATGCTGCTTGGATACTCTGGAGTTGTATTAAAGAGACTACGGTCACATCAGTTTTAGCTCACAGTACTCAGTCTTGTGGAGTTCTTCCATACTTAACTTTTCCAACATTACAACAGTGACGACACTCCAAAAAGTTCATCATTGGCTGTAAAGCACTTTGAGACGTCCTGAGGTTGTGAAAGATGCTATATAAATGCAGGACTTTCTTTCCAGCATCCGCAGTATTTTGTTTTTGTTGCAATGTGAGTTGCATGTATTGATTGATCTCCAACTCGGGAATGCTGTAGCTGAACTGTTTGTTCGACCTGTTTTCTTCATTATAGGACAGAGTGAATGTTCTATTTTCGGATTGTGTGGCTGTTACTCCCTCATCCATCCCCAGCTGATTACCTTTGACGAATAGCGTTGGGCTCGATCTGTAGAATTGTAGAACGCTGCAGCACAGAAGGAGGCCATTTGGCCCATCGTGCCTGTGCCAGCTCCTTGAGGGAACAATTAGTCCCGCTTTTCCCTGCCCTTTTCCCACAGCCCTGCAAGAGCTATCCAATTCGTCCCATTCCACTGCTCCGTTCTCGTAGCCCTGCACATGCTCCCCTTCAAGTATTTATCAAATACTCTTTTGAAAGTTAGCACTGGATCTGCTCCCACCACCCTTTCAGGCAGTGCGTTCCAGATCACGAATACTCGCCACATAAATACTACTCCACATTATTGCGTGTTGTAGTCTGGATGGGGTTTGTAGCAGTTCGGAAGGCAAATGGCATGTTGGCCTTCATTGCAAGAGGATTTGAGTACAGGAGCAAGGATGCCTTGCTGCAGTTATACAGGGCCTTGGTGAGACTGCACCTGGAGTATTGTTTGCAGTTTTGGTCTCCTTACCTCAGAAAGGATAGACTTGCCATAGAGGGAGTGCAGCGAAGGTTCACCAGACTGATTCCTGGGATGGCAGGACTGTTGTTTGAGGAGAGATTGGGTCGACTAGGCCTGTATTCACTGGGGTTTAGAAGAATGAGGGGGGATCGCATTGAAATGTATAAAATTCTGACTGGGTTGGACAGATTGGATGCGGGGAGGATGTTTCCCCGGGCTAGAACAAGGGGTCACAGTCTCAGGATATGGGGTAGAAGATTTAGGACTGAGATGAGGAGAAATGTTTTCACTCAGAGGATGGTGAACTTGTGGAATTCTCTACCACAGAAAGCTGGGGAGGCCAAGTCACTGAATATATTTAAGAAGGAGATAGATAGATTTCTAGACACAAAAGGCATCAACGGGTATGGGGTGAAAGCGGGAATATGGTGTTGAGATAGAGGATCAGCTTCTTCATAGGCAGTACCTCGGAATTGAGGAAGACTTGCGTCCACTCTTAGAATGAGTCCTTGGGTGGCTCCAATACGAGAGCCACAGTCCCTGCCACAGGTGGGACAAACAGTCATTGAGGGAAAGGGAGGGTGGGACAGGTTTGCCGCACACTCCTTCCACTGCCTGCGCTTGTTTTCTGCATGCACTCGGCAATGAGACTCGAGGTGCTCAGTGCCCTCCCGGATGCACTTTCTCCACTGAGGTCTTTGACCTGGAACTCCCAGGAGTCGGTGGGAATGTTGCACTTTATCACGGAGGCTTTGAGGGTGTCCTTGTAACGTTTCCTCTATCTACCTTTGGCTCGTTTGCCATGAAGGAGTTCCAAGTCGAGCACTTACTTTGGGAGCCTCGTGTCTGGCATGCGGACAACGTGGCCTGCCCAGCGGAGCTGATCAAGTGTGGTCAGTGCTTCGATGCTGGGGTTGTTGGCCTGGTCGAGGACGCTAATGTTGGTGCTTCTGTCCTCCCAGGGGATTTGCAGGATCTTGCGGAGGCATCGTTGGTGGTATTTCTCCAGCGACTTGAGGTGTCTACTGTACATGGTCCATGAATCTGAACTATACAGGAGGGCGGGTATTATTACAGCCCTGGAGACCATGAGCTTGGTGGTAGATTTTAAGGCCTGGTCTTCAATTGAGAAGAGGGCTGGAGCGATGATGCAGCCCTGTTTGATCCCGGTCCGGAGGTGAATTGGGTCTGTAATGGATCCGTTGGTAAGGATCACGGCCTACACGTCGTCGTGCAGTAGGCGGAGGATGTTGACGACTTTTTGGGGGCATCCGAAACGGAGGAGGATGTTCCATAGACCCTCGTGGTTGATGGTGTCAAAGGCCTTTGTAAGGTCGAAGAAGGCCATGGATAAGAGCTGGCGCTGCTCCCTGCATTTTTTCTGCAGCTGTCGCGCTGCAAAGATCATGTCCGTTGTGCCTCGTAGGGGATGAAATACGCACTGTGACTCCGGGAGGAGCTCCTCGGCCACAGGGAGAAGACGGTTGAGGAGGAGTCCAGCGACAACTTTCCTAGTTGCCGCAGTCGGACTTGTCCCCTTAATTAAAGATGGTTCCGATCAGTCATAATCATATTGATTGGCGGTGCAGGCTCGAAGGGCTGAATGGCCTGCTACTGCTCCTATTTTCTATGTCATCAATGGCTGATACATGGAAACAATCAGATGGCTGGAAATGGAAAGTACCATCAGTGATGTGCTGTCATTTTTCCATCTTTTCACTGCTATCAGAATACATTTACTGCACTGTTTGACAATGGAGGGCATTCGAACTACCCACATTGCGATTCAAGCGCGCACTGGGGACAAGAAAATTCTACAGTTACAAAAACAAAGGATGAAAAGCAGAACAAAGTGTTTTCATAAAAAGCTGATTGATGGGTTTTGCGGGGAATCATGGATTTGAAGCTGAAGTTAGTTAAAGCCCAGTCAAATGGCTTATTGTTAAATGAATGTGGGACTTAAGACATTTATCATCCCAAGAATTGAAAATAGTTGGAATAACAGCGGTACATTTAATGGTTTGCTTGGGGCTTTTTTAAAAAATTTGTGGTGATGCAGCACTCACTATTTGCATTGGAGAGTCTTGTAAATTCTAATATAGAAGGTCTGAATAATTTATCAGTCACCTGAATAGTAAATGTGGGATATAGAGTCTTTCACTGTACATGCTTAATAAAGTAGTGCGCAGGATGAGAAATGAAACGATGAAAGGTTATTTCTTGCTGTTGCAAAGTGACTTATGTGAGGCATGAAACTGGGTTATGCTCTGAAGCATGCACACCGTTCCCTCCCCCACCCCCACGTCCCCTCCCACCCCACCCACGTGTCCCCCCCACCCACTCACCGTCCCCTCCTCCACTCACCGTCCCCTCCTCCACTCACCGTCCCCTCCTCCCTCACCCACTCACCGTCCCTTCCCCCCAACCCTCACGTGTCGTGCCCCCACTGTGTCCCCCCCACGCCCCCTCACCCACCTCCATGTCCCCCCCCCCACCGCCATCTCCCCTCCCTCACCGCCATCTCCCCCACTCCCCTCCCTCTGCCCCCCACCCCCCATCCAAGAGAACTTGGTTTCCATTTGGACAGGAAGCATCTCACCATTCAAATGCTCCGTCTTCTCATGGATTAATGGTTGAGAAATATTTTGGAAGTCGAAGGAAACTGTTTACAATCACAGAATAATACAGCACAGAAAGGGGCCATTCGGCCCCTCCAGACTGTGCCGGCTCTTTCGAAGAGCTATCCAGTTAGTCCCACTTTCCCCATGTCCCTGCAATTTTTTACTCCTTTGAGTATTTATCCGATTCCCTTTTTGAAGGCTACTGTTGAATCTGTTTCCACCGCCCTATCAGGCATCGCTTTCCAAATCCTAACCACTCATTGCGTGAAAAGGTTTTGCCTCATGTCGCTTCTGGTTCTTTTGCCAATTCTGGTTATATTTGTAACGTATCTATGTCAGGATACGGCCCTGAGATCGGGAATTCCCTCCCTAAACCAGCGGGCTTGGAGTAACTATCGTGATTTGCGAGGTTGCAACGCAGGAGGCCGAAAGCCAGAAGCTCCGAGTGATGTGGGTGACTATTTTAATGGAGTGATGTAACGCTGAGCTTTTTAGCAGAATGGTGCAGTTTTTTTTTGTGTGTGTGTGTGTGTGTTCGTTGGGCGCTATGCCGAGCCTGGATATGTTTTCTGTCCTGACTGGATGATTCAGATTAGGCCCTGAAACTCATCACTGTTGCTGTCTTGGTGCCAGATAATCGGGATAATTTCTGACGTCTCTTGCCAACTTGCCAACTGGTAGGTCCCATCGCCACGTGTACCCTGCTGACACTGCCTGCATCAGTGCCATATGTTGCCTCTTCGACCAAGTGATGGCCCCTTGCTTGTGCAACAACAGCAACTTGCATTTCTATAGTGCCTTCAATATAGTAAAAAAATCCCAAGGCGCTTCACAGGCGCAATCACCGAAATTTGACACCGAGACGCATGAGCTATTAGGACAGTTGGCCAAAGACATAGGATTTAAGGAGCGTCTTAAAGAAAGAAAGATTTGCATTTATAGAGCGCTTTTCATGACCACTGGATGTCTCAAAGCACTTTACAGCCAATGAAGTACTTTTGGAGTGTAGTCACTGTTGTAATGTGGGAAATGCGGCAGCCAACTTGCGCACAGCAAGCTCCCACAAACAACAATGTAATAATGACCAGATAATCTCTCTTTGTCATGTTGATTGAGGGATAAATATTGGCCAGGACACCAGGGATAACTCCCCTGCTCTTCTTCGAAATAGTGACCTGGGATCTTTTACTTCCATCTGAGAGGGCAGACGGGGCCTCGGTTTAACATCTCAACTGAAAGACGGCACCTCCGACAGTGCAGCACTCCCTCAGCACTGCACTGGGAGTGTCAGCCTGGATTTCCGTGCTCAAGTCCCTGGAGTGGGTCTCGAACCCACAAACCGTCTGACTCGGAGGCGAGGGTGCTGCCCACTGAGCCACGGCTGACACTTAAAGGAGGAGAGAGAGGCGGAGAGCTTTGGGGAGGGAATTCCAGAGCTTAGGGCCCCGGCACCAATGGTGCAGCGAAGAAAATCGGGGAATGCGCAAGAGGCCGGAATTGGCGGAAAGCAGAGATCTGGGAGGGTTGTGCGGCTGGAGGAGGTTACAGAGGTGGGGAGGGGTGAGGCCTTGGAGGGATTGGAAAATAAGTTCCCAGAATAGCCGCATGTATCTGTGACACTTTGTGCTGATGAGGCACAGGTCCGCTTGGCTCGGTTGGTTAGGTCCAAACTACTGAAGCTACAACACGTGGTTGCACGCGTGCTAAATACCCCAAAAAACCCAGCAAATTTATAGAAAGAGCTAAGTGGTCCCACAACTAACGGATCACTAATCATGCAGCACAGAGGGAGGCCATTCGGCTCATTAGAACTAACCAATTAGGTCACCACCAGTGTTCGCTTAGCTGCACGGCTGAACGGCGATCTGGAGGTCCCGTGCAGCAGGATCGCCAGCTTTTGATTGGAAAAAACGCGCATGCGCGGAAATGTGACTGGGCCGTGCGGATCGTTAAATAGGCTGCACAGTCCCCCAAAACTCAAGGGAACATTGTTCCAATCCTTCTGCCCTTTCCCCACAGCCCAGCCAATTTTCTCCCGTTCCAGTATTTATCCTTTTCCCCTTTGAAACGTTACTATTGAATCTGCTTCCACCACCCTTTCAGGCAGCGTGTTCCACATCATCATAACCCACTGTGTTTAAAAAAATAAAAATTCTTCTCTTCTCACTTCTGGCTCTTTTGCCAATCACCTTAATCACCTTCCGCTGAAAGCTGTTGATAGCGTAAGAGGCATTGAACTTAGCAGTCATTCGAAAGCTACATCTTTAGATACTCTTTCATCATTGGGACCTCTTGCATTTTCACATATTCAAAATAATTATTGTTGCAATATTCTGGAGTTTTTTTTTACTATTTCTGTCTGTTTCTTTTGTGCTTTTAGTTATTTTCAAATCCCTCTGTTGTAGAGAGTCGAAAGATATATATAGACTTAGGCATTAGGCACCTGCTGGATATTTAGAACTCACATAAGCTTAAATGGACACACACATAAAATGGCTGCCCAGGCATTATGGGAAATCAGGTAGTCAAACTGTGAACTGTTGAACGTTCACTGACCGAGCAATAACCCTGTGAGGCCCACTGTAGGAATGCCTGGGAAGGCAGAGATAAGAAGGAAGCCATCTCCTGTGAACAAGGCCATAAACCAATTAATTCCCCAGGAAGAAAGATAAGAGGGAAACCATTTGCTGTAAACAAGGCTACAAACCAATTATTTCTCCCAGATGAAAGAACTAGGGAGAGAACATATAAAGTCATCGATCAACCCAAATTGACAATGGTTCCCTGGTTACTAGGAGAATTCTATTGGATTAAAAAACCTATATGTAATCTATAATCGTTATGATTGGCTTGTGTCCAGCCGTGATGAGCTGTGTAACTGCAGTAAGCTGTTTTGTAACTGTTGTAAAACATATAAAGGTACATGTAACTCTTTGTTCTGTGAAGAGAAACCTGGATACGGTCCTGAGTTTTTCCTTCCCGCTGAGCGTAATAAAGCTGCTTCAGCATTGGAACCGACCCTGAGTGTTGAGTGATTCTTCAGAGAAAACACTAACGCTAACAATGGCGTAGTCGACGGGATTTCCCGGAGTCGCTGGACGCCCTTAGAAAAAACCCGGGTGAGTATAAAAAACAATTTTTAAGTATAAAGGGTGCGGAAGGTGGAAGCTGGTTGATCGACATGAGGAGACGGTCTAATATCTCAAACGCCTAGCCTGAGCCTGAATTAAGAGGACTTTTGTCCCACGTGACGGCCAGGAACCAAGTAGGCGTAGGGAACACACTTAGACTGTGGGATCGTGATACCGAGAGACATCTTCCGGACCCAGTAGTGTAATTTGAAATACCCCGGGATAGAACCAAGCGGTGTACAGCGGCTAACGGAATCCAAACCTGTGAACAGGGTCGGACCAACGGGCTGAGCGGTGGTAGGTAGTCGTTAAGGATACGTAGAGCACTGCGGGAATTGCTTAAACGCGTTTTTAAGAATTGTATAAGTTTGTGTAACAGCAGAACTTGTGACCTGACAGTAGCCAAGAGACAGTTTACTACAAGTCGCGCTAGAAAGAAAGCGGACCGCTGAGAGTAGATTCCTAACGATACCAGTCCTACCCAGGAATGGCCATGAAAACAAGTAAACTCGAGTGGGGACCAGAAGGGTCGCTTACCCGCCACCTGGCGGAAAAACAAAAGAAGCTAATTGAAAAAATGATTAAAGCAGGGTGGAATCCTCAGGAATTAGTTATGTGAGGAATTATTTAGATAAAACTACGAATTCCCTGAAAGGTCATGGATCCAAAAATAGAGCCGGCCAAAACAAGAAGAGAGACTGTTGTAAATGTCTGATCGTTGAGTGAGAAGTGTCTGTGTGATTTTTGACTGCAGAATGAATTTTTGTTTTATGTTTTCATGTTCCGAAAGCCTGGTTGGAAGAGGAATGCAAGTGTCTGTTTATTTTAGAAACAGAGTGAAAGTCTTTTTTTTTTAAACCCTTTGTAATGTTGTCCTGTATGTGGGAAGTTTTAAGACATTTAAGTTAGAAACGCAGGTGTGGATTTATTCGGATGATAAGTTACGGAGCTAGGAGAATAAACAAATAAAGAATAGGTTTGTTGAGCAAAATATTTATTTGACATGCTCACTTACTTGCCGAAAGAAAACATGCAATGATTGATTGGGTTGAAAGACATAAATTTAGTCTCGGAATGAGATAAAGAATGCTTTAAAAAAAAAAAGAGCTTCTAAAAAAAAAAGTTTCAAATAAAGATTGAAATTACAACGTTTGAATTGGGATTTTGAGATATTCAGAGAAGGCACAGGAAATACTGAGGTGGATTTAAAAAAAAAAGATTAAATTAAATCTGATCAGGTCAAACTCCTGGGCAAGTGGCGAGCTATCTGCGAAGGTGTAAAAGGAACTTTTGGAAAATGTTAAAAAACAGCAAGCTTTAGTAACGGCTTTGAAACTGGAGCATTTTGAGATAACGAAAGGCAGCACTCAAACTCTCAAAGCTGGTCTCCATTCCAGTTATGGAGAAAAAGAAAAAGATAAAGACGCCACTTTGAAAGTAAACAAATTAACAACTTTATGGAGTTACGAACCCTCCGTGTAAAATACAAAACCTAATTTGAAGAAAGAAAAAAAAAAAAGATGTAACGGACTAAATGGAAAAAGACATAACTTACTAAATACTAGTTGATGTTTGCTGTGAAAAAGATATTGGTTTAATTAGAAGAGGAAAAAAAAAAAATTGGAATAAGTAAAAAACACTCTACATGGATTCGAATTTTCAATTATGAAAAAGTTTCAATGCAGTTTGAAAAGATTTCCAAAATGTCCCGAACAGTCTAAACAAGCAGGAGGGTTTTGAAGATAACGAGGAGAAAGAGAGAAATAAAAAAAAAACAGAATTGAATTTCAGTAAACAAAATTGCTATTGTATGTGTGGTCTTGTTTTAAAACAATTTAAAAAAAAAAATTCTTTGGCAAGTACTTGAATTAGAAGTTAGGAAAACATTGGAGTTTACTCTAATGATTTATGCTGTTTAACGGATTCCTAATTTCGAAGCCAGTTTTGAAGGCACAAAGACTTTTTTTTCAGATGATTACGTGAAGTCACGTAATGACATCAGGTCTTCTTACAAACCTGGAAAGGAGTTAACCCTTTCCATTGACAGCCGTTTTATACTGAACATTATTAATTTGGATTTCTTAATAGGGAAAAAAAAGACTCACCTAACAGAGGAAACAAAAATAAAAACAGAACTAGCTTATGTAATAATACTTGCCTGATACAATAAAGAAATAGATATTCAATAAAACAAATTGAAGAGTTAAAAGCTAAGATAAACAGGCTGGAAGAGATAACGGGACTAGACGGATAGTGCAGTGCGCAGCCATAGCACCATCACCTCTGGCAATAGAGCCAATGTACCCCACGGTGGGTAGTGTAGTCCACAAACCCAACCTAACGGTAAAGCAGACAGCGATGTTTGGAGGAATAGCTTTGGCCTTGGTCATAATAGGAGTTTGGGTAATATTTAAGTGGGTAAAGACACGGGCGCACGCCCTACAGATTCAGCTCGAAATGGTTCGATTATAACCTTGTCCTTCTGATTTTGCAGGGTGACAGGGACACTCGTAGAGCAAAAAAACTTAACCCCTGGTGACGACCAGGCCGTCTGTTTAAAATTACAGATAATACTTACCGGAATGGGAATACGAAAGGCGCTACTCGTAATATGGATAGCCCTGCGACATGCACGTACCCTGGGCAACACCGACGGACAGCAGAGCACGCTGGAAATAAACAACTATATGAACTATGGAGTCTTGTTTAATTTAACGGACGGAATGTGCATCCCAGCAACCAAGGACTGGAGCAAGGACAGGACTGATTTTAATGCATGGTTACAAGTGAATCCTAATAAGAATCCTAATAAGAATAAGAGTATGTGTACAGTGCTCCACGGGTATAAGGAGCAGATGCATTAAACGGAGGGATGTCAAAGGGCCTGATGAATGTACTTTCGGCATAATTTGCGCGCCTCCGGGACAATCCCAGCAATCAGTCATCCGCAAGAAGGGAATGGGGCTGTGTGGGTATTACGAGGAGGCGGGGGCGGCTGCAATATAATTGTATGTATGTTTCTCACCCCCTCCGACACCGCGCCCCATAAGAATCACTACATTGCCCGAAGAACTGCCTTGTCCCATAACTACTAAGGGACCAGAAAATGGGATTGCAATGTACAACGAAGGGGAATTATTGTATGATAATGTTAAACATGAAATTGTGCCTGTTCTGATCAATATTTCAGGCATCCAGATGCCGGAATATTGTACCGAACAGTCAAGGAAGATGTACAATGTATTAAGTAAAGTCGTAATGCAGCAGGCTGCCGATGCCATGGGTGCCAGTAAGTTCCGGGGACAGGGGTTAGCACCCAGGGTGAAGAGGGAAATAGTAAATGATGTTGCTACCGTTTTCAATACAGGAACCTCCGTAGTGAACTCGATAGACATACAAGGGCTAAATGAGAGGGTAGAACAGCTTAAAGGGGTGATGAAGGGGTTATTGGAGAGGGTGGAGCAAAACCAGGAAGACCAGGCCAACCTAGGAAAGGAGGGGGCCGAAATCCAGTTGGATGGCATCTCAGTCCTGGAAGCTCACGCTAAAACCATCAATCACCTCATTGATAGAGAACAAGAAGATACAATAAAGCAAAGACAGGGGCAACTCTGTCATGCTTATGGTCTGTGGATGGTGGGACAGATCCGCCACAACCTCAACCAGATCCAACGCGGGGAGGTACCCGATTGGATAGACAGTTCACATTTAGCTCAGTTGGCGAACCAAAGGGGGACACTGGATAATTGTACTCTGAAGGGACTGACCCGAGTATACCCCGCAATTCCAGATTGCCAGATGGGTAGGACTACCGGGATAGGGATAGTCCTGTTGATCCCCATAGCAACGCCGGACTCAGGGCCGTTCCCCTTATACCAACTAGAGAATATCGGAGTAATACGGGAAAATGTCTCCATACGCTACTACCTGACCACCACCTCTGCCGTTCGTCGAAACAACATACTTACCGGGATTTCCCTAGCAGATTGCAAGCAAAGGGGGGAAATCACAGTATGCCCTCACCCGGTGGGCCGAGGCGAACTAGACGAGTGCGGGTTTAACCGAACCAACGGGTGTGTACTAGAAATAGTGCCCGCACACATGCACTTCGCGAGGGCAGGCTACGGAGGGAGGGGAAGATACTGCGTCTCTACTACTGAGCGTTCATACCAGTATAATGACCTGCAGTGCCCTATACCGCAGCCAAACTTTTGCTTTACACCACTACGACCTGTCGCGATCGGGCAAGCGCATATCACCCAGGTTAGGCGCCGGAAGTCCGAAGTTATTGAAGTAACTGATCAGCTCCATGATCATTTGCAGGATTATGACGAGCCAGAGCAGGTCCCTATCCCACATCTAACCGAAGTATTACGGGAGTTGAGGCTCAGAGTGGGTCAATCTGTAAAACTCTATCACCAGCTACAAACTAAAATCAAAGAAGATACCGAGGTAGACTTACAAAGTCAGAGTTGGTGGAGAAAGGTCTGGGACTGGGGAATAAATGTGAACATCCACCCATGGATTTGAATTATTTCACACACACTGGTCGGAATACAATTAATCTTAGCAATAACATGGGGCGTGATGGCCTGCCAGGTATGCAGGCGCCACAAACGGCAGAAACGGACCAATCACCGTTCCCTGGATATTAAACAAGTCTGTTTGATAAGGGGACGGGAGGAGCTAGCCTTTGTTAATTTGATTTGAGCAACCGGAACTCCTGAAACCGCGTGACTGGCCAGCACGTTGAGGCAAGGAATACCGGGCCGTGCACAAATATCAGATAAAGGCAGTATTTCGGTTAAAAGGGGACTAGGGCTAGTCCCTTTACCGAAAGGGGGAATTGTTGTAGAGAGTCGAAAGATATATATAGACTTAGGCATTAGGCACCTGCTGGATATTTAGAACTCACATAAGCTTAAATGGACACACACATAAAATGGCTGCCCAGGCATTATGGGAAATCAGGTAGTCAAACTGTGAACTGTTGAACGTTCACTGACCGAGCAATAACCCTGTGAGGCCCACTGTAGGAATGCCTGGGAAGGCAGAGATAAGAAGGAAGCCATCTCCTGTGAACAAGGCCATAAACCAATTAATTCCCCAGGAAGAAAGATAAGAGGGAAACCATTTGCTGTAAACAAGGCTACAAACCAATTATTTCTCCCAGATGAAAGAACTAGGGAGAGAACATATAAAGTCATCGATCAACCCAAATTGACAATGGTTCCCTGGTTACTAGGAGAATTCTATTGGATTAAAAAACCTATATGTAATCTATAATCGTTATGATTGGCTTGTGTCCAGCCGTGATGAGCTGTGTAACTGCAGTAAGCTGTTTTGTAACTGTTGTAAAACATATAAAGGTACATGTAACTCTTTGTTCTGTGAAGAGAAACCTGGATACGGTCCTGAGTTTTTCCTTCCCGCTGAGCGTAATAAAGCTGCTTCAGCATTGGAACCGACCCTGAGTGTTGAGTGATTCTTCAGAGAAAACACTAACGCTAACACCCTCCTTGGCCCTCGCCCCTCCCTATCTCTGTAATCTTCTCCAGACCCACAAACCACCCCCCCACCTCCACCCCCCGAGATATCTGCGCTCCACTAATTCTGCCCCCCTGAGCATCCCCGATTATAATCACTCAGCCATCGGTGGCCATGCCATCTGGGCCCCAAGTTCTGGAACTCCCTCCCTAAACCTCCCCGCCTCTCTACCTCTCTTTCCTCCTTCAAGACTGTTGTATATGCAGACCATGGATGTACTCTATATGTAGTCACTGTGTGATGGCATAAGATGGTGACTTATCTGATGTACTCTCAATAAGGTTTACACTGTTTACATACATGCTGGCACCACTAGAGGGTGCAACTGGTGGAGACCGGGAGTTTCCTGCCCTGGTGGCAGGGCCCAGTATAAAAGGCTGCCCACCATGCTTGTACGGCACTCTGGAGTTAGGAATAAAGGACCACGGTCACTACAGTTTGAGTACAACACATTGCCTCATGGAGTCATTCATAAGTGCATTATAGATATAACATAGACGCTCCTTAAAACCTAACTCTTTGACCAAGCTTTTGGTCACCTGCCCTAATTTCTACTTGTGCGGCTTGGTGTCAAATTTTTATCACACAATACGCCTGTGAAGCGTCTTGGGATGTTTCACTACGTTAAAGGCGCTATATAAATGTTGTTGTTGTTTGGTGATCCCAGGGGATACACAAGGCGATCAGATTGCGGTATTTGTTGATTTGTTAACGTATTATCGGGCACATTTACTGAAGCCTCATTACCGGCATGGAGCCTTGCTGGACAAGGACACTGATTAGAGTTGGGCCTACAGTACGGAGACTTGATTCTGCGTGCTATACTCCCATTTCACGAGGCTCTGCACCGGGAGTGTAGCCTCTGCATGTCTGTCTTTAGTTCTGTGGCTGTCGGCTAATAGAAACACACGCTCTCCCCTGATAGATCTGTTCACCTTCGGGTAGTTGGCACTGCCGTTTAAACATTGAGACAGACAGTCTCCAGGTCCATGTCAGTATTTGTAGGGGGCCCCTGGGAGTCAGCACACAGGTTTCAAAACCACTGCTGTGTTCGTGTGTCTCTCTTGTATGTAGGAATCTTTGTATCTGCATGGGAATCTTTGTATCTGTGTGTGTGTGTGTGTGTCTCTCTCTCTGTGTGAGAATCTTTGTGTCTGTATCTCTGTGGGAATCTGCGTGTTTGTCTTTCCGTGTGTGGGAATCTGTATGTATATGTGCGTGTGTGTGTGTGTGTCTCTGTATCTGTGTGTGAAAATCTGTGTACGTGTGTGTTTGTGAAAATCTTTGTATCTGTGTGTTTGTCTGAATCCGTGTATGGATGTCCTTTGTGTGTGTGTGTGTGTGTGTGTGTCTCTCTGTCTTTGTGTGAAATATGTTTCTGTTTAAGTTCCGAGTGCTAACGATATTATCAGAGGAATTGGTTTGGCGGAGTTATAGATCTGGTCATTTACCCCTCGCGTTACTAATGTTTTTGGAGGCCGTGGTTATTACTTAACATTCTCCACATACGGCCCAGCCTCCAGGAGTGGCATTCCCCATAAACTACAAGTCATTTCCTATCCGTTATTCCATCGCCATAACTCCAGCCCCAGGAGGTTTCCTTTACATTTCGGTTGGAAACTGTTGCGGTATTTTTCAGCGGGTTAAAGAACAGCTGAACGTGAGGTGGTCTCGGGGGAGGCATAACCTCCAGAAGGTCGGAAGTGCTTGCTGAACTGCATGATAACCTGGGAAATATATGTTCCTCGGTGAAATGGGATGAAAAAGAGGTAAAAGCTGGAAATCTGATGAAGGGATGCAGAACTAAAATAAAATAACTTGCCATAGAATCATAGAATAGTGCGACACAGAAGGAGGCAGTTCGGCCCATCGAGTCTGCGCCGGCTCCTTCGAAGTGCAATCCAGTCAGTCCCACTCCCCCGCTCTTTCCCCGTATAAAGGGCACCGCACTTTGGGAAGGATGTAAAGGCCTTGGAGAAGGTGCAGAAAAGATTTACGAGAATGGATCCAGGGATGAAGGACTTCAGTTACGTGGATGGACTGGAGAGGCTGGGGTTGCTCTCCTTAGAGGAGAGGAGATTTGATCAAGGTGTTCAAAATCATGAGGGGTCTGGACAGAGTAGAGAGAGAGAAACTGTTCCCATTGGCGGAAGGGTCGAGAACCAGAGGACAAAGATTTAAGGCGATTGGCAAAAGAACCAAAGGCGACACGAGGAGAAACTTTTTGACGCAGCGAGTGGTTAGGATCTAGAATGCGCTGCCTGAGAGGGTGGGGGAGGCAGACTCAATCGTGGCTTTCAAAAGAGAGTTGGATAAGTACCCGAAGAAAAAAATTTGCAGGGCTACGGGGAAAGGCCGAGGTGCTCTTGCAGAGAGCCGGCACGGGCTTGACGGGCCGAATGGCCTCCTTCTGTGCTGTAACCGTTCTATGAATCTATCCCTGCAATTTTTTCCCTTTTCCACATGTTGCCTCTGGTTCGTTGGTCAATCACCTTCAATCTGAGCCCTCTGGCAGTCGACCCTTCAGCCATTGGAAACAGTCTCTCTTTATTTGTTCCATTTAAACCCTTCATGGTTTGTAACACCTCTCTCAAATCTCCTCTTAGCCCTTTCACTTTGTAGATTCTGACCAATCCGCTATGCACTCCCTGCATCTGCTGACGTTGTATATTATTTTCCTCCTTTAGCTAATGCTTGGAAATAAGTCCATGTTAATATTAATGTGAGGCACATTAATGCACACACCACTGTCAGCAATCAGAGGGAATCTTACCCTCTGATGCTGCAAATGTCCTTAAAAAGGAAATACAGCTAAATAGCACCTTACATAGAATGCACAGCACAGAAGCAGACCATTCGGCCCAATGGCTCTATGCCGGTGTTAATGCTCCTTCAGGGGCCTCCTCCCACCCCTCTTCATCTCACCCGATCAGCATATCCCTCTATTCCTTTTGCCCTTATATACTTATCTAGCGTCCCTGTAAATGCATCGATACTATTCGGCTCAACAACTCCCTGTGGCATCACATTCCACATTCTCAACATTCTCTGGGTAAATTTGTTCCTCCTGAATTCCATATTGGATTTAATAGTGCCTTATCTTATATTTATGGCCCCTAGTTTTGGCTTCCCCCACAAGTGGGAACATCGGGCCCAAATTTGGCCCACCCGTTTTTTTCGGCACACTCACGTGAGATGTGCCGACTTCCTCGGCTAAAAATGGCGCCAAAAAGATGTCCCCGGATTCTGGCCGTTCTGTTGACTCTCCCGGGGCTTGGCGTGGCGATTCCATTGGGGGGCGGGGCTAGGGCCCTGCGCGTGAAAGAGTGCTGGCGGGGGGGGGGGGGGGGGCGGAGCTAGGGCCTCTTGCGTATCCTCGATTTTCATCGCTCCACCATTGGCGGCCGTGTTTTCAGCTACTCGGGCCCTAAGCTCTGGAATTCTCACCCAAAGCCTCTGCACCTCTCTCTCCTCCTTTAAGATGCCTCTTAAAACCTACCTTTCTGACCAAGCTTTTGGTCCTAAAATCTCCTCCTGTGGCTTGGTGTCAAACTTTGTTTGATAATGCACCTGTGAAGTGCCTTGCAATGTCTATATTAAAGGTGCTATATAAATACAAGTTTCTGTTACCCTAATTGCACTTGGTGTCACCTGAACCCGTACATTAATAAACAAATAATGGAAGTATGCAGCTCAAAAGATGTCAGGATTCACGGTTCATAAGAACATAAGAATTAGGAGCAGGAATAGGCCATTTGGTCCCTTCTGATCTTCTACCTCAACTCCACTTTCCTGTCCGATTCCAATTTCCCTTGATTCCCTAGTGCTAGGCCCATGCAGCAGAACCTGGTCTCCAATCATCTTGGATCTCTTGTCATTGGACCAAGACCTCGCTCCGTCAAGCCCGTGTGGTGGCTGGTGTGCAACGGCCACCCCACGTTAGAAGAATTCACGCACAGGCATCTTCCACCCTTTAAAATGAAGTTCGGGACCTGGCCCGTATTGGTCTCATCAGTCACCTTCGAACTCATAGTGTGGAAGCAAGCCATTCTCGACTCCGGGGGACTGCCTAAAAAGAAGGGTTCCCTGAATATCCAAAAATCTATCGATCTCTGTCTTGAATATACTCAATGACTGAGCCTCCACAGCCCTCTGAGGCAGAGAATTCCAAAGATTCACCGCCCTCTGAGTCAAGAAATTTCTCCTCATCTCAGTCCTAAATGGCCGACCCCTTATTCTGAGACTGTGACCCCTGGTTCTAGACTCCCCAGCCGGGGGGAAACATCCTCCCTGCATCTACCCTGTCAAACCCTGTAAGAACGTTGTATGTTTTAATGAGATCACCTCTCATTCTTCTAAACTCTGGAGAATATAGACCTAGTCTAGTCAATCTCTCCTCATAGGACAATCCCCACATCCCAGGAATCCGTCCGGTGAACCTTTGTTGCACTCCCTCTATGGCATGTATATCCTTTCTTCGGTAAGGAGACCAGAACTGTGCATAATTTAAAAATCTCTATTCGGTCATCCCTCAGCCTTCCCTTTCCTAGAGACACGAGCCGCAGCCCTATTCAGTCTTTCCCAATAGTTATCCAATGCAGTTAATTTAGTTACACAGGCAATGTGTTTTATTTGTTTAAAACCTGCTGAACAGATTTGAGCTTACCCCTTTTCATAAATATTTATACACCGGGTTAGCCTCCTGGATGGGAAGCTATGCTGCAGCTTGCTCACACTTCCTGGTCGTATTGCAATAGCCCGTCTCCTAAATCAAAGGCCCAAGAGGTCTTTCTAACTCTCTCCTTTCTCTATACCATCCGCATCACTTGCACACACCCAGTGTGCGTTTTCCTTAAATCCCCGTCCGTTTACTCTCCCTCTTGCCTCACCCGCCTCTCCAGGAGATGCTGAGCTCGGACTGGTTTCGCGAATGCCAGCTGGCCTGTGGCACCTTGCCCAAGTGACCTCCAGGCGGTGAGTGTTGGTTAGCTATTCGGATGTCGGTGGGGGGGCGTGGGGCGTGGGGGCACCACATTGGTGCCTGATCTTGCCCTCAGCCAATGGCTTTTCATACTCAACGTCCAGCAGGAAATCGCAAATAAATATTTCAGAAGTATAACTCCGGTTTGTGCGTGATTGCTGCGAGTTCAGAGACACTGCTGCTCTTGTGTCACAACATGCAGTATAACTGTGTTCTTGGTTACTTTCAAAAGAACATAAGAAATAGGAGCAGGAGTAGGCTATTCGGCCCCTCGAGCCTGCTCCACCATTCAATAAGATCATGGCTGATCTTCGACCTCAACTCCTCTTTCCCGCCCGATCTCCATATCCCTTGCTCTTTTCCTCACTCTGAACTCTTCAGTTAAAACTAGCAGTTAATAGTTATCCTTTAACGATTACCCATTGTCCTTTAACTGGGTACAAATTATTATGTCTGTAAAGTACTTATGAATGACTCTACGAGGCAATGTGTTGTACTCCAACTGTAGTGACCTTGGTCCTTTTATTTGTAACTCCAGAGTGAGGCACATGCATGGTGATCAGCCTTTTATACTGGGCCCTGCACACCTTTGCAAGTGACCCTCAGGTCTGCCACTGCAGTGCCCTCTAGTGGTGCCAGCATTGTATATACACAGTGTAAACCTTATTGATAGTACATCAGGTAATCAAGTCTCCATCTTATACAACTATATAGTGACTACACAGAGAGTATATCTATAGTCTGCATATATAACACAAATTAAATCCCCATCTGTGGTAGTGTGTTACCATTGGCGGCCGTGCCTTCTGTTGCCTGGGTCCCAAGCTTTTGTCTGGTAACACCCCTGCAAAACGCCTTAGGACGTTTTACTGTGTTAAAGACGCTATACAAATGCAAGTTGTTATTGTCCAAACAAACTTGATTGGAGAATAAGACTCTTGAGCAATAGTGGGCAAATTTGGAGACATGGCAAAAAGCTTGGTCGAAAAGATCGGCTTTGAGGAGGTTTTTAATGGAGGGGGGAAAAAAAAAGGAAAGACTTGCATTTCTATAGCACCTTTCACGGCCACCAGATTTCCCAAAGCACTTTACAGCCAATGAAGTACTTTTGGAGTGTAGTCACTGTTGTAATGTGGGAAATACGGCAGCCAATTTGTGCACAGCAAGCTCTCACAAACAGCAATGTGATAATGACCAGATAATATCTCTTTTTTTGTTATGTTGATTGAGGGATAAATATTGGCCAGGACACCGGGGATAACTCCCCTGCTCTTCTTCGAATAGTGACCATGGGATCTTTTACGTCCACCTGAGAGGGTAGACGGGGTCTCGGTTTCAACGTCTCATCTGAAAGACGGAACCTCTGACAGTGCAGCACATCCTCAGCACTGCACTGGGAGTGTCAGCCTGGAATTTTGTGGCTCAAGTCGCTAGAGTGAGACTTGAACCCACAACCTTCTGACTCAGGTGAGTGCGCTACCCACTGAGCCATGGCTCACACTGTGAGCGACAAAGGCAGAGGAGTTTATGGAGGGAGTTCCAGAGAGTAGGGTCAAGGCGGCTGAAGACACTGCCACCGACACAGGAACAGGTGGAATGGTGGGGGTGCATCGGGGGCCAGAGTCGGAGGACTATACGGCTGGGGGGTGGGTATCGGGCCGGAGCAGGTGATAACGGTCAGGTGGGTGGGGTCACCAATGGGGTTTGTGACCAAGCTCCATGCTTTTCGAGCTCAGTGCAGAAAAAACAATATTTGAAAATAGTTTGGCAAGAGTGAAGCTTCTCTCGGGGTGGGGGGAGGGGCTGGGGGTGGAAGTGAGAGACGATCTGAAATAATTTGTGGACAGAAAAAAATAATTGTGCAAAAAATCCCGGAATTATCACCGGCACAGTGAACAAGCTCTCACCCTGTGGCCTAATTTGGTGATGGAGCTTTCGAAGACTAACAAGCCAGAAGGTCCCAGATTTGATTCTGAGTCTGTGGTGAGCGAGCAGAACTGGCCCCGGGGCAGAAGCTGGTCTCACTGCTCCTGTCTTCAGAAATGGAAACAGTCACCGAGATTCCTGCTCCTAGGCGTGTGTGTGTATGTGTGTGTGTGAGAAGAGAGATGTAGGGTTGCCAACCCTCCAGGATTGCCCTGGAGTCTCCAGGAATTAAAGATTAATCTCCAGGACACCGCTGCCAGCAACACCTGTCATGTATTTGCTTTGTGGGTTCTTTGCTTAAGAATTCATCGCAACACATTGAGAACAAGTTGGTTTATTAGCAAAAGGTTTAACAATCACGCTACACATTACCAGTTCATCCACCAGGCTCACAACTACCCGTCTCATCGTGGTCCCCTGAACCCAACTGACTGGGGTTTTATTGAATCTTGTGAACATCACGTGACTGGCTAAGCAACAGCTCTACAACTATTTTAGTTGATAACCATAAATCAAGTGCCCCCTGATTAAAGTAGGGGGGGGTGGCACTAAAATCGACACATTAAACTTTTCACAGTAAACTTAAATCAAATAAAAATTTGGTTGCCGGTGGTGATGATGCACTCCAGTCCCTCCGGCGCCCACCTCTCGCGGAAGGCCGCGAGCGTACTGGTGGACATCGCGTGCTCCATCTCCAGGGACACCCTGGCCCGGATGTAGGCGCGGAAGAGAGGCAGGCAGTCGGGCTGAACGACCCCCTCGATCGCCCGCTGCCTGGACCGGCTGATGGCCCCCTTGGCCGTGCCTCGGAGCAGTCCTACGAGGAGGCCCTCGGACCTACCCGCTCCCGTCCGCACAGGGTGCCCAAAGATCAGGAGTGTGGGACTGAAGTGCAACCAGAATTTGAGGAGCAGCCCCTTTAAATAATGGAACAGGGGCTGCAACCTCGCACATACAACATACACATGGAACATGGACTCCTCTAGACTGAACAGCTCTACAAACCTGTGCACATACTCACAGGGGCACACATTACACCACCCAAGGGAAATAACCAAAAGGGCGTTTAAAAAAAAATGCGTGTTTTTTTTTCATTGATCACTTTTATTTCTTAGTTATAAAAATATTGGCGATGGGGAAACAAGCTTGTTTGACTGCGGGGGGGGGGGGGGGGGGGTCATGTGCTGAAATCTCCAGGAGTACATCCAACTGGAGTTGGCAACCCCTACTGTGATGGAGAACAGGGATAGGTTTTGGCTGTGCTTTCCCTGGCGATTGAATAGCTTGCCGACACGCACTATCTAACTTGTCTACTTGGGCAAAGTACCAGAGGGCTGCTGGTGTCAGTGACACCAAAATCCAATGGTGATAATCGGTCAGGAGAGGAGAGAGAGGGGAAGAATTGGAGATGAGTTGTTATGAATCTGTTGCCTGCAATGCTGATTCTGAGGTGAAAGGATTATTTGTCCCTGAGATGTTGACCTCAGTAGACAACAGCATTTAATGGGGCTGATCTTGTGTCTTTACAAACACACGGAGCGATGCACAAACTGAAAACACATTATCAATCACTGAGCGGAAATACGCTCTTGTTTTTACACTCCGAAGAAGCCAAAACACTTCTTTTCAAAGAAGATCAGCCAGTCTTGCACGGGATTGCTGAAGTGTGGTAGGAAGCTAATTCTGAAATGTTCAGGTTTTTGTGATGGGAATAACGGTGAGACTACGAGCGCGCATCGCTGTTCGAGTATAATGGACAGCAATTTCCTCCAATATTCTCCAGCGTTTCGAAGAATGTGAGGTGATCTCATTGAAACGTACAAAATCCTTACAGGGTTTGACAGGGTAGATGCCGGGAGGATGTTTCCCCTGGCTGGGGAGTCTAGAACCAGGAGTCACAGTCTCAGGATAAGGGATCGGCCATTTAGGACTGAGATGAGGAGAAATTTCTTCACTCAGAGGGTGGTGAGTCTTTGGAATTGTCTACCCCAGAGGGCTGTGGATTCTCAGTTGCTGAGTATATTCAAGACGGAGATCGATAGATTTTTGGACTCTAGGGGAAATTGCGGGATATGGGGATGAGGCGGGAAAGTGCAGTTGAGGTCGGAGATTATCCGTGATCGTATTTAATGGCGGAGCAGGCTCGAGGGGCCGAATGGCCTACTCCTGCTCCGAATTCTTCTGTTCTTATAACTCAGCTTCCCGAGTTGCGACAGTGACCTTTCCTGCACCGCTGACTAGCTCAAAGCTATTTGGGCAACAATTTGGCGGATGAAAAGCAAAATGAATCATACATCACCTTCCCGTTGCATCAGCAACCTTTTGGATCTGATAATTAAAATTGTCTTTGATAGGATTGTGTTTTGACAGCTGGCAGAAGGTGTAAAGATCAGGCAATTAGCACCGGCGCAGTTTACATTACAAGGAATATATAGGATGTCTGTTTTGCCGTTTTTTTTTTTACTAGTGGCATCTCAATAAGCCGAGAAACCGTTCATAAATGTTCAAACTGTCCATTTAATTAGGGTTTGTCTACAGTGTTTGATTTGTATAACACTGGCATCATTGCACTGTACCTGAAAATGACTGTCTGTCGCCGTCGCACTGGTCCGCAGCTCATCGAGAAACCTTGAGCGAACTTGCACCAAATTCAGAAAGTAGCCAGAGGCGGCGTGATCGTCCACATGGCAGAGAGTCAGACACCACAGGAGGCGGCCATTCGGCCCATCGTCCCTGTGCCGGCTCTTCGCGAGATCTGCCCAATTAGCCGCACTCTCCCCTTGCCCTTTCCCCGAATACGTTCAGAAATTGCGAAATGCAGAATTTATTCCAGCTGAGAGAGTCTTTTTTTAAATATAAGCTTATTTCCGTGTTTGCTCCTTCCCCCACTCCGTAGGGGGGTAGGGGGTGGCGGGGGGGAGAAATCGGCGTTTAACAGTTTGAAAAGTGTTATTACGAGGGACTTGGATGGGACGGACCTATTTCCCCTAACAGAGCGGGTCAACAACCAGGGGGCATAGATTTAATGTAATTGGTCGGAGGATTTGAGGGGAAATGTTTTCACCCAGAGGGTGGTGGGGGTCTGGAACTCACGGCCTGAAAGGGTGGTAGAGGCAGAAACCCTCACCACATTTAAAAAGTACTTGGATGTGCACCTGAAGTGCCGTAACCTACAGGGCTACGGACCGGGAGCTGGAAAGTGGGATTAGGCCGGGTAGCTTTTTGTCGGCCGGCGCAGACACGATGGGCCGAAATGGCCTCCTTCTGTGCTGTAACTTTCTATGCTTCTATAGACTAATTGGGCCGAATAGCTTGTTTTTGTGCAGTCCATACCATGCAATCGGATGTAAATGTGGGGTACCGCCTGTACGTTGCTGGGTTACAGTCGTTTTGTGGTGGTGGCACTGGTTGCGAGTTAGTTTTTCCCTCATGACAAGTTGGAATTCATTAAATTCAGGAAGCTGCCAGATTCTTGTAAAAACTCAACTGATTCACTAATATTCTCCAGGCATGGGGACCTACCACCCCTCCTTCTTCTCAATCTGTACTGAAATTTTTGTTAGCAACTTCCGGAAAGGAGGGGAGAAAAGTTGGGGCATGGGTGTGGCGTGGTATTTAGTGATGTCATGTGTTTACTTTGTGGGTTCTTGAGAATTAATAGAAACACATTGCTGTTAAGAACTAGTTGGTTTATTAGCAAAGGTTTAACAATCACACTACACAAGTTATCCACTTTGGTAAGATAAACAAAATAGCAGAATATTTATTGAATGGCAAGAGACTGGAAAATGTTTGCATTTAGAGGGACCAGGGTGTCCTTGTACATGAATCACAGAAAGTTAACATTCAGGTCCAGGTCGCTGATTGGAGCGTGGGCAGGTACAGCAGGAACGGCGCGGTCGGAGCGAAGGAGCGGCGAGGGTTCGTAGAGCGACGTGATCGGGGCCCAGAAGCGGCGAGGGCCCAGGGGCAGCAAGGGCCCAGCCCACACTGCGATATGTGGGCGCACTAGGTCTGTGCAGCAAAGCTGGTCTCCAGTCGTCCTGGTTAATCCTTGCCACTGGACCAAGACCGAGCTCTGTCAAGCCCGTGCGGTGGCTGGTGTGCAACGGCCAACACACGTTTTTTTTTTTTTTAATCCACGCATAGGCATCTTCCACCCTTCAAGATGTAGTTCAGGACCTGGAATATTAGGGTCTTCATTGAAACGCCTGTAAACTTTTTGACGTGGAAGCAAGTCATCCTCAACTCGAGGGACTGCCTATGATGGTGACATTACCAGTTCATCCACCAGGCTCACAACTGCATACCTCATTGTGGATGTCCTAGACCCAACTGGCTGGGGTTTTATTGAGACTTGTGAACATCACGTGACTGGCTAAGCCACTCACAATAAACTGGTGAGCATACTCAAAGCTGCATACATTACAAGTGCCCAGGATCATTGGCTGGGAGAGCTTGGCAAAAAAAGCTTGAGTCTGAATAAATTCAAGAATTTTGTATGTTGGGACAGTTTCTCATTACTCTGGGGGGGAAAAAAGAACAACTTGTAATCATATAGCACCTTTCACAACCTCAAGACATCCCAAAGGGCTTTACAGCCAATGAAGTACATTTTGAAGTGCTGTCGCTGTTGCAATGTGGGAAACGCGGCAGCCAATTTGTGCTTTGCAAGCTCCCACAAACAGCCATGTGACAATGACCAGAAAATCTGATTTTTTTTTTGTGATGTTGAGTGAGGGAAAAATATTGGCCAGGACACTGGGGAGAGTTTCCCTTTTCTTCTTCGAAATAGTGCCATGGGAACTTTTACGTCCACCTGAGAGAGCAGACGGGGCCTCGGTTTAACGTCTCATCCGAAAGACGGCACCTCCGACAGTGCAGCGCTCCCTCAGCACTGCACTGGGAGTGTCAGCCTAGATTTTTGTGTTCGGGTCTCTGGAGTGGGACTTGAACCATCATGTTTATTTATTTTTTTAACTTGTACGTGGAAAATAGTTCCTATTGTACAAGGAACCGTCGCTTTTCAGGCAGGAATGGGAAGGAAAAAGTTTCAGCTCTTCGCTGTACGGTGGTGGGAATTCTTTCCTGTTGCACTGGCTGACAGGAGCTTACTGGGCGCACGTTTCTTCAGAGCTGGAGCACTGTGCACAGTTTTGGTCTCCTTATCTAGAAACATAGAAACATGGAAAATAGGAGCAGTAGTAGGCCATTCGGCCCTTCGAGTTTGCACTGCCATTCAATATGATCATGGCTGATCCTCTATCTCAACACCATATTCCCGCTTTTCCCCCCATACCCCTTGATGCCTTGTGTTTCTAGAAATCTATCTATCTCCCTCTTAAATATATTCAGTGACTTGGCCTCCACAGCCTTCTGTGGTAGAGAATTCCACAGGTTCACCACCCTCAGTGAAGAAATTTCTCCTCATCCCGGTCCTAAATTTCCTACCCCGTATCCTGAGACTGTGACCCCTTGTTCTAGACTTCCCAGCCAGGGGAAACATCCTCCCCACATGCAGTCTATCCAACCCAGTCATAATTTTATACGTTTCAATGAGATCACCTCTCATTCTGCTAAACTCTAGTGAATACAGGCCTAGTCGACCCAATCTCTCCTCATACGACAGTCGTGTCATCCCGGGAATCAGTCTGGTGAACCTTCGCTGCACTCTCTCTAAGGAAGGATATACTTGCCTTGGAGGCGGTGCAACGAAGGTTCACTGGATTGATTCCTGGGATGAGCAGGTTGTCTTATGAGGAGAGATTGAGTCGATTGGGCATATATTCTCTGGGATTTAGAAGAATGAGGTGTGATCCCATTGAAACATACAGGATTCTGAAGGGGATTGACAGGGTAGATGCTGAGAGGATGTTTCCTCTGGCTGGAGAGTCTAGAACCAGAGGGCACAGTCTCAGGATCAGGGGTCGGCCATTTAGGACTGAGATAAAGAGGAATTTCCTCACTCAGAGGGTTGTGAATCTTTGGAATTCTCTGCTCCAGAGGGCTGTGGATGCTGAGTCGTTGAGTATATTCAAGGCTGAGACCGATAGATTTTTGGAGTCTAGGGGCATCAAGGGATATGGGGACAGTGCGGGGAAAGTGGAGTTGAGATTGATGATTAGCCATGATCTTATTGAATGGCGGAGCAGGCTCGAGGGGCTGAATGGCCGACTCCTGCTCCTATTTCCTATGTTCTTAAAAATGCACTTCTGTGGCGTGACTCAGGATGCAGCTCATGTTCAAGGCATCACAAGCTTTTCATGGACTTCAGGGACAGCCAAACACAGCAAATATTTGTTGGACTCCAGGTCAGGCCGATATTCAGTTAAATAGATTGACAAAAGATTAGAAATCGCTGCTTATCACGAGAGCCAATCGGGAAATAGCCCCCACAGTGGGCTAATCACTGAATGGGTGTAAGTAATCAACAGTTAAAGCAATGATTGCTTTTAATAATGAGGCTGTGTACAATGGTGATGCTCTGGAGATCAGTGGAGCGACAGCAAGTATATCCCTGAACAGTCGCTGTTATTAAACAACTTCAAACACCTTCGAGTCGGTAGAAAGTGGGCATTCCTGTTGGTTATGTTGTGGAAAAAAAACAAAGACGTACATTTATATAACGCCTTTCACAACCTCAGGACGTCGCAAAACGCTTTACAGCCAATGAAGTATTTTGAAGTTTTGTAATGTGGGAAATGCGGCAGACAAATTTGCGCACAGCAAGCTCCCACAAACAGCAATGCGAAAATGACAAGATAATATGTGTTTGTGATGTTGGTTGAGGGATAGGTATTGGCCCCAGGACACCGGGTATAATTCCCCTGCTCTTCTTCGAAATAGCGTCACCTTTTGCAGTTTATGTGCAAGCATTTAGAAAATGTTGGAATTAAATTGGTTCCTCTGGCAATTTGGATCATGTGTTCACCAGGTTATTTGCTGCTTCAGACCCAGAAAGACCCCGGTGTTAGCTGAGGAGAACAGGAATGGCGGTGAGAGTACTGTATTCAGCCTCGGTGTGACTGGGCCAGGAAGGGGAGGAGGGATGGGCAGGGGAAATCAGCTCGGGCTCCGTCTCCTGATATCTGTGAATGTTACCTGAGGCTGCACATTGCTGGATGTTCGGTCAGGACAAGATTGGGCGCGACGGTGATGCCCCCTGTGCCCACATAGCTTGGTGATGCTGACTGTCTGGTCTTGCAAATGGTATGTTGGCCTTTATTACAAAAGAATTGGGAGTATAAGGGCAAAGAAAGAACAAAAGACTGGCATTTATATAGCGCCTTTCACGACAACCGGATGCCCCAAAGCGCTTGCAATGAAACACTTTCGGAGTGCGGTCACTCTTGTAATGTGGAAAACGCGGCAGTCAATTTGCACACAGCAAGCTCCCACAAACAGCAATGTGATAATGACCAGATAATCCGATTTTGTTATGTTGATTGAGGGATAAATATTGGTCCCGGACACCGGGGAGAACTCCCCTGCTCTTCTTCGAAATAGTGCCAGTGGATCTTTTACATCCACCTGACAGGGCAGGCAGGACCTCGGTTTAACGTCTCATCCGAAAGAAGTTTTATTACAATGATATCATTATCATAGGCAGTGCCTCGGAATCGAGGAAGACTTGCTTCCACTCTTAAAGTGAGTCTTTAGGCGGCTGAACAATCCAATATGAGAACCACAGTCTCTGTCACAGGTGGGACAGATAGTCGTTGAGGGAAAGGGTGGGTGGGGAGTCTGGTTTGCCGCACGCTCCTTCCGCTGCCTGCGCTTGGTTTCTGCACGCTCTCGGCGACGAGACACGAGGTGCACAGCGCCCTCCCGGATGCACTTCCTCCACTTCGGGTGGTCTTTGGCCAGGGACTCCCAGGTGTCGGTGAGGATGTAGCACTTTATCAGGGAGGCTTTGAGGGTGTCCTTGTAACATTTCCTCTGCCCACCTGGGGCTCGTTTGCCGGGAAGGAGTTCCGAGTCGAGCGCTTGCTTTGGGAGTCTCGTGTCTGGCATGCGGACAATGTGGCCTGCCCAGCGGAGCTGATCAAGTGTGGTCAGTGCTTCGATACTGGGGATGTTGGCCTGGTCGAGGACACTAACGTTGGTGCATCTGTCCTCCCAGGGACCACACCTGGAGTTCTGTGCACTAAAGAAGGATATTCTTGCTTTAGAGGAAGTGCAGCAAAGGTTCACCAGACTGATTCCTGGGATGGAGAATGTTTCCCCTGGCTGGGGAGACTAGAACCAGGGGTCACACTCTCGGAATAGAGGGTCAGCCATTTAGTACTGAAAGAAGGAGAAACTTCTTCACTCAAAGAATTGCAAATATTTGGAATTCTCTGCCCCAGAGGGCTGTGGAGTTTCAGTCGTTGAGTATAGTCAAGGCTGAGATCAATGGATTTTTGGATACTAAGACAACCAAAGGATATGGGGATAGTACAGGAAAGTGGAGTCGAGGTAGAAGATTAGCCATGATCTTATTAAATGGTGGAGCAGGCTTGAAAATGGCATACTTCTACTCTTATTTCTTATGTTCTTGAGAGTGAACTTTTGGCCCAAAGGAGTCCGCACTTTCAGGGGAGGCCAAGTACATCACCGATATATGCTTGCAACGACTGTCCGTTTGTCACCTTGAATGTTCTTGGATTCCCTTGTTGAGTTCTAGATTAGAAATTACAGTATGATTAATCTGTGGTGGATTAATTGGGCTGCTGTCAGACTTTAGTTGCTTACAGTTAATTACAGACTGTGTCGAATGCAGCTTGTACCACTTGTAACATCGTTCCAACAAAGTATTTTTCATTGTTTGATGGAGACGTCACAATCTGACAACATAAGATATAGAGCAGGAGTCGGCCATTCGGCCCCTCGAGCCTGCTCCGCCATTCAATAAGATCACGGCTGATCTTCAACCTCAACTCCACTTTCCTGCACTATCTTCATATCCCTCGATTCCCTTAATATGCAAAAATCTATCGATCTCTGTCTTGACTGTACTCAAAGACTGAGCCGCCACAGCCCTCTGGGATAGAGAATTCCAAAGATTCACCACCCTCTGAGTGAATGTTTCGGCTCATCTCAGTCCTAAATGGCTGACCCCTTATTCCGAAATTGTGACCCCTGATTCTAGACGCCCCAGCCAAGGGAAACAGCCTCCCTGTATCTAGCCCTGTAAGAATTTTTGTATGTTTTGTATGTAGGGCCCGTTGCCGTGAGAATGAAGGATCGCCACAATAGATGGCACTGCTTGGCAATCCAGACATCAATTTGATATTAAAAATTACTGTTAATGAAGAAAAACACCGTCTCACACTTGCCAAGCGACCCATCGCGGAGCCATCTGGAAACGCTTCACGGGGCAACTATTTAAACGCGCCAGCTAAAGATGCCAAGCGTGGCAGCTGTTGTGCGCACAGCAGGATCCCACAAACTGTGGCGGGACGAGTGCCCGGCCAATCTTTTGTTTTGGTGGGCGAGGGAGGAATGTTGACCAGGACACCGGGAGAACACCCTGTTCTTCGATTGCGTGTTCTTGCCTCAGGCTCATCCGCTGCTGAAGCCCTCATCCATGCCTTTGTTACCTCCAGACTTGACTATTCCTGGCTGGCCTCCCACATTCTACTCTACGTAAACTAGAGGTGATCCAAAACTCGGCTGTCCGTGTCCTTACTCGCACCGAGTCCCGCCCACCCATCACCCCCTGTGCTCCCGGTTAAGCAACGCCTCAATTTCAAAATTCTCATCCTTGTTTTCAAATCCCTCCATGGCCTCGTCCCTCTCTATCTCTGTAATCTCCTCTAGCCCCATAACCCCCAGAGATGTCTGCGCTCCTCTAATTCTGCCCTCTCGGGCATCCCTGATTGATAATCGCTCAACCATCGGTGGCTGTGCCTTCTGATGCCTAGGCCCCAAGCTCTGGAACTCCCTGCCTAAACCTCTCTGCCTCTCTTTCCTCCTCCAAGACGCTCCTTAAAACCTACCCCTTTGACCTGCCCTAATTTCTACTTATGCGGCTCGGTGTCAAATTTTTAATCTCCTAATACTCCTGTGAAGCGCCTTGGGATGTTTCACTACGTTAATGACGCTATATAAATCCAATTTGTTGTTGTTGTTGTCGGTTATACCGTGGGTTCTTGAATGCTCAGCTGGACTGGCGTAACAGGCAGACAGGACGTCTGGTCCAAAGGACGACGTCTCTGCCAATGTGACAGTCCCCGGTGCAGCACTGGAGTGTGAGCCGACATTCATCATTTTAATGATTTACTAATTGTCGCCTAATCTGTGCTATTAATAGCAGGTACGGTGCAAAGCTGTAGGCTATGATCTATCTCCCATGAATGTAGCCGGCAATAATTCACTTCTGTCTCATCACTTGTGAGTTATTGGGTAAGCCCCCTCAAGGGACTTCATTGCCTCCCTTGGCGTCCTCTCATGACTCTTTGTCCTTGATTCAGTTGACTTTGGAAAATGAGTTGTGGGGGTGGGGGAGTTTGCTGATATCGGTCTACAGGTGTCAGCCTTGGCTCAGTTGGTCGCACTCTCGTCTCCCAGTCAGAAGGTTTGCACGGTCTCGAGGAGGAAAATGTTAAATTCGAGGCTTTGCTGAACCGGGAGCCAATGTAGGTCGCCGAGCTAAGCGTTGATGGGTGAGCGGGACTTGATGTGTTTTTCGGACACGGGGCAGCAGAATTTTGGATCAGCTCAAGTTTACAGAGGGGGCAAGATGGGAGGTCAGCCAGGAGAGCATTGGAATAGTCAAGTCTGGAGTTAACAAAAGCAGGGGTAAGGGTTTCTGGAGCAGATGCACTGAGGCAGGGATGGTGACACCAGGGAATGAAATGCCATCACAGGACACACAGTCTACCAGGGAGGAGGGACATTATAGAGTCAACAACGATAACTTATATTTATATAGCGCCTTTAATGCAGTAAAACGTCGCAAGGCGCTTCACAGTACTATAAAACAAAAAATTTGACACCGAGCCAGATGAGAAGAAATTAGGGCAGGTGAAAAGAGATGGATTTTAAGGAGACTCTTAAAGGAGGAGAGAGAGGCCAAGAGGTTTAGAGAAGGACAGAAGGCACAGCCACGAATGGTTGAGCGATTATAATCAGAGATGCTCAAGAGGGCAGAATTAGAGGAGCGTAGACATCTCGGGGGGGTTGTGGGGTTGGAAGAGATAGGGCGGGGCGAGGCCATGGAGGCATTTGTAAACACGGATGTGAATTTTGAAATCAAGGCGTTGCTTAACCGGAAGCCAATGTAGGTCAGCGAGCACAGGAGTGATGGGTGAGCGGGACTCGGTGCGAGTTAGGACACGGGCAGTGAGCACAGGGGTGATGGGTGAGCGGGACTCGGTGCGAGTTAGGACACGGGCAGTGAGCACAGGGGTGATGGGTGAGCGGGACTCGGTGCGAGTTAGGACACGGGCAGTGAGCACAGGGGTGATGGGTGAGCGGGACTCGGTGCGAGTTAGGACACGGGCAGTGAGCACAGGGGGTGATGGGTGAGCGGGACTCGGTGCGAGTTAGGACACGGGGCAGTGAGCACAGGGGTGATGGGTGAGCGGGACTCGGTGCGAGTTAGGACACGGGGCAGTGAGCACAGGGGTGATGGTGAGTGGGACTCGGTGTGGGTTAGGACGCTGCATAACTGAATTGTCTCTGCTGTCAAGCGGCACGGTGGGTTGTTTACAGCCGTAATGCCATCGTTTGTACCGAAGCACAATGAACTTTTTTCTTTTCCAACTGGGGCATAGTGGGAATCAATGAAGGCGCACCATTCCATTGGGAGCGGGAGAACAAGGCGAGGATCGACAGCTTTGAGAGACGCGGCATATCTGTAAATGGACAATTTCAAACGTCTACCATCTGAAAGGCAGGAACAAAAAGTACTTCAGTGTCTCGTTAACTGGAACATGTGATACATAATACATGGACGATTACTCCACAGAGGGCAGTGTGATTCAAACGGACTAATTCATCGATTTCTCTCTGCGCTCTCTGTCTATGCAGCGCTTTTAGAAAGGATCAATAGCACTCTTGCTGAAGCGAGCACTTTCTGGCTGACTCGCGTTATGGTGAGTCTGTTTTGTCCCCTGCTTTGTATATCTCTGGACACAAGCGGCGGCGACAACTCGGAGTGGTTAACATTGCAGGCAGTTCACCGCTGCAGTATGTTGGAGCTCGAGCGGAGTTCCCTCTTCCCTGGTGCAGTGATTGGTTGGTCCATCTTTCCCCCCCCCCCCCGGCCACAAGGAGTCACAGTGTCAGCTGTGGCTCAGTGGGCAGCGCTCTCGCCTCTGAGTCAGAAAGTTGTGGGTTCAAGTCCCACTCCAGAGACTTGAGCACAAAAATCTAGGCTGACACTCCCAGTGCAGTGCTGAGGGAGTGCTGCACTGTCGGAGGTGTCGTCTTTCGGATGAGACATTAAACCGAGGCCCCGTCTGCCCTCTCAGGTGGACGTAAAAGATCCCGTGGCACTATTTCAAAGAAGAGCAGGGGAGTTATCCCCGGTGTCCTGGACCAATATTTATCACTCAGCCAACATCACTATAAACTGATTATCTGGTCATTATCACAGCGCTGTTTGTGGGAGCTTGCTTGTGCGCTAATTGGCAGCCGTGTTTCCCACATGATGACACTTCAAAAAGTAATTTGTTGCCAAAAGGTGCTTTGGGGCACCCGGTGGTCATGAAAGGTGCTATATAAATGCAAGTCTGTCTGTCTGTTTGTTTCTTTCTGTCTCGTTGTTTTCAGTGCTAAAAACAAATTTGAGTTAGCCAGTAATTCGGATTGGGTGACTGAATTGACAGGACGAGACTTCTGTTATTGCCTCCAGTAAAACAGTTGATGGAAAAATGACATACAATCATGTCAAGAATTGTGAAGTGGTTATATTTTGAAGAAGCTAATTTCAACTCGTTTGTACTTAAAAATGGACAGTGGCTGAAGTGAGCGATGTTAATTTTCTATTGGATGCATTTATAAGGGAAAGCTAGTTACGTACCTGAGGGAGAAAGGAATAGAAAGATAGAGTGAGAGGCGATGTGTTCTCTCATTATTTTTTTGCGCGCGTGGTCCCTTTAAATTGCTGCATGGCCCGTTCAAAATTTGCGCATGTGCGTTTTTTTTACAATGCAATGCCGGTTAAGCGGCCTGCGCAGGACCTGACAGACACCTGCTCGGCCGCACAGTTTGGCAGGGGCGTTGGTGGGAGAAGCCTCGCGTGGAGCATAATCACCGGCATGGACCGGTTGAGCCGAATTGCCTCTTCCTGTACCGCAAAACACGATGCCAATTAGATCATGGTAATTATGCTGTTGCTCACTTTGACAAATTGCCTGAAAATTGTGCCTCTGATTTAGACTCGGGAACACACTGCACGGATTGCTGGGTTTGGTGGAAATAATCAGGTTGGCTGACGAAAGATTGTTGCATGTGGAGGCTCATGTTTTGCTGCTTCTCGAAATAGAATAAACCCTTGTGATGATTCACTAAGCTATGCTTGAGGCATGGTGTCATGTGGGTGCAATTGACTTCGTGATGTCAAGCAATTGGATGAGAAGTGCGCGCATGAATATTAAGCTCGCAAAGATAATGATGCCGATTTAGATGAGTGATCCGAGTTTTCTTGTTTCTTTTCAAGCAAGGTTTCTCGAAGGCCAACGTTTCAGCCAAATGGGTGTGCAATTTCCGCCTGATCGGCAACAAATGAGGACGTGTATCCCTCCCCGGGCCGGCCAATTTGGGAGCGAGCGCGAAGGCGGTGGGAATCAGACGCCACAACAAGGCAGTACAATTGAGTGAAGGGATGCAGGTTTTTGTCTCCCCCACCCGTCTCTGCTGCCTTTCTGTTCTGGTGTGGCCGTATGAACCAAGTTCTTCCCCACAGAGTAAGAATTAGGAGCAGGAGTCGGCCACAAGGCCCCTCGAGCCTGCTTCGCCATTTCAATAAGATCATGGCTGATCATCTACCTCAACTCCACCTTAACCCCATCCCAATCCTCATATCCCCATAGTCCCCCGATCCCCATGGTCCCCCCGATCTCCATGGTCCCCGTCGATCCCCATAGTTCCCCGATTCCCTTGATATCGATCCCACTCCTGTGCCCACAACTAATGAGCACTGCCCTTTGAGGTTTGTGGGCAGGAATTGGGGTGTGTGCGTTCTACCTGCATGAGAATATGGGTTTATGCTATGTATCGCCAGCCTTACAATTGGATACGCTCTTCCTACCAGGTGACTGGAGTGTCGGCCAGAGAGCAAACACTGCCCATGACTGTCGGTAGTCCTTGCATAAATAGGGAATATTGGATTTTTGGGACTACAGGTTGAACCTCTCTAGTCCGGGACTTTGGTCCGGAAACATCCGTGGTTCGGCATCAATTTGCGGAACTGCCGCTTTCGGCCATTGTCTCCCACGCCTGTAGATGGGCAAACTCCATCCCGAGCGGTTTCAGCGATCATGGCCTCTTTAACAGACAGTTTCTCTGCTATTATCAGCAGTCACTTTTACAAAGAAAAGTGCCCAAAGAGCAAAACACAAGCGGACAGATACAAATCCAAGAATGATAAAGATAGCCCAGGAGAGCGGTGAGCAGCACTCTACAGGTATGGTAAGCCTAGGCTAGGCGTAATGCTTATGTAGGGTGTATCGGTACAGTCATATACTGACCTCCCGTGGTTTGGAAAATTCTCTGGTTCGGCACTGGTCAGGTCCCGAGGGTGCCGGAATGCAGAGGTCCGACCTGTAAATGCAAGCCACAATGTTGAGGGGTTTGTGTCTTACCAACCATGTGAATAAATACTCTTTTTTGAGCTGACACTAGAAAGACTTACATTTATATAGCGCCTTTCACGACCACCGGGCGTCCCAAACCTTTACTGCCAATAAAGCAATTTTGAAATGTAGTCACTGTTGTAGCGTAGGAAACGCAGCAGCCAATTTTTACACAGCAAGCTCCCACAAACAACAATGTGATCATATTGATTGAGGGATAAATATTAGCCAGGACACCGGGGGATAACTCTCCTGCTGCTCTTAACAATAGTGCCATGGGATCTTTTACATCCACCTGAGAGAGCAGACGGGGCCTCAGTTTAATGTCCCATCCGAAAGGCGGCACCTCCGATAGTGCGGCACTCCCTCAGCACTGCACTGGAGTGGGACTTGAACCCACAACCTTCTGATTCGGATCGAGAGTGCTGTCCAATGAGCCATGGTTGAGTGACAGATGCAGAGAAGTGAGCATTGGCAGAATAAATGGTTAATGCGGAACGTGAACTCGACGGCGGGGGGTGATATATTAAAGATTTCACAGCAGGAGAAAGTATTGGTGGATAGGTTCACTAACACCTCCCAAGTTGTGAAGAAAGAAAACAGAATGAGACATTATACAGAAACGGGCATAGTGTGTAAATTGAAACAGGTGATTTTAGCATTGTGTATGGTCTGGTTGAGACCACATGGGGTGCGCACTGCTCAGTTTTTGATCTCCATTCTTCAAAAGACGTATTATCACGGCATATGCTGTGTGGAACACACTCTCAGGAAATGCAAGGTTTGTTTTCCTTACCAATTTTCTTTTCTCTTTTCTGTGAAGGCTGGATCCTAGTTGGGCACACTTAAAAAAGGCCTTCTGGTGAGCGCAGCCATTCGTCACACATGAGCTATTCAACTGCAGGCGGTGTCACAGCGGAGTCCGATCCTGACCTTTGAGGAACTCATGTGGAACACTCTCCCAACGTTGTTTCGGAACAGGAGTGGGCCACTCAGCCCTTCCTTGCTTATTGGTGGATGCTTTCATTCATTTCCTCCCCTCCCCACCCCCCCCCCTTTTTGTAATGTATGCACAGGTTTGTAGAGCTGTGGTAGCGGGCAGGTCAGACTCCTCGTAGGACTGCTCCTGGGCCTGGCCAAGGTGGCCATTAAACGGTCCAGGCAGCGGATGGTCTGGTGGGTCGTTCAGGCCGACTGCCTGCCTCTCTTCCACGGTTACATTCGAGCCAGGATGTCCCTGGAGATGGAGCACGTGGTGTCCACTGGTACACTCACGGCCTTCCGCGAGAGGTGGCCACTGAAGGGACTGGAGTGCATCATCACCCCCGGCAACCAAATTGATTTAAGTTTACGGTAAAAAGTTAATTTGTTTATTTGTCGATTTTTGTGCCCCCCTTTAATAAGGGGGCACTTGATTTATGGTTTCAACTAAAATAGTTGTAGAGCTGTTGAGTGGGAGTGGCTTAGCCAGTCACGTGATGTTCGCAAGACTCCATAAAACCCCAGCCAGTTGGGTTCGGGGGATCCACGATGAGGCAGGTGGTTGTGAGCCTGATGGATGAACTGGTAATGTGCAGTGTGATGATTGAACCTTTTGCAAATAAACCAACTAGTTCTTAACAGCAATGTGTTGCTATGAATTCTTAAGCAAAGAACCCATGAAGCAAATACATTACTGCGCCCATCTAACCCGAAAGGCTCCGCTACTCACTGGATTAACTCACTGAGCCATCAAGGGAGAGGTGAACGAGACTTGAAATGAGAAGCACTTGCTAGGTCTCTCTCTCTCTCTCTCTCTCGAGCTGTGTGAGCCATCGAAACAGCGGCTAGACAGGAAACGGAGGAGAAAAGTGCCTTTTCATTCAAAAGTTGTGACCTTTTGCCCGAAAGGTTTGAGCTCCTGAGTCTGCAGACCTGCCGTTGCACTGCACAGTCAGCAAATCGCGCAAGTGCGGTGCGTTTTTTGAGATTTTGTCACGTGAAAACAAATGGGCGCTTTCATCGGCAAGACCGGGATTGTTGCAACCAACTTTAGTACAACCGGTGACTGCATGAAGCAGCGGGGCTGCTGAAGCAGACTTTCCGAAAATGTTACAGGAAACTTGAAAGAGTTTTTTTTAAAAAAAAAAGCTATTAACCATCGTGAATAAACGTCATCTCTAGCCTTGAGTTTCACATTGGCAGGCCTGTGACTGCTGGGGCATGAATGGCGGTTCTGCTCAAGAGTGTGAATCATTTGCATTGTCTGAATGACCCTGCTTTCACCGGATTGGATTGGATTGGGGTGTCTTGCTCTGAGACGTCACTGGAGGGACTTTGCTTTCTGTGCAGCCAGTCAACTTTCTGGCAGTCAGTGGAAGTCTGAAATGGTTTCCCTTGCCCCCTGTATCACAAAAGGATTTATATTTTTTTTAAAAATCCTGTTGGAGGCATGACACTGAAGCTTTCACTCCTCAGTGTCATTTGAAGGGAGGCTGAATGTGTTCCTCCACCACAATCTTTTCCAAGGCTAACTTTTTTTCCACCTTTTTAAGCACTCTCTGTGCGGATTTAACCTCGGCCTGGGCTTGTGACAGGTCCCACTGAAAGGAAAATTGCCTTGTGTTCCAAGCGTGCTGCTGTTGGTGAGTGCAGAATCAAAATTGATCTTTTTTTTTGCGCCCCTGTTCTGCAGACACTTTGGATTATTAAACTCGTATTGCCTTCCCCCTGTGCATTTACAGCGTTTTAGTCTGAGAGGCAAAACGGCCAGACGTGCACACGATTAATCTTGTACCTTGTGAATCTGAATCTGTTGGGTTAGTTTGAGCGTTTCACAGCTGCAGGGAAATGAAAGATCCAGGGAAACACGGTATGTGGAAGTCCCATTGTCAGAGTTTCATGCTGTCTCTTTCGCGGATTTACAGCATCGTGCAAATGCTCATTAATTCTTTTTGTGACCCGGCAGCTTAAAATTGCTGCCCTTTTGCCCACCTGCGGAGAAGAATATTGACTTGATGTGAATATTCAGCACTTTGCTCGGGGAAACCGTACGACCACTTGTTTTACAAATAGGAAGACACTGCCAATGAAAATGTGGCAACTTTGAGGCAATCCTCAAATTGTGCATTTGCAAAGAGTCCTATTCCTCCCCCCCCCCCCCCCCCACACACACACACACACACACCCCGGCCCCCTCTGTTTGCAAGTAGCAAACGCTGACTTTGTCTTTTTCAAGTGACGTTTGGGTGCTTGTAAATCATTATTAAGAGCTCGAGTGGGTTCAGCTCTGCATTGTGAAACCCTGGGGGTGAGCAGGAGTTGAGCCTCTTCAAGCACGCTTGATACGCAACCACTTGTCTCAGTGCAGTCCTTTCAACACACACACAAAAAGGGAGAGACTGAGAGGGAAAAAAAGCCGTCTTTTTCCCAGAGCACCTGTCAAGATTTTTGTGAATGTTAGTCCCGAGACGTTAGCCGAGAGAACACTTTGTCTTCAGCCACAGTTATTCCCCAGGTCCGTGTATTATTCGAGAGACCAAAGCTAGAGGTCATAAAAATAAGAGAGTCACTAATATATCCACTGGGGTTTTCACCTTCTGTGCTGTACGATTCTACACCAGCTTCCTCCCCTTTTTAGTAAAGTTGCTGGTATCAGTGTGTGTTCAAACACTTCCACTTGCCTTTTGAGCTGTGGCCTTCAAAATAAATCCATAGCAAAAGTATATAAATGGAAGTTCTTTAATCACAAGGTCTGTCTGTATTTCTATTGAGTGGGGTGATGGCCCATGCCTGTCGAGCGATTTTAAGCCACAAGAAACCCTGTGCTGTACCATTCGATGATTCAGTAAGCAACTTTCCCAAAGGTAGCCCCGAATATTTCTACGACTGGCGTGTGGAGCTGGATGCGGGGTAGATACCAGCGGCGTTCCAAACGCGCGGGCGCTGAGCCACGCTGTCGACAAATTTGCGGGGGCCAAATGGACCCAATGAAAGCCGGATCTTCCCAGCGGCTGCCCTCTATTGACTGTACCGTGGCCACGTTTACTGTGTGGGAGCCGGCACCAACTCACACCACAAGTCCTTTTGAACGCAATGGGAATATAACGAAAGAAAGACTTGCATTTATATAGCGTCTTTCACAACCACTGGACGTCTCAAAGCGTTTTACAGCTATTGAAGTACTTTTGGAGCGTAGTCACTGTTGAAATGTGGGAAACGCAACAGCCAATTTACTGCGCACAGCAAGCTCCCACAAACAACGACGTGATAATGACCCAGATAATTTGTTTTTTTTTGGTTACGTTGACTGAAGGATTGGCCCCAGGACACCGGGGATAACTCCCCTGCTCTTCTAATACATAGCACCATAGGATCTTTTACGTCCACCTGAGAGAGCAAACAGGGCCTCGGTTTAACGTCTCATCCGAAAGTTGACACCTCTGACAGTGCGGCGCTCCCTCAGCACTGCACCGGGAGTGTCGGCCTGGATTAACGTGCTCAAGTCCCTGGAGTGGGATTTGAACCCACAACCTTCTGACTCAGAGGCGAGGGTGCTGCCCACTGAGTCACGGCTGACACTGACTATAAGCATGTTACATTTGGTGTTGAAGGTTATTGCTGGAGTTGGATGCCTTGCAGCAGATTGCTGGAAATACATGTCCTGAAAGCACAGATCCATCATTCTCTGACCCCTCTCGACCTTTGTGTTTGAACAGGTTTCAGGTGGAAGAGAACAAATGACAGTGTTTTCTTTTTATTCTCTTTTGACTGATTTGATCTGGTGATTTTTCGCCTTTTCTCTCCTCCCCCACCCCACCCTTTACCGGAAAGAGTTTGCCCTTTACTGAGGAGGTCCAGTGCAGAGGTTACTGTTGTGTATGTCAAGCGTCTGTTATTGGTGTGCAGGAGCCTGGCCACGGTGCAGAAGGTTGTTGCGGCTGAGCCCAGGCCTGTCCCTGTTGGACCCGAGCTTGCAGTTCAGGTGCAGGAGGCCAATATCGACGCAACCCACCCATAATGAGTTCACCGCAGACCGGGGTTGCCAATAATGTTCCCTCCGCGTAGAAAGCGGGAAGGTAGAATCATAGAACGGTGACAGCGTTAAAGGAGGCCATTTGACCCGTCGAGCCCATGCTGGCTCTCTGCAAGAGCAACTCAGCCAGTCCCATTCCCCCGCCCTTTCCCTGTAACCCCGCAAATTTTTATCCTTCAGGTACTTATCCATTCCCTTTTGACAGCCACAATTGAGTCTGCCTCCACCACCCTCTCTGCCAGCACATTCCAGATCCCAACCACTCGCTGCGTAAGAAAGTTTTCCCTCTTGTCGCCTTGGGTTCTTTTGCCAATCGCCTTAAACCTGCTCCCTCTGGTTCTCGACCCTTCCGCCAATGGGAACAGTTTCTCTCTCTCTGCTCTGTCCAGGCCCCTCCTGATTTTGAACACCTCGATCGAATCTCCTTGCAGGCCCCTCATGAGCTGTTCCCTCCACGGTATCGCGCAGCCGCACGGCAAATTTAAAGGTGCAGCGCACAAAAGAAAATTTGGAGGGAGCAGTGGTTGCCAATCCTCCAGGATTGCCCTGGAGTCTCCAGGAATTAAAAGACTAAACTCGAGGACACTGCTGTGAGCAAACCCAGGAGAAAAATCACAGGGTGCATTAAAAAAATTATTGTGCTTTTAAAACACTTTGCTCATTCGTGGTAAAAGATGATCCTGGACGGGAGAAAAGGCTGTTTGATTGTCTAGAGTACTGCGTGCAGTTCTGGTCACCATGTTACAGGAAAGATGTGATTGCACTAGTGAGGGTACAGTGGAGATTTATAAGGATGTTTCCTGGACTGGAGTATTTTAGCTATGAGGAAAGATTGGATAGGCTGGGGTTGTTTTCTTTGGAACAGAGGAGGCTGAGGGGTGACCTGATTGAGGTGTGTAAAATTATGAGGGGCCTGGATAGAGTGGATAGGAAGGACCTATTTCCCTTAGCAGAGGGGTCAACGAACAGGGGGCATAGATTTAAAGTAATTGGTAGGATGTTTAGAGGGGATTTGAAGGGAAATTTCTTCACCACCCAGAGGGTGGTGGGGGTCTGGAACTCACTTCCTGAAAGGGTGGTAGAGGCAGAAACCCTCACCACATTTAAAAAGTCCCTGGATGTGCACTTGAAGTGTCATAATCTACAGGGCTGTGGGATAAGGCTGGATAGCTCTTTGTCGACCGGGGCGGGCACGATGGGCCGAAATGGCCTCCTTCTGTTCTGTAAGTTTCTGTGATTCTAAGTCAAAAATCATCCAATCGGGTAGTGGAGAATCTCGCGTTCCGATTGGCCGAGGCGCAGCGACCAATGGCGCGGGGGCGGTGGGCAGGAGGTCTTGTGACGACCCCTCCAGCATTGTACCCAACCAGAGCTGTCGAACCAGAATGCGGACTGGGAATCAAACTGGAAACTTTCTTGTTGTGGGGGCGTCGGCTGTTCATCGGAGAATGCCACCGCGGCGAGACGAGCCACAGATGAACAGCGACAGCGGTTGTCTGGTACCGTTCTCTGCCACGGTTACCCAGCTCCTGCTTCAGGCCCAGGGCTGTTTTCACTTGTGCTTATGCCAACTGTGGATGCATTTCCCCCCCCCCCCCCCCCCCAGGATTTGTGATTAGGGCTGCTCCGACTTAATGAGCTGAGAGGGAATTAAATTATTCCAGTTCCCAGTCCCATGGATTTCCTAAACACCTGGCAATTGAGCCAGATGTGCGGAAGTCTTTCTACGCAGTGAGTTGCTGCGATTTGGAACATGTTGCCTGATAGGGCAGCAGATTCAATAGTAACTTTCAAAGGGGTATTGGATACATACTTGAAGGGCAAAATATGAAAGAAGAAAAACTTGCATTTATATAGCCTTTCACGACCACCGAACGTCTCAAAGCGCTTAACAGCCAATGAAGTACTTTTGGAGTGTAGTCACTGTTGTAATGTAAGAGTTGGGAAGTGCGACTAATTTTATAGCTCTTTCAAAGAGCCAGCACAGGCCGAATGGCCTCATTTTGTTCTGTGTGAAGCAATGATGCTGTCTTGAAAGAGGAAGAGATTGATGTAAAATTTTCGATTGGCATGAGATCTTAAGATAGATGGGATAGCAGAGATTGGAACACCTGCACTCTGGCCTCTTCAGGGGCACTGTTGTGTAAACTGTCCCACAGACACCAGAGGGCCTCAAGGTAGCAAGGTCTGAGCTGAGGTTACCGATCGTAGCTGGGGGTGGACTTACGGTGGCTACCATTGGCCCCGGCACTCGTTGCTGCTCCGCTTTGCCGTCCAATGACCGTGGCAGGAAAAAAGAAAGAAGACTTGCATTGATATAGCGCCTTGCACGACCTCGGGACGTCTCAAAGCCCTTTACAGCCAATGAATTGCTTTTGAAGTGTAGTCACTGTTGTAATGTGGGAAACCCTGTAGCCGATTCTGCGCACAGCAAGCTCCCACAAACAGCAATGGGATAATGACCAGATAATCTGTTTTAGTGATGGTGATTGAGGGACAAGTATTAGGAGAACTTCCCTGCTCCTCTTCGAAATGGCTCTTTTATCTGAGAGATCAGACGGGGCCTCGGTTTAACTTCTCATCCGAAAGATGGCACCTCTGACAGTGTAGTGCTCCCTCAGCACTGCACTAGGAGTGTCGGCCTGGATTTTTGTGCTCAAGTTCCTGGAGTGGACGTGAACCCACAACCTTCTGACTCAGAGGTGAGAGTTTAGATGTCTGTTCAGGGGAGTATTGGTATGGCAGGTGAAGCCTGCCACAGTGGAATGGCCAGCTGGGGCTCACTATCGAGTCTCGCGCATGAAGTATAGCTGATTCCAGTGAGAGAATAGCTTGGTGGATCATTAACCTGACTGGCAAAAAAAAATCCCAAAATATTAACACCAACTTGATGCAAAAGCCAACCTATATTATGGCCGTTGAATACTAGAGCTCAGTTTCATGCAGGTGCTGTAACGAAAGATCCCACGGCACTATCTGAAGCGGGGAAGTTCTGTCTTGGAGTCGAAATCGATGTTAACATTCATGTGTTTATTTTCCTGCTCGCTTCCATATTTAGCCACTGTATCGTCCAATCTAAAACTGACTGTTCTGTTTCAAATCAGGAATGTGATTTGTGTAGCCAACAATAACGGCAACAACCTGCATTGAAAGAGCACCTTGAACATAGTAAATTGTCCCAGAGCGCTTCACAGCAGCGAGTATCAAACACAATTTGGCACCGAGCCATAAGGAGATATTAGGGCAGCTGAGGTCACAGAGGTAGGTTTTAAGGCGTGCCTTAAAGGAGAAAAGAGATGGAGAGGTTTAGGGAGGGAGTTCCAGAGCTTGGGGCCCAGGCAGCTGAAGGCACGGCCACCAACGGTGGTGCGATTAAAATCAGCTGGGTGCAAATGACCAGAATTTGAGACAAGTAAATCACAAGGATAAGGGGTAAGCCATTTAGGACTGAGATGAGGAGAAACTTCTTCACTCAGAGAGTTGTTAACCTGTGGAATTCCCTACCGCAGAGAGTTGTTGATGTCAGTTCATTGGATATATTCAAGAGGGAGTTAGATATGGTCCTTACGTCTAAAGGGATCAAGGGGTATGGAGAGAAAGCAGGAAAGGGGTACTGAGGTGAATGATCAGCCATGATCTTATCGAATGGTGGTGCAGGCTCGAAGGGCCGAATGGCCTATTCCTGCACCTATTTTCTATGTTTCTGTTACAACAACAACTTGTATTTATATAGCACCTTTAACATAGTAAAACGTCCCAAGGCGCTTCACAGGAGTGCTATCAGATAAATATTTGACCCCAAGCTGCATAAGGACAAATTAGGGCAGGTGACCAAAAGCTTGGTCAAAGTTGTAGGTTTTAAGGAGTGTCTTAAAGGAGGAAAGAGAGGTGGATAGGTTTTGGGAAGGAATACATGATGTTTCCCCCTGGCTGGGGAGTCTAGAACCAGGGGTCACAGTCTCAGAATAAGGGGTCGGTCATTTAGGACTGAGTTGAGGAGAAACTTCTTCACTCAGAGGGTGGTGAATCTTTGGAATTCTCTACCCCAGAGGGCTGTGGAGGCTCAGTCTTTGAGTATGTTCAAAACAGAGATTGATAGATTTTTGGATATTAAGGGAATCAAGGGATATGGGGATAGTACAGGAAAGTGGAGTTGAGGTAGAAGATCAGCCATGATCTCATTGAATGGCGGAGCAGGCTCGAGGGGCTGAATGGCCGACTCCTGCTCCTAATTCTTATGTTCTTATTCCAGAGCTTAGGGTCCAGGTAGCTGCAGGCACCCACCAATGGTTGAGTGATTATATGAGAGGATTCTAAAGAGGCAGAATTAGTCATCGTCATAGGCAGTCCCTCGAAATCGAGGAAGACTTGCTTCCACTCTAAAAGTGAGTTCTCAGGTGGCTGTACAGTCCAATACGGGAATTACATTCTCTGTCACTAGTGGGACAGACAGCGGTTGAAGGAAAGGGTGGGTGGGGAGTCTGGTTTGCCGCACGCTCCTTCCGCTGTCAGCGCTAGTTTTCTGCATGCTCTCGATGATGAGACTCGAGGTGCTCAGCGCCCTCCCGGATGCACTCCCTCCATTTAGGGCGGTCTTTGGCCAGGGATTCCCAAGTGTCGGTGGGGATGTTGCACTTTATCAGGGAGGCTTTGAGGGTGTCCTTGAAACTTTTCCACCTGGGGCTCGTTTGCCGCGTAGGAGTTCCGAGTAGAGCGCTTGCTTTGGGAGTCTCGTGTCGGGCATGTGAACAATGTGACCTGCCCAACGGAGCTGGTCGAGTGTGGTCAGTGCTTCAATGCTGGGGATGTTGGTCAGATCGAGAACACTAACATTGGTGTGTCAGTCCTCCCAGGGGATTTGCAGGATCTTGCGGAGACATCGTTGGTGGTATTTCTCCAGCGATTTGAGGTGTCCACGTCTCTGAGCCATACAGGAGGGCGGGTATCACTACAGCCCCGTCGACCATGAGCTTGGTGCCAGATTTGAGGGCCTGATCTTCAAACGCTCTCTTCCTCAGGTGGCCAAAGGACGCTGGCGCACTGGAGGCGGTGTTGGACCTCATTGTCGATGTCTGCTCTTGCTGATAATCGGCTCCCGAGGGTTAGTACACAGTCATCCATCATAGGCAATCCCTTGAAATCGAGGAAGACTTGCTTCCACTCTAAAAGTGAGTTCTCAGGTGATTGTACAGTCCAATAGGGGAATTACAGCCTCTGTCACAGGTGGGACAAATAGTCGTTGAAGGAAAGGGGGGGGGTGGGACTGGTTCGCCGCATGCTGCCTGCACAGTCCATAAAGCTCTACTGTGAAACGGAGCTAATAAAACCCACTGCTCTCTTTATTTAGCGACGTACTCCCGACGTGAAAGGATTTAAAAAGAAAGAACAGCAAATGGTGGAAACACACAGCAGGTCAGGCAGCGTCCGGGAGGGAGAGACAGACAGACAGGTTAACGTTACGGATGGTAACGGGCCCGCTGTGCGTACTCCAGCACTTTTGCTGCTTTCCGTCTCCGATCTCCAGCCTCTGGAGTGTTTTGGTCTGGAACCCCAGCGTAATACCGAGGCTGCCGTGCGTCTGGACCACAGGCGGTCCCTCATATCGAAGATGACCCGCTTGCACGCCAAAAGGGGATGAGTTCACAGGTGTTTCAATGAAGGACCTAATATTCCGGATCCCGAACCACATGTTGAAGGGTGGAAGATGCCTGTGCGTGGATTTTTTTAACGTGGGGTGGCCGTTGCACACCAGCCACCACACGGGGCTTGACAGAGCCGGGTCTCGGTCCAGTGGCAAGGATTAACCACGACGACTGGAGACCAGCTCTGTTGCACGGACCTAGTGCGCGCACACACACATATCGCACAGTGTGGGCTGGGCCCGTGCTGCCCCTGGGCCCTCGGCTCTTCTGGGCCCCGAACTCACGCCTCTCCTGGGCCCCGATCACATCGCTCCACAATCTCCCGCCGCTCCTGCGCCCGACCTCGCCATGTTGTAGTCACACGGACCCGCTAATTACTGAGAGAGGTCCAGCCCGCTAGTTTTTTTTTTCCTTCAATGTTCACTGTGAAGCCTTGCAAAGGGTTAAGCTGCACGGGGACGGCTGGTGGGAGGTGCTTTTAATATTTAACAGGAAGTTATCGGGGCAAGAGCGGGCGCGCGTGTTTCTCAGGCTCTGCTGAAACAAATATTTGAAATCGTTTGGGAGTTATTGACTTTGCTAATCCGTGCTTTTCTTTACGTCGCTTTCTGCAGCCGGCGGAGAGGATATTCGGACAGGGAGGAATCCTTTGTTGATTCTCAACACCTGTGGTGCCTTCTGCCCCGAGGCACTGAAGTTAGGTGAGTTGTGCATGATTGAATTCCTTCTGCCCCTTCCTCCTCCCCCCCCACCCATAATTGATGAGATCAGATTTGCAAATAGTCGCGATACAATGGTCAGTGAAGCGAGCTTTGACAGACAGCCTGAAGGAAGGGAAGATTTAAAAGCCTTCTGTTGAGGCTCGAAACAGGGGGGCGCTTTCATCCAGATGGAGTTTTTTCATTCAACGCCGCGCGTCTCCCATTAATTGAGATCCTCTGGCCCTGCCTGTGTGATTCGAAGAAGCCTGCTGCGTTTTGTGTTGTTGAGGCAAAGGACAGAGGTTTTTCTTTTTCCCGCGCGCTGAAATTCTCCCTCCGCGTTGACTGCGACCCAAGTTGTCTCAGCCGGCTGGCTCTGCGTGCCGGGGTTGCCGAGAGCACGGTACGAGCTGATGGGCGGGCTTGATTGAGAAGAGGGCTTATCGAAGTGAGCTTGTTCAGGCTAAGATCCTGTCGAATGTTGCGTTTGGCTGAGGCAGCCCTCCGTGGTGTGATCAACAGAGTGGCTCAGCAGGCAGTCGACGAGACGACTGGGAAGTCCCTGAAAGACTCAGTCACTCACTCATAGGCAGTCCCGCGAACCGAGGATGGCTTGCTTCCACACCAAAAAAGGATGAGTTCACAGGTGTTTCTATGAAGGACCTGAACTACATCCTGAAGAGTGGAAGATGCTGGTGCGTGGATTTTTTTAACGTGGGGTGGCCGTTGCACACCAGCCACCACACGGGCACGACAGAGCTAGGTCTTGGTTCAGTGGCCAGGGTTAACCAGGACGACTGGAGACCTGCTCTGCTGCACGGACCTAGTGTGCGCACACATCGCAGTGTGGGCGCCTCTGGCCCCGAGCCCCTGGCCCCGAACTCACCCCTCCCCTGGGCCCCGATCACATCACTCCACAGTCTCTCACAGCTCCTTCGTCCCGACCTCGCCACTCTTGCTGCACCTGCCCACGCGCCAATCACCGACCTGGATCTTGATGACGTCATTCTCCGCTGCCATCACCCTCCTGCACCAGCTCATGCTGTACCTTGAAGTGGCCTCCAGACTGCTCGCGAGGCCTCCATGTTGCTCCCAGGCTGTCGCGGCTTTTATGTCCCCAACCTGCCGCTAGTGTTCTCACGCAGGTCGGGGCCTCCTGAAAGAAGCCAGTAAGGGAAGCCCAAGTTTGGCCTCTCAAGGCCGGGGGAAAAGTTCTCCCCGAGGAGCATTCTTGACTCCTGCGTGGGGGGTGGAAGATATGACTGGAGAGTGCCTGGTAGTCACCTTGGATGACCATTTACCAGACCGTCTCCGTTCCCCCCCCCCCTCCCACCAAAAAAAAAAGAAACTGGAATTGTTGCCAAGCTTGCCTGTCTTTGGAGGAAGTTGGAGAAAGTTTGATTGAGGTTGCACAGTCCACTTGCTGATGGAAGATGTGAGCCTTTTCTGCTGACTGGCTTCAGTGGCAGTCTTCAGGTAACTGCGTCTGGCTTTAGATGACCGGCCAATTCTACATGTCTAATTCCGACATAAAGGCATTTTAATAACAAACTGAAGACCTGAGATTTTAGTTTCAATCCCGTCACAAATCACCCTCCATTGAAGAAAGATGCTGTTAAATAACAGTGAAAATTTTGCGGCGTTTTCATAAGGGTGTGCAGAGGTTCTTGAAAACAAAGGTAGCATTGTGGTTATGTTACTGGACTGATGATCTGGGGACACAAGTTCAAATCCCACCACGACAACTGGGGACTTTAAAAATCTGGAATTTAAAGCTAGTATCAGACCATGAAACCAGATTGTTGCATAAACCCATCTGGCACATTAACATCCTTTGGGGAAGGAAATCTGCCGCTCTTACCCAGTCTAGCCTACATGTGACTCCAGACCCACAGCAGTGTGATTGACTCTTAAATGACGGCTCACCACCACCTCCTCCGGCGCAACTAGGAACAGGCAATAAATGCTGGCCTTGCCAGCGACGCCCACATAGAAACATAGAAAATAGGTGCAGGAGTTGGCCATTCGGCCCTTCGAGCCTGCACCGGCATTCATTTAGATCATGACTGATCATTCACCTCAGTACCCCTTTCCTGCTTTCTCTCCATACCCCATGATTCCTTTAGCCGTAAGGGCCATATCGAACTCACTCTTGAATATATCCAGTGAACTGGCATCAACAACTCTCTGCGGTAGAAAATTCCACAGGTTCACAACTCTGAGTGAAGAAGTTTCTCCTCATCTCAGTCCTAAATGGCTTACCCCTTATCCTAAGACTGTGTCCCCTGGTTCTGGACTTCTCCAACATCGGGAACATTCTTCCTGCATCTAACCTGTCCAGTCCCGTCAGAATTTTATTTGTTTCTGTGAGATCCCCTCTCATCCTGCTGAACTCCAGTGAATACAGGCCCAGTCGATTCAGTCTTTCCTCATATGACAGTCCAGTCATTCCGGGAATCAGTCTGGTGAACCTTCGCTGCACTCCCTCAATAGCAAGAATGTCCTTCCTCAGATTAGGAGACCAAAACTGAATACTACTATTCCAGGTGAGGCCTCACCAAGGCCCTGTACAACTGCAGTAAGATCTCTCTGCTCCTATACTCAACGTACCATTTGCCTTCTTCACCTCCTGCTCCCGTGAGCGAATAAAAAAAAAAGGGAAGCTCATATCCATTAGGAAAAGTTACACATTTTTCTTTCGCATGGTTTGTGCTTTTTGCACGCTTTCTCGTCTTTAATGTTGACATTTCAGAGGCAGTGAGTTGTCGCATATCACCTGGGGCTCCTGCACTGTAAACTGGAAACACATTTGTGAAGCTGATGGGTTTTGCTGGTTTGAATGCAAAGTGCTTGCTGCAGTGTGATGGTAAATGGAAGAGACAGATTGTGCGTGATTGGCAGGTACTGCTGTGCTTTCTGTGAGCTGCATGCAGACGCTTGGATTCCCAGCAAAGAAATAACCCAAACTCCACATGCTCAAACACTGCTCTGCCCTGCACTTTCTTTAAGGGGGATCCTTCGTAAGATCTGTCGGGAGTACAGGCTGGGTGCTAGTGGGTATGATCTTGTTCGGGGTGGGACAGACCTGTGGGTAACATAAATACAAGGGCGCGTTGGAAAGAAAGACTTGGATTTATATAGCGCCTTTCACGGCCACCAGACGTCTCAAAGTGCTTTACAGCCAATGAAGTACAAGGTAGGTAAGGAATTTGATCCAGGGGAAAGAAAGATTTTTTTTCTTTTATTCATTCATGGGATGTGGGCATCACTGGTGAGGCTGGCATTTATTGCCCATCCCTAATCGCCCTCGAGAAGGTGGTGGTGAGCCGCCGTGTTGCACCGCTGCAGTCCGTGTGGTGAAGGTGCTCCCACAGTGCTGTTAGGGAGGGAGTTCCAGGATATTGACTCAGTGACGATGAAGGAACGGCCGATATATTTCCAAGTCAGGATGGCGTGTGACTCGGAGGGGAACGTGGAGGTGGTGGTGTTCCCATGCGCCTGCTGCCCTTGTCCTTCTAGGTGGTAGAGGTCGTGGGTTTGGGAGGTGCTGCCGAAGAAGCCTTGGCGAGTTGCTGCAGTGCATCTTGTAGATGGTGCACACTGCAGCCACGGTGCGCCAGTGGTGGAGGGAGTGAGTGTTGAAAGTGATGGTGGACTTGTATTTATATAGCGACTTTAACGACCACCAGATGTCCCAAAGCGATTTACAGCCAATGAAGTACTTTTTGAAGTGTAGTCACCATTGTAATGCAAGAACCACGGCAGCCAATTTGCACACAGCAAGCTCCCACAAACAGCAATGTGATAATGACTCGATAATCTGTTTTAGTTGATTGAGGGATAAATACCGGGGAGAACTCCACTGTTCTTATTCAAAATAGTGCCATGGGATCTTTTGCGTCGACCTGAAAGAGCAGACGGGGCCTCGGTTTAACGTCTCATCTGAAAGACGGCACCTCCGACAGTGCAGCACTCCCTCAGCACTGCACTGGAGTGTCAGCCGAGATTTTTTTTTTGTGCTCAAGTCCCTGGCACATTCCCAGAGCCCCAGACTACAATTCCACCCGATCGGATGGGTGAGGAGGCTCCCGACCTTAAAAAAAAAAAGAGTGGGAAGACCAAGGAGCAAATGGAAGAAACATAAATTGAGTGTGTGCGTCAAGTTTGGGGTTAATGGATTGTTGAAAAACCTTACTGACTATCTTGATTGTGACTTGGTCACCTAGCATTGCGAAACTGCCAGAACCAGTAGTTAAGAAATTGATCCTATGATACAATTTATTTTTTTAACGGTAACCCAGTCAATGATAAAGTGTACTCTGCGGTGGGACCTTTGAATGTTGACTTAGCTTTGGCAGTAACTTCCAAAAGACAGTGAAGTAGATTTTTCTTCCTGATGCCAAAACTGCGTTGTCGTTGCAGCAAACGGAGTTTTGCTGCTGAACAGCAGCAGGAATCATCTTGGGTAGTCCCTCGGAATCGAAGAAGACTTGCTTGCACTCTTTAAAAATGAGTCCTTAGGTGGCTGAACAGTCCAATACGAGAACCACAGTCCCTGTCACAGGTGGGGCAGATAGTCGTTGAGAGTAAGGGAGGGTGGGACTGGTTTGCCGCACGCTCTTTCAGCAGCCTGCGCTTGGTTTCTGCATGCTCTCGGCAGCGAGGCTCGAGGTGCTCAGCGCCCTCCCGGATGCACTTCCTCCACTTAGGGCGGTCTTTGGCAGGAATAACTCGCTGGTAAATCAGCAAATCGAATGACAGAAATATGATGGCCTTAAGGACCCCCCCAGGGATCTCCTGCAGACCTCTCGGGTCTCTTCTCGCCTCTATTCTCCCCCCCCTCTATCACTGGCAACTTATTCTCTAACCTGCGGTAGATGAATGTCGACTTTCATGCCAGCACTCGAAATCATTTATTTTTAGCAGAGCAATTGGTTGCTGTATTCATTGCAACATTGAGATTTTTATACAATGGATTCCTGAAGTCCCAATGCACCAAAGAGGGAAATTGTAAAATGCTGGAGGTAAAGTGAAGTGGTTTCTCTCTTTCCGTTCACTGTCCTTTCATATTAGTGTGTGTCCTGGTGCTCATGTTACACTAGAACTCATAAGGAGACTCCATTTCTGGCCTCTTTCATTGTTCCACCATTGGAGGCCGTGCCTTCAGCTGCCGAGGCCCTAGGCTCTGAAAATCCCTCCGCCTCTCGCATCTTCTTTAAGATGCTGCTTAAAACCTACCTCTTTGACCAAGCATCAATCCCAATATCTCCTTATGTGGCTCGGTATCAAATTTTGTTTGATCATTGCTTCCGTGAAGTGCCTTAGGGCATTTTGCTACATTAAAGGCGTTGTATAAATACAAGTTGCCATTGCTTGTGCTATTAATAAATTGAGTTACGTTTGTGAAAATTGCAACCTTTAAAGCTTTTTAAAAATAAGTTATTGGGACTAGTGATTCTCGTGTTGAGCTATGACACTAAGCTGGGTGGCAGTGCGAGCTGCAAGGAGGACGCTAAGAGGCTGCAGGGTGACTTGGACAGGTTAGGTGAATGGGCAAATGCATGGCAGATGAAGTATAATGTGGATAAATGTGAGGTTATCCACTTTGGTGGCAAAAACAGGAAGGTAGATTATTATCTGAATGGTGACAGATTAGTAAAAGGGGAGGTGCAACGAGACCTGGGTGTCATGGTACATCAGTCATTGAATGTAGGCATGCAGGTACAGCAGGCGGTGAAGAAAGCAAATGGCATGTTGGCCTTCATAGCGAGGGGATTTGAGTACAGGAGCAGGGAGGTCTTAGTGCAGTTGTACAGGGCCTTGGTGAGACCACACCTTAAGTTTTGTGTGCCGTTTTGGTCTCCTAACCTGAGGAAGGACGTGCTTGCTATTGAGGGAGTACAGCGAAGGTTCGCCAGACTAATCCTGGGATGGCAGGACTGACATATGAGGAAAGACTGGAATGGCTAGGCTTATACTCACTGGAATTTCGAAGAATGAGAGGGGTCTCATAGAAACGTATAAAATTATGACGGGAATGGACAGGTTAGATGCAGGAAAAATGTTCCCGATGTTGAAGTCCAGAAACAGGGGTCACAGTCTAAGGATAAGGGGTAAGCCATTTAGGACCGAGATGAGGAGAAACTTTTTCACCCAGAGAGTTGTGAACCTGTGGAATTCTCCACCACAGAAAGTTGTTGAGTCCAGTTTGTTGGACACATTCAAAAGGGAGTTAGATGTGGCCCTTACGGCTAAAGGGATCAGGGGGTATGGAGAGAAGGCAGGGGTGGGGTACTGAGGTTGCATGATTAGCCATGATCATATTGAATGGCGGTGCAGGCTCGAAGGGCCGAATGGCCTGCTTCTACACCTATTTTCTATGTTTCTATGACAGGAATTTTAGAAAAATGACTAAGTTCTGCTCCACCAGATTACCTCATCCTTTGGATGAGCTATTTCAACTTCGCTGCTGGGTTGGCAACCTGGTGGAACCGACTGCCCGCCTGCTGCAGAACCGATTTTCATCCCATTGAAATGACTCCCCTATTCAACCCAAGGTCCTGTCGGCCTGTACTTGGCGGACGTTATAGATCCCGTGCCACTGCTCAAAGATGAGCGCTGGATTCTGCCGGAGTCCTGGCCCGTATTCTTCCCTCAACCAACAATTCCAAAGGTTAATTATATAACTGGCCAAGTCAACTCATTCCCAATTGGTGGGATCTTGCTCTGCACAGAAGGGTTGGCCACGTTGTCGTCCTCGAGACACAATCCTGAAAAAAATGATGTAATTGGTCATTAATTTCTGAGGGTGGGATCTTCCTCTGCACAAAATGGCTGTCACATTTTTTTCATAACTTAATCACAGTTGCTGCTCTTCGAACCAGTTCCTTTGAAAGATGCGATAAAGAAAGACTTGAACTTATATAGCGCCCTTCATGACATGATCACCGGACATCCCAAGGAGCATTACAGCCAATCAAGTACTTTTGGAGTGTAGTCACTGTTGTAAAGCAGCAGCCAATTTGCGCACAGCAAGCTCCCACAAACAGAAATGTACTGACCAGATAATCTGTTTCAGTGATGTTGATTGAGGGATAAATATTGGTCAGGGCACCGGGGATAACTCCCCTGCTCTTCTTCGAAATAGTGCCATGTGATCTTTTACGTTCATCTGAGAGAGCAGACGGGGCCTCATTAACGTCTCATCTGAAAGACGGCACCTCTGACAGTGCGGCGCTCCCTCAGTACTGCACTGGAGTGTGTCAACCTAGATTTTTGTGCTCAAGTCCCAGGAGTGGGGCTTGAACCCACAACCTTCTGACTCAGAGGCGAGTATGCTGCCCACTGAGCCACAGCTGTCACTGGCTGATATAGGTGCTATACAAATGAAAGTCTTTGTTTTATGGTTTGCTTTGAATGTGCCACCAACCTTCCCCATAATTGCCTTGTTGCTTTACAAAATAGTCACGTGGCATTGCTAATTTTTGGAGATGTTACTGGTTTCCAACAAGTGAACTACTTGGTGTGTTTTTTTTCGGTAATTAGAGTTAATTAGAGCTTGAGGTTTTTGATGCTGTCACTAATCAAGGGTTAATGATTAATTAGGGCAGAAGATACCTGCAGTTGCAAGCGAGGCACGAAATCCAGTGGGGATGCCAAAGACGGAGCTCAGTTCCTTCTGGGCAAGAATAGCTCATTGCCATGGTTACATGGCAGCATTGTGGTCTGCTTCCATCTGCTGGACACCAGTGGGGGAGCGGGTCAGCAGGTCACTGCTCGCGGCCCGGAGAAAGCACCGCCCGCGCAGGCCAGCCCACAAAAGAATTTGTAAATTGCATTCATGTCGAATTGAAGCTGATGGCTGCGGACAGAGCTTAGCCCATCAAGAGCAACCCCTCCCCATCTCTCCTCCGTCACCCCCTTCCCCCCTTCCCCTCTCTTCCCCCCCCCTTCTTCCCTCTTCCCCCCCCTCCCCTACTCTCCCCCCCTTCCCCTCTCCCCCCTTCCCCTCTCTCCCCTCTCTCCCCTCCCCCTCTCTTCCCCCCCCTCCCCCCTCCCCCTCCCCTCTCTCCCTCCCCTCCCCCTCTCTTCTCCCCCTCCCCCTCCCCCTCTCTACCCCCTCTCTTTCCCCCCTCCCCCTCTCTCCCCCCCGATCTCCCGCCCTTCCCCTCTCTCCCGCCCTTCCCCTCCCTCCCGCCCTTCCCCTCCCTCCCCCCGCACCATTCTCTCCACCCCCTCACCATTCTCTCCACCCCCTCCCCGCACCCTTCTCTCCACCCCCCCCCCGCACCCTTCTCTCCACCCCCCCCCGCACCCTTCTCTCCACCCCCCCCCCGCACCCTTCTCTCCACCCCCCCCCGCACCCTTCTCTCCACCCCCCCCCGCACCCTTCTCTCCCCCCCCCCCGCACCCTCTTCCCCCCCGCCGCACCCTTCTCTTCCCCCCCCCCCCCACGCACCCTTCTCTCCCCCCGCCCCCCCGCACCCTTCTCTCCACCCCCCCCCGCACCCTTCTCTCCACCCCCCCTCGCACCCTTCTCTCCCCCCCCCGCACCCTTCTCTTCCCCCCCCCCCACCCCGCACCCTTCTCTCCACCCCCCCCCCTGCAGCCTTCTCTCCCCACCCCACCCCGCAGCCTTCTCTCCCCCCCCCCCCCACCCCGCACCCTTCTCTCCCCCCACCCCGCACCCTTCTCTCTCCCCCACCCCGCACCCTTCTCTCTCCCCCCCCCCCCCCCGCACCCTCTCTCACCCCCGCACCCTCTCCCCCCACCCTTCTCTCCCCCCCCACCCCGCACCCTTCTCTTCTCCCCCCCCCCCCACACCCTTCTCTTCCCCCCACCCGCACCCTACTCTCCCCACCCCACACCCTTCTCTTCCCCCCCCCCACCCCCTTTTCTCCACCCCCACACCCTTCTCTTCACACCCCCTTCTCTTTCCCCCTCCTCCTCTTTCCCCCCCCGCACCCTTCTCTTTCTCCCCCCCCCCGCACCCTTCTCTTTCTCCCCCCCCGCACCCTTCTCTTTCTCCCCCCCCGCACCCTTCTCTTTCTCCCCCCCCGCACCCTTCTCTTTCTCCCCCCCGCACCCTTCTCTTTCTCCCCCCCCGCACCCTTCTCTTTCTCCCCCCCCGCACCCTTCTCTTTCTCCCCCCCCGCACCCTTCTCTTTCTCCCCCCCCGCACCCTTCTCTTTCTCCCCCCCGCACCCTTCTCTTTCTCCCCCCCCCGCACCCTTCTCTTTCTCCCCCCCCGCACCCTTCTCTTTCTCCCCCCCCGCACCCTTCTCTTTCTCCCCCCCCGCACCCTTCTCTTTCTCCCCCCCCGCACCCTTCTCTTTCTCCCCCCCCCGCACCCTTCTCTTTCTCCCCCCCCCGCACCCTTCTCTTTCCCCCCCCCCCGCACCCTTCTCTTCTCCCCCCCCCCCGCACCCTTCTCTTCTCCCCCCCCCCCTTCTCTCCCCCCCCCCGCACCCTTCTCTCCCCCCCCCGCACCCTTCTCTTCCCCCCCCCCCACCCTTCTCTCCCCCCACCCCCCCCTCTCCCCCCACCCACACCCTTCTCTCCCCCCACCCACACCCTTCTCTCCCCCCACCCACACCCTTCTCTCCCCCCACCCACACCCTTCTCTCCCCCCACCCACACCCTTCTCTCCCCCCACCCACACCCTTCTCTCCCCCCACCCACACCCTTCTCTCCCCCCACCCACACCCTTCTCTCCCCCCACCCACACCCTTCTCTCCCCCCACCCACACCCTTCTCTCCCCCCACCCACACCCTTCTCTCCCCCCACCCACACCCTTCTCTCCCCCCACCCACACCCTTCTCTCCCCCCACCCACACCCTTCTCTCCCCCCACCCACACCCTTCTCTCCCCCCACCCACACCCTTCTCTCCCCCCACCCCACACCCTTCTCTCCCCCCACCCCACACCCTTCTCTCTCCCCCCCACCCACACCCTTCTCTCCCCCCCCCCACCCACACCCTTCTCTCCCCCCACCCACACCCTTTCTCCCCCCTT